>NC_052147.1:10349840-10651929 GCF_902713615.1 Scyliorhinus canicula | reverse complement strand
GTAGGCTGTCTCGATCAACTCGATACCCCAAGGATGTGACTATTTTGTTGTAGAAAATGCACTTTCCCGTCTTGCGCTTTCCCTTGTTGGACATTACAAAGGACAAAGAACAATTCAGCACAGGAACAGGCCCTTTGGCCCTCCAAGCCTGTACCAGTCATGATACCAACCTCGGCCAAATCTCTCAGCACTCCCTTGTGCCGTACCCCTCTATACCCATCCTATCCATGCGTTTGACAACATACTTTTTGAATGCTGTTAATGTATCTGCTCCCACAACCTCTCCTGGCAACGCGTTCCAGGCACTCACCACCCTCTGCGTAAAAACCCTGCCTCGCACATCTCCTCTAAACTTTGCCCCACGGACCTTAAATCTATGCCCCCTGGTGACCCCCTGGAAAGAGTGCCTTCCCATCCACTCTATCCATGTCCCTTATAAACTTGTAGATCTCTATCAGGTCACCCCTCAACCTCCATTGTTCTAATGAAAGCAGTCTGAGTCTATTCAGCCTCTCCACGTAGCTAACATCCCTCCAGACCCGGCAACATCCTGGTAAACCTCCTCATTCTGGAACGAGAGGCCATTGTTTTAGATTTAAAACAGAAATAAGGAGAAATCACTTCACACAAAGGGGCGTGAATCGGTGGGATTCTTGGCCCCAGGGTGCAGTTGACGCTGGAACACTAAAATTTAAGGAGAAGATAAATCAGATTTTAATTAGTCCACACACAAATTATCACTGTGGTCCTTAATGGACCCTACTCTTTCCCCAGTTATCCTTTTACTCTTAACGTGCTTGTAAAACAATTTAGGATTTCTTTTATTCCAGCAGCCAGTATCCTTTCATATCCCCTTTTTGGTCTCCTAATTTTCTTTCTAAGTGTCCTTTTGCACATTCTATACGGCCCTTGGCCTTCCTTCCCTTAAGGAGCATGAGTGAACCGGGTGGGTCTTTACGACGATCGATGATGCGTTCATGGTCACCTTTACTGAAACTGCTTTATATTCCGCAATTTATTCAGTGAATTTTATTAATTGGTTGAAGCCATGATGGGATTTGAACCCGTGTGGCAGAGGCTTTAGCCTCTGAATTACTAGCCCACTATTCATCAGTTGCCAAACTTTCAGCGACAGTTAATGACAGAAATGGGAAAGTTGGAGGTAGTTTGTGGTCAACAAACAGATTTTTCTGACTTAAACCTCTCACCTGACATTAGAAGCCTCACAATAATTCTTCTCCAGCTGGTGGTGGGTTCCTGGAAATTCCTGGACGGACGCATACCTCTAAATATCGAAAACTCAAACCCATATTTTGCAAACAGGGCCCGCGTCTACATTGTCTTTATAACAGAGTCTGAAGTTTGAACAGTGCCAGAATAAAGAGGTGCTTGAACCCTTTTGTTTTTTTAACAGTTACCTGCACAAGAATAAACTCCTGTCATCCTTCAGTGAGGATGTCTTCGCAGGAGCTCTGAGCGGACCCACTCTGCTGTAAGTGATTTCCAGTCAGTGCTTCCACGAGAACCTGTTAAAAGTGACGTTTAAGGTTGATTTAGTCTGAGGAAGGTTTCTAGAAGCTGAATGTACGATACACAAACAATCATTGCAAACAGCTGGACAAACGGGGCCAGTGTCCGTGTTCGGGTTTTCAAATGATGGGAGGGGGTGCGTGAGTGGCGGTGGTATGGACAGGGGTGGGGTGGGGCACCCTCAGGAGACGTTAGGGAGTCCCTGGGGCGTTGGAGATCTGCGCCGATTGGCTGACCAGTCAATTATTTCTGTCTCGGAATGCGCTCGCCCAATAGAATCCTTTCTGTAATAACAGCACTGTCTTCACCTGGCAATCTGACACGGCCCTTCGTTGCTACGGTGATTAAAATTGGGAGAGAAGGGGGTGTGGTTGGCTCAAAGTCATCAATTTTACACCTTGAGGGCAAATTCAGAGCGGCCACCCCAGATTGGTCTGTGAAACTGGCAAACTGGGTCAATTTCAGGGAGTAACAGTGGTGATTGTTTGGGGCATTTAATGCAGATGCAAGTGGGATGTGGGGTAGTATGTTGTTGCATTGAATTTGTGCTGCATATTGACGAAGTCATGGGGTTGCCCTGGGGAAGTGGGGTAGTGATGGGGGGTAGGGGGTATAGGATGGGCAGTGCCAATGTCCACCTGCTTTACCCATTGGCATCTCAAAGGGAGGCAGGGCCGACGGGATGACTCAACCTCTGGAATTCCCCATCAACTCTGCACACATTAACAACATAGGCGGGAAAATCTTTGGAAAGGTGGGATAGGAATAGACTCCACCAGATACCTCAGGATAGTGGGGACCCTACTGTGGCTGTGATTCCAGTGCCTTCCCTGACCCACCTCTCCCATTTCCCACCCTAGTGGGCAACCCCAACTGTACCCCGAATGGTGCGGAGATCCCATGGAAACGTTCCTGATCCGGGAACACAAAATCGTTTGGGAGTAGAGAGGGATGGGGGGAGGTTTATACTTAACGTGGTGGTTGGGGGGTTTTGGGTGGGGGAGGGTTGCAGTCAGAGAGCACAAGTTCTGCATTGCCATGGTTACAAGGATCAATAGTTCACCCCTTTACCAAACAGTTTGATTTAATCTGGAGAGTAACCCGTCAATTCAGCTGACTTGGAGCTGGCCTTATAAACGCAATATCAATATTGGTCTCTCCTTCTCGCAGTGACGTGTCCCAGTCCAGTGTCCACTCACTTCCCAGCAAAGGGCTGGAACCACTGAAGGAATTGATGGCAAAGAACACATGGACGCTGAAGAAGCTCCCTCCTCTGAAGACTTTCCTTCACCTAATGAGAGCTGACCTCACGTATCCAAGCCATTGCTGTGCGTTCAAGAACTGGAAGAAAAACAAAGGGTAAGTCAGTGCCCATGAAGAAAGCCAGGACAAATTGGGTGATGTTCTTTCCCTGGGACACACTGAAACCCATCAGTGATATTTTACAAAAGTTTTTCAGTGCACCTCTAAGTCATTGTTTCATAGTGTGGGGACGCCTACCGACTTTAGAGAGTTAGAGGTGAATGAACGAGGCTGAGACTGTCAACCATTGTTTCCCTGGTGTGCAGGAGTTAACCATAGTGCCTAGTTAATAGAACAATAACTTACCCTTAAGACAGTGAAACATCAAAGGAGTGTTACCAAACAAGATTTGACACGTAACCACGTAAGGAGGCATTAGAACAGATGAAGAGAAGTTTGGTCAACGAGATAGGTCATAAGGATGTCTTAAATGAGGAGAGGCAGGACGAGGGGAGGAGAGATTTCGGGAGGGAATTTCAGAACTTAGGGCAATGGTTTTCAACCTTTTCTCGATTCAGGAAAACTGTAAAATATTGTGAAATTCCGTGGAATCCTGACCCCCCCTCTCCCTCCCCCTCGCCACTCCCATCGTATATATATTATAAAACAAAAGTGAAAACAAAAGTACAATACTATTGAATGAATGACTGATTATTTTCCATTAAATGGAAGAACGATAGATCTTGAGAAGTTCGGTACAATTTTCAAATGACATGGAAATTGTGCAGAACCCTTTTAGGGGAAGGTTCCGGGCAATCCTTTTTTATTAAAATGTATTTTATTACAAACATGTATCAAAACATGTTACAGCGACCCCGAGAAACATACCTCCCAGCAATTAACTATACAGTCAGTACAGATTTTTCCCAATTTTCACCCCCCCCCCCCCCCCCCCCCACCCCTCCTGCGACGTACAGCTCCTCAAACACCCCCCACCTTTTCTCAAACCCCCCCCCGCAGAGGCCCTTAACTCACACTTTATCTTCTCTAACCGCAGGAAGTCGTACAGGTCACCCAACCATGCTGCTACCCCCGGTGGCGATGCCGACCGCTACTCCAGTACAATCCGCCGCCGTGCAATCAGAAAGGCGAAGGCCTGGGTTCCGGCAAATCCTGGTTGAAAAACATTGGCTTCAAGCGTGGACTCAGCGGCCAACGGCGGAGGGATTAAAATCAGGGGTGCAGGAGGCCTGATATGGACGGATGCAGGTACCTCGGAGGGTTGTAAGGTTGGTCACAGAGATAGAGAGAGCCAAGGCAGTGGAGGGATTAGAAAACAAGAGGATGAGAATGTTAAAATTGAGAGGGGTAGGAGGTAAGACTGAGGAAGGTGAGAGGAAACTCAGGTTTCCACCCACTGCAGAAGAGTTTCAGTCGGGGAAACCGCTCTGTGATCTGAATTCAGCACAGTGACGCTGAATAAGTGAAGCACTCCTCTTAATTATTTCACTAAATATTGTCCCAATGTTTTCTGCTCTATAATGTGTCTTTTCGATCTTCAGTTTGCCTTACAGGCTTTTGGAGTCAATAATGTGCAATCAAACCGGAGGTCATGGGCTCAGGCAGAAACGATCCTTCAGTTTATTCAATGGGCCTTTTTACCATAGCTACGCTGACGATAACAACGCAGGTCAAACCTCTGACCAGGGTTCAAAGCATCGAGATTTCCACAGCAACTCCCACTATTATGTCTTCTTTGAGGAACAAGGAGATGAAGATGTTGGGTTTGGCCAAGAGCTGAAGAACCCACAGGAGGACCACGTACAAGCTTTCGACAATCATTATGATTACATGGTGTGCGGGGGCAACGAGGAGATTGTATGCAAACCAGAGCCGGATGAATTCAACCCTTGCGAGGACATTATGGGTTACGACTCGCTGAGAATTATCGTGTGGTTTGTCAACCTGTTGGCCATTCTGGGCAATATTTTTGTGCTCCTGGTTCTACTGACTAGTCACTACAAGCTCACTGTCCCTCGTTTTCTGATGTGCAACCTGGCTGTGGCAGATTTCTGCATGGGCGTTTACTTACTGCTGATTGCCTCAGTGGACCTCTACACCAGAACCGAGTATTACAATTATGCCATAGTCTGGCAGACGGGGCCAGGGTGCAACACTGCCGGATTCTTCACCGTCTTTGCCAGCGAGTTCTCAGTCTACACGCTTACCGTGATCACGCTGGAGCGCTGGTATGCTATCAACTTTGCCATGCGTTTAGACAGGAAGATAAGGCTGCGACATGCTGCCATGGTCATGGTAGGAGGCTGGGTACTCTGCTTCACCTTGGCCCTTCTCCCCATTGTAGGAGTAAGCAGCTACATTAAGGTCAGCATCTGCCTGCCCATGGATACAGAGTCCCAGCTGGCACAGGGCTACATTGTTTTGGTTCTGTTGGGCAACATCTTGGCGTTCATCATAATCTGCGCCTGCTACATCAAGATCTACGTGACGGTAAAGAACCCGCATTACAAACCCGGCAGCAAAGACACCAAAATCGCCAAACGGATGGCGGTGTTGATCTTCACTGACTTCACCTGCATGGCCCCCATCTCTTTCTATGCGCTGTCCGCCATCTTGAACAAGCCACTGATAACCGTGACCAACTCCAAGATATTGCTGGTCCTCTTCTACCCGCTCAATTCCTGCGCCAACCCTTTCCTTTATGTCATCTTCACCAAGGCCTTCCGCCGTGACGTCTTCATCTTACTGAGCAAGGTGGGGCTCTGCCAACGGCGGGCCCAGCTCTACCGGGGTCAGACCGTCTCTGTAAAGAACGGCAATGTTTTCTCTGGGATCCGGGGTGGCAGAGGGGCACCGCTGGACCTCGCCAACACGAACCACCTCTCTTGCAGCCCTCACCCACACCACAGTAACTGCCAGAAAACAGTGACAATTGGCAGAGGTTGCAAAGTGAGTGAACTGTAACTGTGGAATGGAGGGGGGGGGGAACAGGGAGGTATCTTTAGATTTGAAGGTTAACTCGTGACCAGAAGTGTTGTAGTAGTTAGCAATGAAAAAATTAATAGGTATGTTTATATTATTTCCAATGGTTTCTCTGACATAATGTGGCACTTGGTTCAAAGAGGCCATTTAAATGATTCCGGCACGGAGGCAAGGTAGTTAGCACTGCTGCCTCACGGCGCCAGGGACTCGGGTTCAATTCTGGCCTTGGGTCACTGTCTGTGTGGAGTTTGCACGTTCTCCCCGTGTCTGCCTGGGTTTCCTCCGGTTTCCTCCCACAGTTCAAAGATGTGCAGGTTAGGTGGATTTGCTCCTTAGCGCCCAGGGATGTGCAGGTTAGATTGCGGGGTTATGGGGATAGGGCAGGGAGGCCATGGGTAAGGTGCTCATTCAAAGGGTCGGTGCAGACCCGATGGGCCGAATGGCCTCCTTCTGCATTGTAGGGATTCTGACGTTAGCTGTAGGGAAAGGTAAACAGGGAGGTCTAATTTAAATTAGCTTGAGTGATTCCAATCTAGACACTAGGGTAGGAGAGGCCACAGAATAACAATACTTCCAATTGGAATCATGTCATGTAGAACAAAGCCATTCTGTTCATTGCTGCAATTTGTTTTACGCATTCATGGGATGTGGGTGTCACAATGAAGACCAAGCATACCCCTAATTGCCCTTGAGGAGGTGGTGGTGAGCCGCCTTCTTGAACCGCTGCAGTCCATGTGACGTAGGTACGTCCACGGTGCTGTTAGGATTTTGACCCAGTGACAGAGAAGGAACGGCCGATATATTTCCAAGTCAGGATGGTGAGTGACTTCAAGGGGCATGTACAGGCGATGACGTTCCCATGTATCTGCTGCCTTTGTCCTTCTAGGTGGTAGAGATCATGAGCGGGATTCTCCAATAATGGGGCTATGTCCCCACGCCAGCGGGCATTACACTCGGGACTTTTCAGAGTGTTTTTCCCACCTGCAAGAGGCTAGCAGGGCCCCGGAGAGCTTCTCGCGGTTCTGGCTGCCGATACGGGGTCCTGCCCTGCCGGTCGGGAGTCCGTGCATGCGCAAGGTGGCGGCCGCGCCATGCGCGATGGTGGACTTGGACTGTGGAGCGCACCAAAAATGTAGCCCCCGCCCCACGAGATCGCGTGTGCCTGCGGATCGGTGCTGCCCGATCGCCCCCCCCCCCCCCCGGTCATCTGTGAGCCCCACCCCGGTGAAGGATCCCCCGGCCCCCCACCAGGGCAGCCGCGGACTGAGCCCGCAGCCGCCACCGACTGTTCCCGACAGGCAAAACGTGGTTAGAACCACGCCACCGGGAGCTCGGCAAGTTGTGCCCGGAGAATCGCCGTGGGGGGGCCTCTGTCAATGGCCCCCTACTCGTGGCGGGTAGACCGCACGCGCGTGATTCGTGGCGATTCTCCAGGGACCAGAGAATCGCGGGAGCGGAGTCACGCCAGATTTCGGTATCAATCCCCATTCTCCGCCTCCCGCGCCAATCGCGATTTTGGCGCAGAGGCTCAGAGAATCCCGCCCCATTTGAAATGTGCCGCAAAAGAGAGATAGTGTGTTGCTGCTGTGATTATTGTAGATGGTACATTAGGCTGCCACTGGGATGGAAGGAATGAATACTTGAGGTGGGAAGAATAAACACTGAAGGTGATAGATGGGGTGCAGATCAAGCTGGCTGACTGAAAAAGCATCACCGGCCCAATTCCACCTTCCTGACCTTGACACACAGGTTACCCCACCCCAGCTGCATATCCAAGTGTATTTTCAAATGTGAGGAGGGTTTCTTTGTCTTCCACCTCTTTCAGACAGTGAGTTTCAAACCCCCTCACCATGTTCAGGGTCATAAAAGTTTAACTTCAACATCATCCCCCCCCCCCCCCACCACCCCCACCACCCCCACCACCGCTAATCCTTCCACCGCTAATCCTTCCACCGCCGCTAATCCTTCCACCGCTAATCCTTCCACCGCCGCTCATCCTTCCACCGCTAATCCTTCCACCGCTAATCCTTCCACCACCGCTAATCCTTCCACCGCTAATCCTTCCACCGCTAATCCTTCCACCGCTAATCCTTCCACCACCGCTAATCCTTCCACCGCTAATCCTTCCACCGCTAATCCTTCCACCACCGCTAATCCTTCCACCGCTAATCCTTCCACCGCTAATCCTTCCACCACCGCTAATCCTTCCACCGCTAATCCTTCCACCACTAATCCTTCCACCGCTAATCCTTCCACCACCGCTAATCCTTCCACCGCTAATCCTTCCACCGCTAATCCTTCCACCGCTAATCCTTCCACCACCGCTAATCCTTCCACCACCGCTAATCCTTCCACCACCGCTAATCCTTCCACCGCTAATCCTTCCACCACCGCTAATCCTTCCACCGCTAATCCTTCCACCGCTAATCCTTCCACCACCGCTAATCCTTCCACCACCGCTAATCCTTCCACCGCTAATCCTTCCACCGCTAATCCTTCCACCGCTAATCCTTCCACCACCGCTAATCCTTCCACCGCTAATCCTTCCACCACCGCTAATCCTTCCACCACCGCTAATCCTTCCACCACCGCTAATCCTTCCACCACCGCTAATCCTTCCACCGCTAATCCTTCCACCGCTAATCCTTCCACCACCGCTAATCCTTCCACCGCTAATCCTTCCACCACCGCTAATCCTTCCACCGCTAATCCTTCCACCACCGCTAATCCTTCCACCGCTAATCCTTCCACCGCTAATCCTTCCACCGCTAATCCTTCCACTGCTAATCCTTCCACCGCTAATCCTTCCACCGCTAATCCTTCCACCACCGCTAATCCTTCCACCGCTAATCCTTCCACCGCTAATCCTTCCACCACCGCTAATCCTTCCACCACCGCTAATCCTTCCACCGCTAATCCTTCCACCACCGCTAATCCTTCCACCGCTAATCCTTCCACCGCTAATCCTTCCACCCGCTAATCCTTCCACCGCTAATCCTTCCACCGCTAATCCTTCCACCGCTAATCCTTCCACCGCTAATCCTTCCACCGCTAATCCTTCCACCGCTAATCCTTCCACCGCTAATCCTTCCACCGCTAATCCTTCCACCGCTAATCCTTCCACCGCTAATCCTTCCACCGCTAATCCTTCCACCACCGCTAATCCTTCCACCGCTAATCCTTCCACCGCTAATCCTTCCACCGCTAATCCTTCCCGTTAATCCTTCCACCGCTAATCCTTCCACCACCGCTAATCCTTCCACCGCTAATCCTTCCACCACTAATCCTTCCACCACCGCTAATCCTTCCACTGCTAATCCTTCCACCGCTAATCCTTCCACCACCGCTAATCCTTCCACCGCTAAACCTTCCACCGCTAATTCTCCCACCGCTAATCCTTCCACCACCGCTAATCCTTCCACCGCTAATCCTTCCACCGCTAATCCTCCCACCGCTAATCCTTCCACCGCTAATCCTTCCACCACCGCTAATCCTTCCACCACTAATCCTTCCACCGCTAATCCTTCCACCACCGCTAATCCTTCCACCGCTAATCCTTCCACCGCTAATCCTTCCACCGCTAATTCTTCCACCACCGCTAATCCTTCCACCACCGCTAATCCTTCCACCGCTAATCCTTCCACCACCGCTAATCCTTCCACCGCTAATCCTTCCACCGCTAATCCTTCCACCGCTAATCCTTCCACCGCTAATCCTTCCACCGCTAATCCTTCCACCGCTAATCCTTCCACCGCTAATCCTTCCACCACCGCTAATCCTTCCACCGCTAATCCTTCCACCACCGCTAATCCTTCCACTGCTAATCCTTCCACCGCTAATCCTTCCACCGCTAATCCTTCCACCGCTAATCCTCCCACCGCTAATCCTTCCACCACCGCTAATCCTTCCACCACCGCTAATCCTTCCACCACTAATCCTTCCACCGCTAATCCTTCCACCACTAATCCTTCCACCGCTAATCCTTCCACCACCGCTAATCCTTCCACCGCTAATCCTTCCACCACCGCTAATCCTTCCACTGCTAATCCTTCCACCACTGCTAATCCTTCCACCGCTAATCCTTCCACCGCTAATCCTTCCAGCACCGCTAATCCTTCCACCGCTAATCCTTCCACCGCTAATCCTTCCACCGCTAATCGTTCCACCGCTAATCCTTCCACCACCGCTAATCCTTCCACCGCTAATCCTTCCACCACTAATCCTTCCACCGCTAATCCTTCCACCACCGCTAATCCTTCCACCGCTAATCCTTCCACCGCTAATCCTTCCACCGCTAATCCTTCCACCGCTAATCCTTCCACCACCGCTAATCCTTCCACCGCTAATCCTTCCACCACTAATCCTTCCACCGCTAATCCTTCCACCACCGCTAATCCTTCCACTGCTAATCCTTCCACCGCTAATCCTTCTCCGCTAATCCTTCCACCGCTAATCCTTCCACCACCGCTAATCCTTCCACCGCTAATCCTTCCACCACCGCTAATCCTTCCACCGCTAATCCTTCCACCGCTAATCCTCCCACCGCTAATCCTTCCACCACTAATCCTTCCACCACTAATCCTTCCACCGCTAATCCTTCCACCGCTAATCCTTCCACCGCTAATCCTTCCACCGCTAATCCTTCCACCGCTAATCCTTCCACCACCGCTAATCCTTCCACCGCTAATCCTTCCACCCCCGCTATATCCCTTCCCCACCGCTATCCTTCCACCCCCGCTAATCCTTCCACCAACCGCTAATCCTTCCACCGCTAAATATTCCTTCCACCGCTCATCCTTCCACCACGCTAATCCTTCCACCCGCTATCCTTCCACCAACCGCTAATCCTTCACACCACCGCTAATCCTTCCACCGGCTAATCCTTCCACCGCTAATCCTTCCCACCGCTAATCCTTCCACCGCTAATCCTTCCACCACCGCTAATCCTGCCACCGCTAATCCTTCCACCGCTAATCCTTCCACCGCTAATCCTTCCACCACCGCTAATCCTTCCACCACCGCTAATCCTTCCACCGCTAATCCTTCCCCCACCGCTAATCCTTCCACCGCTAATCCTTCCACCGCTAATCCTTCCACCGCTAATCCTTCCACCGCTAATCCTTCCACCACCGCTAATCCTTCCCACCGCTAATCCTTCCAACCCACTAATCCTTCCCACCGCTAATCCCTTCCACCGCTAATCCTTCCACCACCGCTAATCCTTCCACCGCTAATCCTTCCACCGCTAATCCTTCCACCGCTAATCCTTCCACCACCGCTAATCCTTCCACCGCTAATCCTTCCACCACCGCTAATCCTTCCACCGCTAATCCTTCCACCGCTAATCCTTCCACCGCTAATCCTTCCACCGCTAATCCTTCCACCGCTAATCCTTCCACCGCTAATCCTTCCACCGCTAATCCTTCCACCGCTAATCCTTCCACCGCTAATCCTTCCACCACTAATCCTTCCACCACCGCTAATCCTTCCACCGCTAATCCTTCCACCGCTAATCCTTCCACCGCTAATCCTTCCACCACCGCTAATCCTTCCACCACCGCTAATCCTTCCACCACTAATCCTTCCACCGCTAATCCTTCCACCGCTAATCCTTCCACCGCTAATCCTTCCACCGCTAATCCTTCCACCGCTAATCCTTCCACCGCTAATCCTTCCACCGCTAATCCTTCCACCACCGCTAATCCTTCCACCACCGCTAATCCTTCCACCACCGCTAATCCTTCCACCGCTAATCCTTCCACCGCTAATCCTTCCACCGCTAATCCTTCCACCACTAATCCTTCCACCACCGCTAATCCTTCCACCACCGCTAATCCTTCCACCACTAATCCTTCCACCGCTAATCCTTCCACCACCGCTAATCCTTCCACCGCTAATCCTTCCACCACCGCTAATCCTTCCACCGCTAATCCTTCCACCGCTAATCCTTCCACCACCGCTAATCCTTCCACCGCTAATCCTTCCACCGCTAATCCTTCCACCACCGCTAATCCTTCCACCGCTAATCCTTCCACCGCTAATCCTTCCACCACCGCTAATCCTTTTACCACGGGCAGCACGGTGCACAGTGGGTTACCCCTGCTGCTTCACGGCACCGAGGTCCCAGGTTCGATCCTGGCTCTGGGTCATTGTCCGTGTGGAGTTTGCACATTCTCCCTGTGTTTGCGTGGGTTTCGCCCCCACAACACAAAGATGTGCAGGCTAGGTGGATTGGCCACGCTAAATTGCCCCTTAATTGGAAAAAATGAATTGGGTACTCTAAATTTTTTTTTAAATCCTTTGACCAATTACTTTATGCCCACTGTTTACTCACTTTGTAGCATATCCACTCTGTCTAGGCCCCTTATGATGTTACATCGAGTATAAAAGCAATAACCAGCTTAGTGTAAATGCTGAGCGTCTATTCTCAGGGTCAGAGACAGGCCGTTCTCGCTCACTAGCTCCTGTCTCCTTAAGGTGCATTGAATGCAAGAACAAACACGAGGCATGTTCAGTTAACTCCTGTGTGCTTCAACCCTTCAACCCCCTCAAAGTGGTGTGGGATTAGTCTGTACTAAACACACCAACAGCGGTTGAAATAAAGATCACTACATTGCACAGACACTTAACCTACCACACTCTTGCTTTACAGAGAGTATTATAACAACACCACCACATTAAGTCTGCTTCAGGTGGTAAAATTGCAATTTAATTCCAATTGCCGAGAAAGAATGCTGGGGAGCGCCATCTACATGGGGCCAACATTGGGGAGTGCATCATCCCCTAGCTCTTCACTCTGATGAATAGACAAACAAATTGATTTCCGGGTCTCCAGTTAAACCGTTCCTTGAAGTGTGAACATTCATTCAGAATCCACGAGAGTGGAATAACAAATATTTGTGAACGATTCCACTGAGCACAAGATGATTTGAATTGCTGAAGTTTTGATATTTTGCACACTGCCCAACTTGTGTTTTCTTGCTTGATAGTGGAACCATCTGTTGATAAATATATAGACGTTAAGCTCTATCTAATTTATTGAGTGTTTTATAGCACAGTTTGCATATTGAATGCTGGTTTGTTTTGGGTTCCGTGTGTTTTAGTTTTGAGCTAGTTTGTTTCTGTGTCAAAGTGATGAGGTTTCTCATTAAAATCTTCTGTTTTAAAGAAGAAAGGAAAATATGGAGATCCTTCTTAATTTGTCCATGGGATGTTGGCGTCGCTGGCAAGGCTAACATTTATTGGCCGTCCCTAGTTGCCCTTGAGAAGGTGGTGGTGAGCCACCTTCTTGAACCGCTGCAATCCATGTGGTGTAGGTACATCCACGGTCATGTTAGGGAGGGAGTTCCAGGATTTTGACCCAGCGACAGTGAAGGAACGGCCGGTATATTTCCAGGTCAGGATGGTGAGTGATTTCAAGGGGAGCCTTCAGGTGGTGGCGTTCCCAGGTATCTGCTGCCCCCATCCATCAAGGTGATAGAGGTCACGTTCTTGGGAGGTGCTGTCGAAGGAGTGAAGGAGCCTTGGGCGAGTTGCTGCAGTGCGGGCGAGTTGCTGCAGTGCATCTTGTAGGGGTTGCACACGGCTGCCACTGTGCGTCAGTGGTGGAGGGAGGGAATGTTGGAGGTGGTTGGTGGGGTGCCGATCGAGCGACTGTTTTTCCCTGGATGGTGTTGAGCTTGGTGAGTGTTGTTGGGGCTGCACTCGTCCTGGCAAGTGGAGAGTACTCCATCACTCTTGGCCTGTGCCTTGAACATGGTAGATCTGGTTTGGGAAGTCAGGAGATAGTCAAACACCACAGAATTCCCAGTCACAAGCTTGTTCTTGTACACACAATATTTATATGGCTAGTCCAGTTCGGTTTCTGGTCAATGATAACCCCCAGGATGTTGATATCCAATAATCTTTAAAAATTCCCTTAAAAAAATTAATATTGACACTTGATTTAGCTACCTGAGGTTGTTGGCTGAGGCATCAGCTTGCTGTGATCCTGTTCGTGAAAACAAATGTTTCAATGGAAAACAATGGAAAACCCAAAGACATTTTACCAGTACAGTTCCAGGAAAGTGGCAATGCCGATGGATAAGGTGGTCAAGAAGGCATACGGCACGCTTGCCTTCATCGGCCGGGGCATTGAGTACAAGAGTTGGCAGGTCATGTTACAGTTGTGTAAACCTTTAGTCAGGCGACATTTGAACTATTGCGTGCAGTTCAGCATGGCCAACTCGCGCCAGCCCGTCCGCAACTTCCGGGGGGGCCGACGCCGGTTCGATTTTCGACCAAACTGTGAACCTGATTTTTTTATCGTTTGCTTCATTTTCTAATCATTTTAAACTTTATATCTTTAGTGGTCTAGGGAGATTTAGCTTTCGTTGCTCTTTCCCTAACCCTAATATTATGATCACTTTTGCCCAACTGCTCCACCACTTAAACATGCTCCCCTTGCCTGGCTTCATTCTCCTGAATTGAATCCAGCACTGCTTCATTCCTCTTTGGGTTGCTGATTAAAAAACCGTTCTTTGCTCTTTACAGTGTTACTACACCAGTCAGTGTGGAATCATTGATGTTCCCCATTTTCACAATGGTAATTCTTGCATCTTCATACAGTTTGCCTGCAAAGTTCCTCCTCCATCTCGTTCCCACTATTTGGACATCCACAGCGTAGTCATTTCCAGTTGTCATATTGCTCCTCATTTTAACCAAATAGGTTTTGTCTTTGATCCTCAAGTGCATCACCCCTTATTAGTGCTGTAATGAAAATTAAATGAAAATCGCTTATTGTCACAAGTAGGCTTCAAATGAAGTTACTGTGAAAAGCCCCTAGTCGCCACATTCCGGCGCCTGTTCGGGGAGGCTGTTACGGGAATCGAACCGTGCTGCTGGCTTGCCTTGGTCTGCTTCCAAAGCCAGCGATTTAGCCCAGTGAGCTAAACAGCCCCTGTTTAGCTCACTGGGCTAAATCGCTGGCTTTGGAAGCAGTAGTAGTACACTCGATCAATACTGCCACCCCCTTGCTTGAAGCCCGCCAAACTTATTGTGTTGTTCCTCGTGTCTTAATAAAGCTCGTAGTCTCAAAAGTTGGAGAAGATGCTTTATTGTGAATTCGTTCTGTCTTCGGAGCTTAACTTACGGCTACCTCAAATGCTGCCTGCCTGTGTCTGTGAGTCCTGCCACCAGTTCTCCCTTCCATGAAGTGTGTCCTCACTTCCTGTCCCTGTGTATTTATAGCTCTCCCGTGCTCCCTCTAGTGCTTGCTCAGTTGTATTGCATCTACACTGATACACAATCACCACACTTATTTGCCATTTTCTGTGCGTTTACACATGGGTCTCTCATTTCCCTTCCACCTCTGAGAAGCTCTTTGTTCTAATGTATTTTGTCTCCTGGCGCCCATTCCCCTGCTAACTGAATTTACTTGTGAGTATTTAAACACATCTCAGTGCTTTCTCAAATATGACTAAATGTCTCTCACTGGCTCATCTGTCCTTAGGCTTCTACAACATGTTTGTTAGAAAGCAGGAGATAATTCTTGGACAGAAAAGGTTTTAAAAAAAGATATGGGGCTGGCTTTTCCGATTTGGAGACTATGTCCCAAGCCGGCATGGGAACGGTGAAAACCGTCGCAAAACAGCCACTGATTCCATGTTCTGCTGGGGCCAGCAGGGAGGCAGCGTCGAGCACCCTCTTGCAGCGGCCGCAACGCGCTTCATGGCTGATGCCACTCGCGGACACAGCCTGCGGAATAGTCCCCCGCCTCGGCCGGCTCACGCGCCCCGGATCGCCCCATCACAGTGCCCCCAGCCCCAAATATGTCCACCCCTCCCCCCGACTGTGGCGGCGCTGAACTGAGTCCGCAGCCGCCAAGCTGAGTTCCCAACGGGTGAGACCACACGTGTCCCCACGCCATCGGGAACCCGGCCGGTCGGGGACGGAGAATCCAGCCCAGGGAATTGGGCAGAAAACACAGCTCAGAAATGTGCCATTTGGCCCATCTAGCCTGTGTTGGTGATTATAGTCCACGCACATTTCATCACATTCCGTCTATCACATCTCAGACTTTAACTCAAAGAACAAAGAAAAGTACAGCACAGGAACAGGCCCTTCGGCCCTCCAAGCCTGTGCCGACCATGCTGCCTGTCTAAACTAAAATCTTCTGCACTTCCGGGGTCCGTATCCCTCTATTCCCATCCTATTCATGTATTTGTCAAGATGCCCCTTAACCATCACTATCGTCCCTGCTTCCACCACCTCCTCCGACAGCGAGTTCCAGGCACCCACTACCCTCTGTGTAAAAAACTTGCCTCGTGCATCTCCTCTAAACCTTGCCCCTCGCACCTTAAACCTATGCCCCCTAGTAATTGGCCCCTCTACCCTGGGAAAAAGGGTACTCTGTCTATAACCCTCAGAATTTTGTCGACCTCTATCAGGTCGCCCCTCAACCTCCATCGTTCCAGTGAGAACAAACCGAGTTTATTCAACCTCTCCTCATAGCTAATGCCCTCCATACCAGGCAACATCCTGGTAAATCTCTTCTGCACCCTCTCTAAAGCCTTCACATCCTTCTGGTAGTGTGGCGACTAGAATTGAACACTATACGCCAAGTGTGGCCTAACTAAGGTTCTATACAGCTGCAGCATGACTTGCCAATATTTATACTCAATGCCCTGGCCAATGAAGGCAAACATGCCGTAAGCCTTCTTGACTACCTTCTCCACCTGTGTTGCCCCTTTCAGTGACCTGTGGACCTGTACACCTAGATCTCTCCGACTGTCAATACTCTTGAGGATTCAGGGGCAGCACGGTGGCGCAGTGGGTTAGCCCTGCAGCCTCACGGTGCCGAGGTCCCAGGTTCAATCCCGGCTCTGGGTCACTGTCCATGCAGAGTTATCACATTCTCCCCGTGTCTGCGTGGGTTTCGCCCCCACAACCCAAAAGATGTGCAGGGTAGGTGGATTGGCCACGCTAAATTGCCCCTTAATTGGAAAAAATGAATTGGGTACTCTAAAATTAAAAAAAAATACTCTTGAGGGTTCTACCATTCACTGTACATTCCCTACCTGCATTAGACCTTCCAAAATGCATTACCTCACATTTGTCCAGATTAAACTCTATCTGCCATCTCTCTGCCCAAGTCTCCAAACCATCTAAATCCTGCTGTATCCTCTCACAGTCCTCATCGCTTTTCACAATTTCACCAATATTTGTGTCGTCCGCAAACTTACTAATCAGACCAGTTACATTTTCTTTCAAATCATTTATATATACTATGAACAGCAAAGGTCCCAGCACCGATCTCTGCGGAACACCACTAGTCACAGCCCTCCAATCAGAAAAGCACCCTTCCATTGCTACTCTCTGCCTTCTATGACCCAGCCAGTTCTGTATCCATCTTGCCAGCTTACCCCTGATCCCATGTGACTTCACCTTTTGTACCAGTCTGCCATGAGGGATCTTGTCAAAGGCCTTACTGAAGTCCATATAGACAACATCCACTGCCCTACCTGCATCAATCATCTTTGTGACCTCCTCGAAAAACTCTATCAAGTTAGTGAGGCACGACCTCCCCTACACAAAGCCATGCTGCCTCTCACTAATACATCCATTTGCTTCCAAATGGGAGTAGATGCTAACTCAAAGAATTCTCTCCAGTAATTTCCCTACCACTGACGTAAGGCTCACTGGCCTATAGTTCCCTTGATTATCCTTGCTACCCTTCTTAAACAAAGGAACAACATTGGCTATTCTCCAGTCCTCTGGGACATCACCTGAAGACAGTGAGGATCCAAAGATTTCTGTCAAGGCCTCAGCAATTTCCTCTCTTGCCTCCTTCAGTATTCTGGGGTAGATCCCATCCGGCCCTGGGGACTTATCTACCTTAATATTTTTCAAGACACCCAACACCTCGTCTTTTTGGATCTCAATGTGACCCAGGCTATCTACACACCCTTCTCCAGACTCAACATCCACCAATTCCTTCTCTTTGGTGAATACTGATGCAAAGTATTCATTTAGTACCTCGCCCATTTCCTCTGGCTCCACACATAGATTCCCTTGCCTGTCCTTCAGTGGGCCAACCCTTTCCCTGGCTACCCTCTTGCCTTTTATATACTTGTAAAAAGTCTTGGGATTTTCCTAAACCCTATTTGGCAATGACTTTTTGTGACCCCTTTTAGCCCTCCTGACTCCTTGCTTAAGTTCCTTCCTACTTTCTTTATATTCCACACATCTGCCCCCAATCTAGGTTCTTCAGTTCCTGCCTAATATTGTTATAATTAGCCTTCCCCAATTTAGCACGTTCACTCTGGGACTACTCTTATCCTTGTCCACCAGCACTTTAAAACTTACTGAATTGTGGTCACTGTTCCTGAAATGCTCCCTACTGAAACGTCTACCACCTGGCCGGGCTCATTCCCCAATACCAGGTCCAGTATAGCCCCTTCCCTAGTTGGGCTATCTACATATTGTTTTAAGAAGCCCTCCTGGATGCTCGTTACAAACTCTATATTGGTGAAGTTAAAGTCTCCCATCACAACAACCCTGTTGCTTTTACTCTTTTCCAAAATCTGTCTACCTATCTGCTCCTCTATCTCCCGCTGGCTGTTGGGAGGCCTGTAGTAAACCTCCAACATTGTGACTGCACCCTTCTTACTCCTGACCTCTACCCATATAGCCTCGCTGCCCTCTGAGGTGTCCTCCCGTAGTACAGCTGTGATATTCTCCCTAACCAGTAGCGCAACTCCACCACCCCTTTGACATCCCCCTCTATCCCGCCTGAAACATCTAAATCCTGGAACGTTTAGCTGCCAATCCTGTCCTTCCCTCAACCAGGTCTCTGAAATGGCAACAACATCATAGTTCCAAGTGCTAATCCAAGCTCTAAGTACATCTCCCTTACCTGTTATACTTCTTGCATTAAAACATATGCACTTCAGGCCACCAGTCCCGCTGTTTTCAGCAACATCTCCCTGTCTGCTCTTCCTCAGAGCCATACTGCCCTATTCCCTAGTTCTCTCTCAATTTTTTCACCTTCTGACCTATTGCTCCAGTGCCCACCCCCCTGCCATACTAGTTTAAACCCTCCCGTGTGACACTAGCAGACCTCGCAGCCAGGATATTTATGTCTCTCCAGTTTAGATGCAACCCGTCCTTCTTATACAGGTCACACCTGCCCCGGAAGAGCTCCCAGTGGTCCAGATAACGGAAACCCTCCCTCCTACACCAGCTGTTTAGCCACGTGTTTAGCTGCTCTATCTTCCTATTTCTAGCCTCACTGGCACGTGGCACCGGGAGTAATCCCGAGATTACAATCCTGGAGGTCCTGTCTTTTAACTTTCTGCCTAGCTCCCTGAACTCCTGCTGCAGGACCTCATGCCCCTTCCTGCCTATGTCGTTAGTACCAATATGTACAACAACCTCTGCCTGTTTGCCCTCCCCCTTCAGGATGCCCGCTACCCGTTCACAGACATCCTGGACCCTGGCACCAAGGAGGCAACATAGCATCCTAGAGTCTCTTTCATGTTCACAGAAGCGCCTATCAGTGCCCCTGACTATAGAGTCCCCTATGACTATTGCTCTTCTGCGCTTTAACCCTCCCTGCTGAAGATCAGAGCCAACCGTGGTGCCACTACTCTGGCTGCTGCTGTTTTCCCCTGATAGGCTATTCCCCCCGACAGTATCCAAAGGGGTATACCTGTTCGAGAGGGGGACAACCACAGCAGATTCCTGCACTGACTGCCTGCCCCTTCTGATGGTCACCCATTTCTCTGCCTGCACCTTGGGTGTGACCGCATCTCTATTACTCCTATCTATGACGTTTCCGCCACCTGCATACTCCTAAGTGCATCCAACTGCTGCTCCAACCGAACCACGTGGTCTGTGAGGATCTGCCATTGGTTACACTTGCTGCAGATGTAGTCGACCAGAACGCTGGAAGGGCCGCAGATCTGCCACATCTCACAGTTGGAGCACTGCACCCTGCTGAGTGACATTTAAACACTAATTAATTAATTTAAAATAAACACTTGAATTATTGTTAGACTGTGTTACAATTAACTATATGGCCCTGACGCTAGATGATTTTACTGTAAAATTAAATGCTAAATACCAATCTCTGCCCTCAGGTTTAGTTACTCCACTATCGAGTTAATCAATTAAATTTTGTTTGCAATTTTTTTTTTTCAAATTTAACAGATCCCCAATCAGCCAATCAGATCACAGCTTTACTGTGATGTCACTTACAGACCCCCCCCCCCCCCCCACACACACACACACAATTTAAAAAGGTAATAAAAATCACTTACCTTCCCAGGATGCTCTCTGGTTCTCTCCCTGCAGATTAACAGTTACAGGCCAGAAGAAAGAGAACAAAACCGGAGGGAAAAAGCACCATTTCCCACTCTGCACCGAATTACCTCACTGCAGCAAATTACCAAGTTCCAATTGCCACTCTGGATGTATCTCACTCAGGCTGTGTCTCCTTCACCTGCGAAAAGCTTACTGAGTGCGCTTTCTGTCTGTCTTTTATACAGACCTCAGCTAACCAGGGTGACTCACACTACTTAAGCTTCAAACAGAAGAATACAGTGTGCACCCTTGTGCCAGTAGGCAGGCTTCAGGTGACTGACAGATAACTGCCTCTCAGCAATTAGGGTGGGGGCAGCTTCAGCCAATCAGGCACTAAGCTACACGCTGCACTTTTAACTGAAAAACAGCAAAATTAGATTTACCACTTACCTTTCCTGATTACCTCACTGCACCAAATTACCAAGTTCCAATTCCCACTCAGGATGTACCTCACTCACTCAGGATGTGTCTCCTTCACCTGCGCAAAGTTTTTAAAATCCCCTTTCCACTCATCTTCTCATCAAGTTTTCTTTTGAAGGCGTCTAAGCTATAACCATTTCCTGGTGTGGCGAACTCCACATTTTATTCACTCTCCGAGTGTGGACCTTACAGCTTTTAAGAACAGATATATTAACTGCACTACTAGTTAATGAGGGAGGTCTTGTTGTATAGTGAGTAAGCGTTGAGCATGGAAGGACTGTTTATAATGCGGCCAAACTGATTATCAGCCTGTAAATCCTTTCAACCAAACTCGAAAAATGTGGGAGGATTCCTGGTCAGCAGTGCTTGATGGGGAGTGGCTTCCCTCACGTTATAGCCTCTGGCAACCTGTTCCAGGAGAATCTAGCTCCAAGCATGTACTTTCTGTGCCTCATCCATCATTTGACATGGGGAGCTTCTGAGTTCATTGGTGGTGGGAGCATCTTTAAGCAGGATGCCTTTGTTCAAGGCTGGACCCAACGTCACAACATCAGCAGGAGAAATGCTGGCGATCCATCAATTGGACAGCCCCATTATCCTCCAGGCCCAATGGAAAAAACCCCATCCAGCGAGGGCAGAGAAATATATTAATTAGAAAGTCAATCATTACCTGAGCCGAAAGCAACAATCTGAGTTCCCAGTTCAAGAACAGGCTGTTTGCACTTGGCAGATATACAAGAACTACTCGTGCAATAACAGTGGTGCAACGAAATGGAGCAGGAGGAGGCCGCTCGGCCCCTCGAGCCTGCAACGCCATGCAATGGCCGCCTGAACTCCACATTCTGCCGACCCCCGATTCCCGTGTTAGTCGAGAATCTATCTACCTCATTCTTTAAAAATTCAGTAACCCTGTCGCGACTGCTCCCAGGGGAAGAGAGTTCAAAAGACTCTCTGAGAGAGAAAAGGGGTCACAGTTTAAAAATAAGGGGCCATCTGAACTGTGACCCACTAGTACCTCTCCCACAAGGGGAAACATCCTCTCAGTATGCACCCTGTCAGGATCCTTCAGGATCTTACCTGTTTCGCCTCATTCTCTGAACTCCAAAGGACACAGACCCAACCTGTCCAATCTTTCCTCATAGGGTGACACAGTGGTTAGCACTGCCGCATCACAGCTCCAGGGTCCCAGGTTCGATTCCGACCTCGGGTGATTGTCTATGCGGGGTTTGCATTTCCCCCCCCGTGCCTGCGTGGGTTTCCTCCGGGTGCTCCGGTTTCCTCCCACAGTCCAAAGACGTGCAGGTTAGGTGGATTGGCCATGCTAAATTGCCCCTTAGTGTCCAAACATGTGCAGGTTAGGGGGCGGTTACGGGGATAGGGTGGGGGAGTGGGCCTCGGGAGGATGCTCTGTCAGAAGTTCGGTGCAGACTCGATGGGCCAAATGGCCTCTATGGATCTGTGGGGATGTCAGGTATCAGTGAAGTGAACCCTCCCATGCATTTATTTCCTTTTGTAAATTAGGAGAGTAAAACTGTTTTGAATACTCCAGACGTGGTCTCACCAAGGCCCTGTGTACAGCTGCGGTAAAACATCCCTACTTTTATATTCCTTTCCACTTGCAATGAGCGGCAACATTCCATTTGCCTTCCGAATCACTTGCTGTGCATGTATGCTTTCTTTTTGTGATTCATGTACCAGGACACCCAGATCCCTCTGTACCTCTGAGTTCTGCGATCTCTCCATTTAAATCGTCTGCTGCGTTACCCTTCTTCCCGCCAGAGTGGACAAGTTCGCACTTTCCGATATTATACTCCAAGGTCAACCTTCGCAACACCAACTGTAGTCATGTCCCCAGTTTCAGCGAGTGCCCGGGGCTAGTGGAGACTGCCACAGATTCATCGAGGATTTCAGGAGAAACTTCTTTACCCAGAGAGTGGTCGAAAGTAGAACTTGCTGCTACAAGATTGAAGTGAATAAAAGCATTGCCACCTTCAGGAGGGAGGTAAACAGGAACACGAGGGAGAAAGGAACAGAAGGATACGCTGACAGGGTTAGAGGGAGGGGTGGGAGGAGGCTCATTGGGAACACAGACCAGTTAGAACGAATGGGCTCTTTCTGTGCAATAAAATTCTATCCTATTCTACTTCATACTAAAACTCTCAGATCATTTTCAACTTCATTTCTCTAACCAGATGGAGGTTGGGAATCTGCTGTCTGAAATGGTTGGTCGAGACAGAAATTCTCACCAAATCTAATGTGAGGAGGAGAAGGAGAAAGTTTTTTTAATTAAAGGTTTATTTATTTAAAACCAACTTTCATGACAGCCGGGGACCAAATTGAGGTAAGTTTTCCAATCCACATTTTTCCAAAAGAGATACAAATATACAAAAAAGGATCAATGGGGCAGATAAAAAAGAATATTGATTATTAGATCAAAGTCATGGCGTGGACGAGATACGACACTAAACTCTTCCTAAGTCTTGTTCTGTTACGTGTTAATTCAGTTAGCTGTTTGCTGTCTGGTAGTCACCATGAGAGCTGTCGGCAGGCGGCGAGTGGTGAAGTTTGGAGTTGGGCAGTTATTTCGCAAAACAACAGCATAATTAATAACAAGAACAGAGAATGCTGGACCAGCTCAGCGGGTCTGGCAGCATTCAAAGGGGGGGGGGGGGGAAGCAGAGTTAACGTTTCCAGTCTGAAGAAGATTCAAAGGACTCGGTACGTTCTCTCCAGCATCTCTGCTTTTATTTCAGGTTCTAGCACCCGCAGTATTTTGCTTTTTTTCTGTTCTCAAGTGACTGCTAACGAGTAAAGCATTTGTTAGGGAGGAGTTTCAGATGGCCCGGTGTGTGCCCTTGTTGGATATCGGACACAATTTTTTTTTTTAACAAACAATTTTATTGAGGTATTTTTTGGCATTGTAAACAGTTACAGATAACCGAAATATGGAAATATCAACGTAAAACCACTACTTCAATCAAACCATAATGTACATACCCGCATCGTACATGATTTAACAAAGAAAAGAGAGTCCTGTTGTGGGTGGGTTTAGTGGGGTGTTTCCCCGACGCTTGTAGCCCCTGGAATGACCCCGCTATCGAACAGGACTTTGTTTATTTTTCGGGGCTCAGCGGGGAAGGCCGCACTTACCTTCATGTCCAGCATTTAGGAGTTCCACTCGTCAGTGCAGGAAGGCACTGGGACCCCATTTTTAAAAGGCGCCCCAATCTCTCGATCCTGCCAAGCGATCCCCAGACCCCCTCCCAATGCCCCAACTTACCTCGAGCCCCCCGCACCCCAACCCTTAAAGGGCGGGGCACCCCCAGGCCAGATTTCCTGGCGGGGGCAAAATGCCATCTTGGTTCGCTCACTGTCCATGTGGAGTTTGCACATTCTACCCATGTGGGTCTCACTCCCACAACCCAAAGATGTGCAGGGTAGGCGGATTGGCCACTCTAAATTGCCCCTTAACTGGAATTTTTTTTTTTTAAATCACGGAAATTAAACTCAGCAGCTACTGTGGTAGGATTTGAACTCATGTTGCTGGATCGTCTCAGTGCAGGCCTCTAGATTACTAGTCTAACAGCGTGACTGCTGTGCTGCCATACTTTACTTACTCTACTGGCATTTGCAGTAGGGAGGGAGGCACACACACAGAAATATCACACTGTAAATTCCAGCCCTCAGGAAAATATTTAACTTGAAAGTGTTAGAACATAGAACATAGAACAGTACAGCACAGAACAGGCCCTTCGGCCCTCAATGTTGTGCCGAGCCATGATCACCCTACTCAACCCACGTATCCACCCTATACCCGTAACCCAACAACCCCCCCCCCCCCCCTTAACCTTACTTTTTTATTAGGACACTACGGGCAATTTAGCATGGCCAATCCACCTAACCCGCACATCTTTGGACTGTGGGAGGAAACCGGAGCACCCGGAAGAAACCCACGCACACAGGGGGAGGACATGCTGACTCCACACAGACAGTGACCCAGCCGGGAATCGAACCTGGGACCCTGGAGCTGTGAAGCATTTATGCTAACCACCATGCTACTCTGCTGCCCCTACCCTGTTGATTGAGATCTGCAGGGCCACATTTGATGCCCCATAAAGACTTCCTATTCATGAATAGCATCACTGCCTCTGAGTCAGAGGCTCTGGGTTTGAGTCCCGCCCCAGGACCTGATGGACAAGGAATGTCCATCCATAACGCGGCCAAACAGGTTAACCTCAGTTAGGTGGAGAGGTTGGGGCTGTTCTCGCAGAGAAGAAGGCTAAGAGGAGATTTGATAGAGATGTTCAAAATCATGTGGGGGCTGGACAGAGTAGACGGGGAGAAACTGTTCTTGCACGTGAATGGATCGAGAACGAGAGGGCACAGATTTAAAGTGATTTGCAAAAGAAGCGAATGTGATGTGAGAAAAATCTTTCAAGTGGTTTGGGTCCAGAATGCTCTGCCTGGAAGTGGGTTTAATCGAGGCAATCAGGAGGGCGTCAGATGATTATTTGAATAGAAACAAGGTGCAGGGGTACGGGGAAAAGGGAGAGGAATGGCACTAAGTCATGATGATCATTTGGAGAGCTGGTGCAGACACGATGGGCCAAACTGCCTCATGCTGAACTGTAACAATTCCGGGATTTTTGCGACCACTGTTGTGTTCTGCTTCTTGATGTCGCATAAGCTGCTTCCTTGATGTACACTCTGACAAAGGAAGGTTCAGACTTGGAGATAGGTTTAACACATTTATTGAACGGTTAGCAATTCTCCTACTTGAGTTAGACTCTCCTGCTGATCTTACTATAGTAACTCAGTTGAACTAACCAGTCTGCTCTAAGCCATGCGGTGGGTGTGATGCTCCCTGATCTGCCCCTGTCTCTCTGAGTGTTGCCCGTGGAAAAGAGAAAGAGCATGCGTGCCCTGTCCTTTTATATGGGTAGCCCCCTTGTGGTAGTAACCCCTCTGGGTGTGTCTTGACTGCCCATTGGTCGTGTCCTATCTTACTGACCTATTGGTTGAATGTCTGTGTGTCATATGTCTCTGGTGCTCCCTCTAGTGTTTATGTAGTTGCAGTGTACCTACATTAACCCTGTGTGTATTTACAGTGATGCATATCGCCACAACCACCAACCTGCAAATCCTTCCAACACACACCAGTGACTCACAGGAAGGGTGGGAGAGATTCCTGGTCAGCCAACCCATGTGACAGAAAGAATGTTGGGCTATCACCACCCCCCAGCTCTGGACTGCAACATGAAGCGCTTGTTGCCACAGCAGCCCCCCCCCCCCCCCCCCCCCCCCCCAAGTGAACTGCAACATACCATCACCAAAAAGACCTTTGAGTGTAAAGGTAATGGGCCTGCAGCTCTGTAGCAATTGTTTGCACAATTGAATGGCTCAATGAAGCAATAAGAATCAACCACAGTTTGCCTGGAATCACGTGTAAGCCAGACTGAGTTGGGAGGGGGTGGGGAGGTGACAGAACGACTTCACCGAATATCATGTTAAATAAACCGAAGCCCCAGCCCCCCCGAGGATGATGTAAAAGTTCCTGGAACACAGTTTCGAAGACAAACAGGGGAGCTCTACTGGGTATCCTGTCCAAAACTTGTCCCTGGACCAACATCACTAAGATCGTCCAAAGATGTGCAGGTTAGGTGGATTGGCCATGATAAATTGCCCTTAGTGTCCAAAATTGCCCTTAGTGTTGGGTGGGGTTACTGGGTTATGGGGATAGGGTGGGGGTGTTGACCTTGGGTAGGGTGCTCTTTCCAAGAGCCGGTGCAGACTCGATGGGCCGAATGGCCTCCTTCTGCACTGTAAATTCTATGAATCACCTGGTGATTATCACATTGCTGGTTGTGGGATCTTGCTGTGTGCAGAACAATGGCAACACCACAAAGGTGCCTCAGTGACTGCCAAGTGCTGGATAAAATGCAAATATCTTCTTTCTTTAGTGAACTATTTGCTTCTGTAGCTTTCTAATGTCAGCCAAAGCACACTAAAGCCATGGCATTCAATGTCATAATTAGCCCTACCCATTCCTTTACTGTACTCGTCGCCACTGTACTTCCTACTGTTTAACTTTGTTAAACAAAGAGATTATATTCCCAATTCTAAACACCAGAAGAGTTGGACTGCAAAACCAAGAAAATATTTGCTGAAGTGTTTGAATTCAATAGTCACGATCCAGTGGTGTGTTCTGTCTCAAAGTGTATTTCAGTCCTCTGGTATTGTAACGCAGGATTAAATAAACAGCGGACACTTGCTCAGTCGTCAGTCTGGGGACTAAAGATCGGTCTGATCCAACACACTCTGGCTTTGAACCAGAACAAATGGATATTGGGCATGATCCAAAGGAACGGAGAAGCAGCAAATTAAAAAATGCCCTTTAGAATATGCTCGCTTCCTTAAAATGTGGTCGCAGTTTGAAAATGCCATTGTTCACAGTGTTCAAGGGGTGCAGCAGACGGTCTGAATTGCGCAATGTGATGTCCCAATCACTGACAAAGTATTTCAGAAAACTCTATCGTAATAAAAGCAGTATTTCACTCAAATCAATCACTCCCAATGATACAGTAAGCAGCAACATGCAGTCTTTGAACAATGCTGCACATTGAAAGTGAATTTAACTTGGATTTTTTTGATCACCGTAAATCATTGGAGATTTGACCAATTTTCTTCTTCGCAAAAAGCATCCTTATGACTTAATTTCGGGTCCAGCCCCGGTGACTTGAGCAGAAGAGCTCAGATTGACATTCCAGTGCAATACTGAGGGAGTGCTGCACTGTCAGAACTGCTGACTTTCAAATCAGATGTCAAACCAAGACTCATTCTACCTTCGGGTGAATAGAAAAGTTCCCATGGCACTATTGAGAAGGGCAGGGGGGTTCTCTTTGGTATTCTGGCCAATATTCACATCTCAAACAACGTTGCAAAGATAGATTATTGGGTCGTTGTCACATTTTTGCTTTTGACAGTTTACATGGTTGCCACGTCTCCGTCCACTGTAACATTTCAGAAAGGCTTTATTGACATTAACTGCTTTCGGACGTCCTGAGGTAGCGAAAGGCACTATAAAAGTTTATTATATTTTCTAAAAGAACTGAAAGCTTTCACAAATGTGTGTGTAAGTCTACTCCCGCCAACACAAGTGACTGTTCTGTGGAAAAGGTACCAGATCTGGGGCAAAATTCTCCCATCGGGAGACTGTGCCGACGGCGGAGTGAAAACCGGAATGTTTCACTCCGGCGTCGGAGGCCGCTCCTCACCCCCTATTCTCCCACCCCCAGGGGGTTAGGAGCGGCGCCGCGTCAATTACGCGTGCCGGGCCTCGGCGCCGCATGAAAGCAGCGCCGCATAAATTACGCGGCCAGCGTTACGTAAATAACGTCAACCGCGCATGCGCAAGTTGGCCGGTGCCAATCTGCGCATGCGCAGTTGCTGTCCTCCCCATGGGCGGCCTGCATGACATGGAGGATTGATCTTGCGGGATGGCGGAGGAAAAGAGTGCGTCCTTTAGAGACGCCGGCCCGCCGATCGGTGGGCACCGATTGCGGGCCAGATCCCTACTGAGCGCCCCCTGGTGCTCGATTCCCCCCTCCCCCCCACGGGCCGCATACGCAGCGTTCGTGCGCTGTTCACGCTGGCAGCGACCAGGTGTGGTTGGCGCCGGTGTGAACCTCACGGATTTGGCAGGCCGCTCGGCCCATCCAGGCCGGAGAATCGCCGCTCGCCTGCTACAAACGGCGAGCGGCAATTCTCCGAGTGGCCTGTTGTGAAACGCAACACGCCATTTGGGGGGGGGGGGAGAGAATCGCGTGCGGGTGCCAGGGCGGCGTGGCAGGAATTGCCCGGCACTCCCGCGATTCTCCCACCCGGCTTGGGGGTAGGAGAATTGTGTCCCTGGTTCCCAATCTCTGTAGAGTCAGCTGACTCCAAGGCAAGTAGACCGAGGTGTAACCTTAATGTCCCTGGATTAGGGAATGGGACCCTTTTGTGATTGGATAGTTTACTAGTCATGTGTGTGAAGAGGAGCCACTTGTTAAATTACCTCTACCCACATTCAACAGCAGAGGCGGAAAGAAGAAAAAGGATTTAGTTACTGGGTATTTTTGCAAGCTACAAATCTGTTCCCGTACAATTGTATGTCAGTAGTGAGTGATCAGCTTGTATGCGGGCCACGCCGCCCCGAGATTCTCCACCATTGGCGCCAGCATGGTTGGACGGTGTGGACACTCTGCCGCGGGATGGGAGAATCCCACCCTAAGTCTTACCACATGACCTGAAGCACAGCTTCAGTGATGTCATTTGTGGGTGGAGCTGGGCTGTGGCTTCAGGTGAGAGGGGATTTAGTGTTTTAGGGTTTCAGTTTCAGTTTGTTGCTTTGTACTGCAGGGGAGAAGCTGTGTTTCCCTGTTTGCATTTTAAAGCTGTTCCAGTGAACTGAAAGCACATTGGGTGTGGCAAACAGGATATATATTAATGACTTAAACTTGGCTATACGGGGCAAAATTTCAAAATTTACAGATAACGCAATACTTGGAAACATTGTGAAGTGAGAATTCTAGACTTCAAGGGGACATAGACAGGCTAGCGGACAGGCACAGTGGTTAGCATTGTTGCTTCACAGCTCCAGGCACCCGGGTTCAATTACGACCGTGGGTGACTGTGTGGAGTTTGCACATTCTCCCAGTGTACGGATGCTCCGGTTTCCTCCCCCAGTCCCAAGATGTACAAGTTAGGCAGATTGGCCATGGCAAAATTGTGCCTCAGTGCCCAAAAGGTTAGGTGAGGTTACGGGGATAGGACAGGGTCATGGGGTGGAGTGCTGTTTGGGAGGGCTGGGGCAGACTTGATCGGCTGAACGGCCTCCTTCTGCACTGTAGGGATTCTATGAATGGACAGCCATCCAGAGACGTGTGAAGTAAAAAGCAAGACTTGGATTGCGACCACTAATCTCAAAGCACTTTAGAGCCAATGAAGTACCTTTTGAAGTGTATTTACGGCTGTAATGTAGGAAACATAGTATCAAAAATTTTCAGCTGCTTCATCAATGACTTCCCTTCCATAAAGTCAGAAATGAAAAATGCTTATTGTCACGAGTAGGCTTCAATTAAGTTACTGTGAA
This sequence comes from Scyliorhinus canicula, assembly GCF_902713615.1. Taxonomy (NCBI): domain Eukaryota; kingdom Metazoa; phylum Chordata; class Chondrichthyes; order Carcharhiniformes; family Scyliorhinidae; genus Scyliorhinus; species Scyliorhinus canicula. The sequence goes on along the minus strand of NC_052147.1, from coordinate 10,622,258 downwards.
AAGGTCCTAGTCGCCACATTCCGGCACCTGTTCGGGGAGGCTGGTACGGGAATTGAACCGTGCTGCTGGCCTGCCTTGGTCTGCTTTCAAAGCCAGCGATTTAGCCCAGTGTGCTAAACCAGCCCCAAATGGGGATGTTTGCAGGTGACTGCACAATGTTCAACACCATTCACGACTCCTCAGATAATGAAGCAGTCCGTGCCCAAATGCATCAAGACCTGGACAATATCCAGGCTTGGGCTGACAAGTGGCAAGTTGGTAAGTAACACACAAGCGCCAGGCAATGACCATCTCCTACAAGAGAAGATCTAACCATAGCCCCTTGACATTCACAGGGGTATCGCTGTATTCCCTGCGGGTTACCATTGATCAGAAACTGAACTAACAACATTAATACTATGGCTACCAGGACAGGTCAAAGGCTGGGAATCCTACAGCGAGTAACTCACTTTCTGGCTCCCCCCAAAGCCCGCTCACCATCTACAGGGCACATGTCAGGAGTGTAACGGAATACTCTCCACTTGCCTGGATAAGTACAGCTCCAACAACACTCAAAAAGCTCAACAGCCTCCAGGACAAAGCAGCCCACTTTATTGCTCCCCCTTCCACATAAATTCAAACCCTCCACCACCAATGAACAGTGGCAGCCGTGTGTACCATCTACAAGATGCACTGCAGTAACACCAAAGTTCCTTAGACAATACCTTTCAAACCCATGAACACTACCATCTAAAAGGACAAGAGCAGCAGATACCTGGGAACCCCACCACCTGGAGGTTCCCCTTCAAGCCATACACCACCCTGACTTGGAAATATATCACCGTTCCGTCACTGGGCCAACATCTCGAAACTCCCCCCTCCTAACAGCACAGTGGGTGCACCTACACATTAAGGACTGCAGCAGTTCAAGAAGGTTACACACTACCACCTTCTGAAGGGCAACTAGGGATGGGCAATAAATGCTGGCCTAAGCAACATCCAACAAAAAGCAATGCCATCACCACCAGCGAATGTTTTTTTGGTGGTGTTGAGTGACAGATGAACATTGGTCAGCACTGCGGATGACTCCTCTTCCAAAGAATGTCTCGTGAATTTTCATATCCACCCGAACAGGCAGAAGGGGGTCCCGGTTTGACATCTCACCCGAAAGGACTTCCTTAGTACCGCAGCAGAACGCCAGCCCTCGAATGGTACTTAAAACCAGAATGTTGTGAGTCAGAGGCAAGATCACAGACCAAGTGCTGGAAAATGGGATTAGAATGGCCGGCACAGATACGATGGGCTGAAGGGCCTTATTCTGTGCTGTAAAATTCCACATCAAATGAGCCCACAGCTGACACTGAAGTGATAAATATAAACTAGAGTGTCATTCTAAAGGGACCTGGGGGTTTACGTGCACAACAAATTGAGGCGGCAGACAGATTGAAAAAAATGATTAAAAAGGCATATGGAGCCCTGGGCCTTATAAATAGAGGCATAGAGTACAGGTAAGGAAGCTGTGATAAACCTTTATAAAACGCTGATTTGTCTTCAATTCGGCATCGCATGTTAAGAATTAAAGCTTTAGAGAGGGTGCAAAAATAATCGACAGAATGGTTCCACGGCCCAAGTCACCAGTTGCGTGGACAGATTGGAGTAGAAGCTAGAGTTGTTCTCCAGGCGGTTGAGGGGAGGTTTGATTGAGGTGTTCAAAATCACAAGGGGCCTAGACAGACATTAGAGAGAAATTTCTTCTTGAAGCATTGAGAATCAGGGGATACAACTTGTCAAAAGAATGAAAAACAGTAGCGAGGACTTTTCAGCACACGATCTGGAATACACGGCCTTAAAGGTGGCTTTCAAAAGGGAATTGGATAAGCACGCAAAGGGAAATAAAATTCAGGGCTACGGAAAAAAACAATTTAAAATACATGCACTTAGAACTGGATATGAGAAGTTTTTTTTAAAATGATACATTAAGTTCTGATCTGGAAGCGATGTGGAGAGCAATAGATGGGCAAAATGGTCTGCCTTACATAAAGGAATGCTCACCATTTCATCCATCCTCAAGATCTCAAAAAGATTAACGAATGATCATCACCCTGAAAGGTCAACTATTTTTCTCTCTCTCCACCGCAGATACACCCCAACTTCAGTATTTCCAGCATTTTGTCTTTGTCAGAATTCCAGCATCTGCAATATTTTGCTTGTGTTAAGAATACTGCTGTCGGGGCAGCATGTGGTTAGCACTGCTCCCTCACCACGCCGAGGACCCGGGTTCGATCCCAGCCCGGGTCACTGCCTCTCAGTGTCGCACCCCCACAACCCAAAGATGTGCAGGTAGGTGGATTGGCCACGCTAAATTGCCCCTAATTGGGAAAAAGAATAATTGGGTACTCTAATTTATTTTTAAAAAGAATAATGGTATCGTTCAGAAGCATGGTGTTTCTCTGCATCGTGCATTGAATCATCCCAGGTTTTAGTTTAGCCTGAAACCTCCCAACACAACCTGAACTAAATTCAGTGTTACATTTTTGTCACAAAGTAGCTTTCAAACCAAAGTTCCCCAGTGCATAAAGTGATTTTTGACTTTCAATGGGCCAATGTTTCATTTGGTCTACACTGATAAACCAGAGCATGATTGCTTTTTACATACATAACCAGCTGTGATCATGGATGTTACTTTAACATACTTTTAGGATTATGGTGGTATTTTTTGTAAAGAAAGATGTGGATGTTCCATGATTAATTAAACTGGGGAAGGCTGTGAGAAAGGAGATAAAAGGGGCAAGGTGCTAGGTTCATGTACGAGAGGTTATGGCGAGTTGGATTTACAAGTATACAGGTTGAATTTAAAATTCGCATTACAAGTTAAAAAGGGTTCAGCATTTTGGTTGTCGAATTTCAAAGAGGCGTTTAGAAGTGACGAGCAACTTTGCTGGAGTTTAGAAGAATGAGAGGGGATCTGATCGAGGTAAACAAAATACTAAGAGGAATTGATAAAGTGAACATAGACCAAATGTTTCCCCTTGTGGGCAATCTAGAACGAGAGGTCACAGATATACATTGGGAGGCGGTAGATTTAAAACCGAGATGAGGAGGAACGACTTCTGGCAGAAGGTGGTGCATTTGTGGAACTCGCTGCCCCATAGTGCGGTGAAGCCTGAATCGTTAAATGGTTTCAAGAAGGTGTTAGATATATTTCAGATTTTTAAAATGGGTTAAAGGAATATGGGAAACAGGCATGGAGATGGATTTGAGACCAGGAAGAGATCAGCCATGATCTGATTGAATGGCGGAGCAGGCTCGAAGGGCTGATTTGTCTACTTCTATGCCGAATTCCTGTTCTACAACTTTAAACAGGGGAAGATAGATGAAATTTTATAGACCAAAAGTAGGGATAAAATAGCAAAACGTGCAAGATTCGAATATTTGGAAATGTGGAGTTCAGAGAGCTGTTTGAGGACATCTGGAAACTAAGATGAAAGAAAAATATTTAAGGAAAAATGTTTTGAGTTTGGTGGCTATGTAGGTAAATGCCCTGAGACTCAAATCTATGTGGGGACAAAGTGTGAACGTTTTGAATTGGAAGCAACCATACAGCCAGAAGTCTTTGTTTTTCAGAAAGCAATCCGTTTCTGAACCTTTTATTTGCATTTTCACACGAGTAGAATTGTTTTGAGGGGTCAGGTGGCATATCTTTATTAAAGTGAAAGCGACCAAAATTATTTTCTTTGGATATTTCAAGATTTTAGAGTTAATATCTAAAAGAAAGTTGTTGCCAAGAAATTAGTTTACTTGTGTGTTTGGCCAAGTGGGTTTTTTTGTGGGGCTGGTCTGCAACACTGTTTTAACTGTGTAACTTTAATCTTATGTGCTTAAGTTTTCTTCTTGTTAATAAATCATTTATTTTTTAAATCCTAAAGGTGTTATTGGAATTCTATGCTTTTAGGGTCAGTAGTTCTTCCTCCTCATTTTCAAAATACAACTTATTCAAAATACAAAAAAAAGATTACTTTTCAGAAAGACAGGTTTCCTGGAATCTGGCTTGTTCATGAAATATACATCTGCTGTGGTCACAACACCAGCTGTGTGGAAGTTTGCTATAATTAATTTTTAAGGAAGTTGAGATTATATACGCCCTTTTCTCCAGTTGGAAAATTTGTTGGAGACAGAAGCAAAATTTAGAAACAGCAAAGAACAAGAAGGTAAAACAAGTGCCTTCCTTTGTTTTTCCAGATATCAGCCTCACCTACCCATCTTCACACTATGTTCATTTATTTTCTCCTTCTGGATCCAATAATCCTTTGGTAATGTGTTTCAGCAACACCACAACCCATTGACTGAAAAAGCTTCACCCAACCTCACTGCTTGCAATCTCTATTTTTGTGTTATTTGAACACTCCACCAGTGAACAATTTGGCAAAATCATTGCATTAAATACAATCCTTCAGCCATCTCAGAGTTGGCATCTTGGTTAGCCACTAATATGTAGGATTAATAAAATATAGAGAGCGCAATTTTGGTAACATTTTCTCAATGAAAGTTGAAATACTCTATTGCAAAGCATTACAAATAGTGAACTTTTAATTTTTGTACAATGAATTGTCCAATTTGAGCGATTCACAATATATTTGAAATGAAAAATATAAATTATAACAAAGCATTCATTCCCACTCAGTTTAAAATGTTGAAGCTGGGGTTAATTATATACATATATACACACACCCACCCACCCAACATCAATCTGAATTGAAACCTACAATGACCAGAGTCAAACAAGAGCCACATCTTGTGTTTGCAACTCATTTTCCCAGGCAAAATTACATGAAATCTAGAAAATTAAAGCAATGAACACAAACTTTAAGGGCATTTTTAATTAAATTTTTTGCAAAGGCAAAATACTTTTAAGTAACTTAAAATAGATCTTAGTACAACAAAATACTAAGTTCTCTAATTGTCTTACAAGCAGGGCCTTAAACGAAGATGACTATTTTATTAAGAACCTTGATTTAAATGGTACAAGATGAATTATACAAACATAATAAATAGATTTCCCTCTTACACGTATGTACAACACCAGGTGACTAAGTAGCTGTGGGTAGTAGAAAACAGATCAGCTAATGAAAATTGATTTTTTTTTCCCTTCCAAATTGCCATGTGGCTTCTGTTTAATTTTTAAAAAGCAAAACTTGTAAGTTGGCTTTGTATTTTTCTTTTCAAAGGCGCTCAATTTCTTTCCTCAAATTTCACCGCTCCATGTGCAAACTTTGCCATTTCTCTCCCCTCATACTCAAGAATCATTTCAGTAATCGCATAATACTGTCTCCGTTGAAAACACAGCTAAAAGTGATGTCACTCTCGTCATTTTAAAAAGGCAAATTCCCTCAACTTGTTGTTTTAAATTCCAAAGTCTTTCACAAGATTAGAAAATCATTACATTAAATCGATGGGGATAGGAAAAGAAAATAAAACAAAACAGGCATGATGATTTCTATCAAAACCTAATATAATGGTCTGTTACAGTCAAAAGTAAAAATCGTCAATTAAAATTAAACTGAGCACTGATCTACAGTATAGTGTGATGTGCCACATTGGTGAAACGGAGAAAAATTAAAACTAGGAATCATGTCTGCAAAAGGAACACTTGATAACAGCACTATATATAAGAGCACAGTTTGGTATGTTCAGCCTCTGGGATCTGGCCGATTTTCAAAATTATCACACGTATGGTGTGAAGATAATAGTTTTGAAGAGTCCGTCTCAACTATATTGCATACCGTAATAAAATCACAGCATAAAAAACGTAAACGGAATACGTATCTAGGTTATCAAACCGAATGCAATTCAAAGTCATCTATCAACTTTGTTTTATTTTAATTTTAAAATATATCAGCCATTGTTACACCCGAAGAATGTGTTGGTCCTGGGTCAGGAAGTTATTCAATTGCTACACGAATGTGAAGGAACTTGAATTTACCAGGTCTTTCATCCCCAGCTATAAACCTCCCCCTATAAAAGAATCTTTTATTTTTTTTAAAAACTTTGAATTATTTCAGTTTCTTTGCAGTTCAAATTACAGCACTTAGCACAAAGCACAGTGACTGGGTCCTCTAAACGCTTTCTCCTCAGAAGAGTCTTGCTTGATGGTTTGTAAACCCGCTAGCTCTGCAGATGGAAATTCATCAATCAGCAAGCAGTGACTGTATTATGGTATGACTGATAGTTAAGCATATTGTTTTCTTTTTCTCGCTGTAAAATGTTAGCCATTTCAGTGGCAAGGCTTTTCCCCACGTAACGTAGTGTTGTACAACTCAGTAGCTTGGGTTCCAGTAGTTCTGTATTCTTTTCACTTGCAGGCTTCGTGCTTCAGTTTAAACGCACATTAGTCCAGTCCGATGAGCCTGTCCTTTCTCCAAAGGATCTCAATTCTTACCACTCTGCATCTCCGATGGCTTTGGAAAACACATAATCTCTCCCATTCAGGTTCATGATCCCATCCTTCAGGTGGAACTTCCACTTATTCTTACTCCGGTGGATCTAAACATACAACAAACACCATTAAGGCAGACGAACAGTGCTACAAAGGTAATATATACAGCTGCTTTGTTCTTCCAATTGTCTCACCTTCTTAGAATGCTGACTCCTGCTGGCAGAGTAATAACAACTCCCTTCCTGCAGCTCCTACCACTCACAAAAGTCTAGAAAAACAATGCTGCATGATCATCTCCAAGTTAGACACATATCTGACCTGGGACATACACTGCCTGTTGGGTCAACATTCTGGAACTTCCAACTCAGTATCATTGTTAAAGCAAAGCATCGCAACCAGCCACAGCACCACCATCCCCAGGACTGACGCTGTTCAATGACAAAGTTCACTCCTGCCTTCTCATAGCAACTAAGAATAGACAATAAATGTGCTCTGCCAGCATCACCTACATTTTGAATTCAGTTGCAAAGGGCACTGACTGCCCTCAAAATTCTCCCCATTTTCCCCTTTCAGTATATGCTCATTTGATTTGTTATATGGCAGCAAAGTTCTGACACTGGAAGGCTGGGATCAATGATTTCTGCTTATCCTGGACTTTTCCATATGCCCGTGTATGAACTTCATCATTGAATGTCAGGGAGCTATTCACCTATGGTTGGAATCACATCCAGGACTGCTCCCGACATCAGTTTGAGATTTTCACAAGCAGTTGGAAAGTCAACAAGAGCAATAACTGTTACCTATTTATCCACTTGTTAACAATAGGTCCCAGTGCACAATCAAACCGTCTCTCTGGCTAATACCAGTGAACTCAACAAAGACCAGAAAGCAAATTTGGTCCATCCTTATCTATAACTTACTACATCTTGTGTTGGAGCTAGAGGGAAGAGAACATGATATATGTGGATGCTAGGTAAGTTAGAGCAGTCACATCCTACCCCAATCCCACAACCCAGGTCCCAAAGCCTCTGTACCCGGCCCACAGACTCACTTTCACATCACGGATTCAATGAAGGATCTGCTTGTGCAATTAAAAAGTGATACTCTGCCATGTTTGAGGCTGATAGGCATGCTGACAAGCTTCTCAACGGCAAATTCAGGAGGAGTCGGTCTCTGATTGGATGAGCAATGAGTATTTTGAAGGCGTTTGGCTGCTCCTTTGTTTTCAGAGCAACATGATCACTCGCCCTCCCTGGGCTAGCTGGCCGACCCCGGGCCTAGTCGGCCTCTGGCCGCTCCCGAGCCTAGCCGGCGTCTGAACAAGCCACTGCTAACGAGAAAGAATATAACCATTTCTCCTTGACATTCAATAGCACTACCATAACTAAATCGCCCACCATCAACACAGCCGGCCAGTCTGCAACAAGTGACTCACCTCCAGACTGCCCAACGTCTATCCACTGTCTACACGTCAGAAGTGTGATGGAATACTCCACTTGCCTGGGTGAGCTCCAACAGCATTAAAACAAAACACAATCCCAGACAAAACGGCATGCTTGATTGGACCCCATCCACCACATAAAACTCTTCAGCACAGTGACAGCAGCGTGCACCACCTATAAGATAACTACAGCAATTCACCAAAGGCTCCTTTGACAGTACCTTCCAAACCCGTGATATCTACCATCTAGACAAGGGCAGTAGAAACAAGGGAACGTCACCCCCTGCAAATCCCCCCTCCAATCATACACAAGGTGGCTTGGAACTACATCACTGTTCCTTCACTTTTGAGTCAAAATCCTAGAACCCAGTCCCCAACAGCACCAACGGACTGCAGTGATTGAAGGCAGCAGCTCACCGTTCACGGAGCTGCACGGCAGCACAGTGGTTAGCACTGTTACTTCACAGCGCCAGGGACCCAAGTTCGATTCCCGGCTTGGGTCACTGCCTGTGCGGAGTCTGCACGTTCTCCCCGTGTCTGCGTGGGTTTCCTCTGGGCGCTCCGTTTCCTCCCACAAGTCCCGAAAGACGTGCTTGTTAAGTGAATTGGACATTCTGAATTCTCCCTTAGTGTACCCAAACAGGCGCCTAGGCCTAGAGTGTGGCGACTAGGGGATTTTCACAGTAACTTGGGGAAATTAAGGATAAGCAATGCCCTCGCCAGCAACACTCATATCCCAAAAATGAATTTTTTAAAAACTCAATACAGTACTATTACTGACGGACTGAACGATGGACATTTACTCACGACTTTTAAACTTTATAAAAATTTTAAAAATAAATATTAGATGTTAAGAAGGAATCCACTGCTTTATAGATCATGTATGAATTGAAGCTCAGTGGATTAAAATAGACTCAAAAATAAGACTTAAAATTGGTTTAGCTTTCAATGATTAGCTCAGTAGCTTAACACCATGTGGCAGGAATCAAGAGGGCAAACTACACATTATTTTCCAAAGAGAAGTTAAGAAAATTAGTACAATACAAAGATGATTAAGTACATGCCAAGATTTCGGACAGTCACGGAAGCTGCTAAACATGCCAACAAAAAGGATATTGTCTCTTTTTCTTCAAATACCTAAAATAAATAAATGTGCCGAATGGAATGGCATGTCAAGACTCATGACTATTCATTGAGCAAAACATCTGCCAAAATAAACCACAGGCCCTATTTTAACCATACATACTTCAGAAAAATATGTCCTTTACTTTCTTCTTTCACTATATGTTGGTTTATCGTCAGGGTACAGTGATAATCTCAATGTGAATAAAATCTGTGAAAAACAACTGCACAGATACATTTTTATTCCTTTCTGAGTTACAAAGCCAATCTGCAGAGAGGACATGCCATGCCTTAATCCATCCTTCGATTGCTCCAAAAACCAACTCAAATTGAATCTGATTCATGGTCTCCACAAGAGAGACTTACAGGTTCCAAGCTGCCAAGAACAGACATTACTCCTGTTTTATTAAATTAATTTAAATTCCACCAACTGTCATGTTGCCCCACCCACAAGACGCAAACAGCGTTGCAGGACAAATGATATTTAATATTTTTGTGCAACCGTGATTCTTAATTCAAAACTCTTATCTCTTAAAAAGTAGATTTTATTTTTCTTGAGTGTTACCTATTTGAAAATAAGTTTTGATCCTTCTTACTTTCTTGGAGCAATTAGATTTGAAATAATTGCCACCTTGTACCTAATTTTTTTAATATTCGTTTACGGGATGTGGGTGTCGCAGGTTAGGCCAGCATTTATTGCCCATCCCTAGAGCCCTTCTTCAACCACTGCAGTCCCTGAGGTGTAGTTACACCCAGAGTACTGTTAGGGAGGGAGTTCCAGGATTTTAACCCAGCAACAGTCAAGGAATGGTGATATATTTCCAAGTCAGGGTGGTGAGTAACTTGGAGGGGAACCTCCAGGTATCTGCTGCTCTTGTCCTTCTAGATGGTAGAGGTCTTGGGTTTGGAAAGCGCTGCCTAAAGAACTTTAGTCGGCTCGTGCAATGCATCCTGTAGATGGCACACACGGATGCTGTTATTTGTCGGTGTTGGAGGGACTGAATATTTGTGGAAGGGGTAACAAACATGCAGGCTGCTTTGTCCAAGGACACCTAGAAGCTTAGGAGATCTGCAGCAAAAGCCACCATCAGTGTGTAATGGAGTACGGTGGCTGCATCAAAAACAATGCACAAAACCCCTGTTCAGTTTGGCATGTACAACAAGCATGAAGTTATGAAAACTTAAAAGGGTCACAAAACCACTTTGTTCAGACTTCCGTATTAAGTGCAACTGAAGTACAGGCACCATCCATATCCAGATGTTAAGACCCTGTGTAGTTCTGTTTGTATAATGACAACTTCAGAATTCAGTGAAGCATTTTCCTCAACTGGAACCAGCAAATTGTTTGAACGGCCAGAGAAAAAAACCAAAAGAGGATAGGATTTTCCACTTGGTTAAGCTGGTTCTCAAGGCACAGCCTGCCTGAAATTGTTGGTAACCCGCATAAAAGATCACACCAAGTTTTACCACGTCACCCAGGGCAGATTCATGATCATTGCGAGTTATACTCGACTTGTTTGCAGGTTTCAAGGGGGCTCTAAAAATTACATTGATTCACTGGGCACAGGGACACTAATCAGCATTTTAAAAGCATGTGAATACCATTTTTTAAATGAATAAGAAACTGAATAGTGATCAGTTCCAGCACACAAGAGTATGAATCGATGCTGCTTTATGTGGTCCAGCCAGATATGGCAGTGAACGATTAAAAACAATTCAAGTCAGTGTCCTCGGACTTGGGGGAGAGCAGATCAGAGCTGTTCCGGGGGGACAGCCAGAGTGAAAATAAGGGTTTTACAGGGGATTGTATTGGGGACTCGGGCATCTACAATGGAGGTCTCTTTAAAATTATTTCAGGGGCATGGGTGTCACTGTCTCGGCTAGCATTTTTATTGCCCATCCCTAATTGTCCTTGACAAGATGGTGTTGAGCTGCCTTTTTGAACTCCATGTGCTGACCCAGCGAGAGTGGAGGGACGGCAATATAGTTCCAGGTCAGGATGGTGTGTGACATGGAGGAAAACCTGCAGGTGGTGGTGTTCCCCTACATCTGAAGCCTGTTGTGCATTCATAGTTTTTTTAGTATTTCCTCACAAGCAGCTTTGTAGCTGAACAGGGACACTTTAAGAGAACGATTATGAGACATCATTGGTCGTTTGAGTGGGCAAACGGCAGTCTAACATCGCAGCCTGCAGTGTTAATATCTTCTAAATAAAGCTATACGTTTTGGTTGAACTTCCAATCGATCTGGAATCCACCACACTGTCCTTGCCCTTCCAGGTGGTAAACATGATCACATGTTTAGAAGGTACGATGGATTGGACACGCTAAATTGCCCTTAATTGGAAAAATAAATTGGGTACTCTAAATTTATTTAAAAATCAGTGCAGCACTTGGGAGTTGTGGAACATTAAACCTGGTGTATAAAAGGAGGTTGAGGGCTAATTTGATCCATGAGTTTACAATGTTAAAAGGAGTTGATAGGGTAGGCATGAAGGAACTATTTCTGCCAATGGAGGAAATCAAGGACAAGTGGATATGATGTTAAAATTAAGAGCTAGGCCTTTCACAATTTCTTCCTCAATTCTGCATTCCACGATGAAGGTAAAGACGTCGGTCAAATGACCAGAATTGTAAAGTAGCTGTTGAGAAATTAAATATTTTGTGTTTTCAACCAATTAGCTTTGTTGCCAATAAGAAATTTCACAGGGGTTATTCATAAATTTCCCTGTGGGGCTGATTTAGCTCAGTGGGCTAGACAGCTGGTTTATGATGCAGAACAGAGCCAGCAGCGCGGGTTCAATTCCCGTACCAGCTGAGAATTCTGAATTCTCCCTCTGTGTACCCAAACAGGTGCCGGAATGTGCAACTAGTACACAGTAAGTTCATTGCAGTGTTAATGCAAACCGACTTGTGGCAATAAAAAGATTATCATGTAGTTGGTCAGCGCTATCGGCACTTCAGCAAATGAGTCATGACGGGAAAATATATACTTATGACCTTGCATAGGATCAGATTTACTGAACTCAAAGGCCTTTGTTTAAAAAAATCACTTTATTGTCATCCTTACCAAATTTAAGGTGTGTTATAATCTATAGTCACATGCATCCTTTCAGATGCTAATATAGTGTGTGCAAATCAAGACAATCTGATCAAATACAAAATTTAAACCGTGTGCGTTTGTTTAATGACTACCCAATTTTCCAGTTGGTTTACATTTCACACAGTTTTGTAAAAGAAAACAGAGAAGAATGCCAGGCATAACGTGCAAAAAGCTGCAACCACAAGTCAGTCAGGAGCAGACCACAAACAAGCTTAATGTAGTCAATTCTGATTTGAATCAGGCACCAGCAAACCCTGGAGCTCAGCACTTGCCTTCAAAAGCAAACCTCTCACAAATCAACAGAATAACTTTGCCGAAACCCAGAAAATGGGTAACGTTTCAAAATTCTGGATTCCACAAACCCCCAAATCAGATTTTCACTAGAACGTTAAAATAAACCAACTCCTCTCAAGTTTTGAAAAGCATGATTAATGACAGCCTGCAAGTATTTTTCATTCATTTTCTGTGAATCTCAGTGCGAGCCATCGATATTATTAGCACATAGTGACTGAAACTATAGCCTGTGATGAGTTGAAATTCTGCCTGCCAGATGTGTCTGTTTGTTTTACTTGGTATAAGTTTCTGTTTCAGGTTTCCCTGTGCTGATACAAGTGTAATAAATCAGTATAAATATAATAAATTAAACAAGACGCACAGCCCTAAATGCTCAACAGTCAAATGTAGACATCAAACTCCAAGAGGTGGAACTAACCAGTGAATATTGAACTGAAAAGACATTTATACCAAAAAACATTACTTGGGTATTGCTGAACAGAGAGACATGTTATCGAAGCTTTTCATCTTGCACTCATCAAGACAGACATAAGAATGCCAAACTTCAAAAGAAGGAACAATTTATACTGCATTGAAAAGGTGCTGATTGTTTGGTCAGTCAGCTCAGATCGGTCACGGCATTGCCGAGAAAAATACTCCTGGTAGCTATTATTCCCCCAGACCTTTGTTGAAATTAAAAAGACGCAGTGGCTGGACATGCCCATTCTTGCTTACAGAGGGGATGTGATAATGCACCACCGTGTCACACAAGTGTTCAACTAGGGAGGAATATTTTTGGTGGGGAGTCATATCAGGCACGACCCAATAAAAATGAGAAAATAGGTAGAGTGAAGCCATTCCCATTGGTGGAAGCTCGAGAACCAGTGTGCACAGATTTAAAGGTAACATGAAGGAAAACATTTTTTTGGACAGCCAGCATTTAGGATCCAAAATTCACGCCCGAGTGTGGAGGCAGGTTCAATTGAAGCATTCAAGAGGAAATCGGATTAATATCTGAAGAGAAAGAATCGTCGGACCAACACGGAAAAGGCAGGGGAATGGGATGAGCAGAATTGCTCTTGCAGAGGGCCGGCACAGTCAAAACGGGCCAAATGGCTTCCTTCTGTGCTGAAACCATTCTTTGGGTTCTATGAAAACAAAACACTCCACAAATCATACAATAGCCGCCGGTAAAATAATGTTTATACAGAACGTATAAACCAAATTAAAAAGATAAAGAGTTTTGCGCAATATCGAAGGAGGCCCATTGGCCCACCAGGCCTATGCAGGCTCTTTGAAAGAGTTATCAATTAGTCCCTCACCCTAGCTTCCCCCACACCACCCCCTTGGCGCTGCACATTTTTTCCCTTCAAGTTTATATTACATTCCCTTTTGGAAGTTACTTTTAAATCTTTCAGGCAGAGTATTCCAGATTACAAAACATCTTGTGTATAAAAATATTGGCAAAACATTTTGTGTTCAACTGAATACTTGTAATTTACATTAGATCACTGTTTTTGTATCACCACTGTACTTTGAATAACATTCAATCTTCACCGTTTCCTTATATTTTTAAAAATGTACACATTTCTAGAATTATGGCTTATCTTTGGATTTTGGGAGCAACAAAGTCAAGAGTGCACCAGATTGTTGAGATATTACTCACTGTCAGGAATGGTTTCTTCCAGGATCATTGAGCCTTTCAGGAACTAAACAGCCTTTTATTGTTTGAAGTTTCGCTTTTTCTAAGTATGAGTAAGGATACTACCAAATGTTGGCTCTGTAATTCAATGATGCAGATTGCATGCCTACTTCAGGCACTGCCAATATCCTACTCCCAACTTGGCACATCTTATGTTTCCCATACACCCCCTCAAAATGTTGTTCTCCCATCCTCATTGCCTGAGGGAACAATGAGACTAGTCGTGTCGCCCACCGCTGTTATTCACTTTCAAATATTTTGTTGTTGAATTAAGGGCAAACCCACACACCTAATATTACCATGCAAGGGATCACTTGTAAAGCGTGTTTGTAGATGTCACCTTGCTAACAGGGGACCTGGAATCTCCCTCTTCCTTTCGTAACGAGACCTGAACAGAGACCGTGGTGCTCCAGCCAGCTAACCGTTTACTTGGGATAAAATAAAGGTTCTTCACCAAGTTTCTGGTTAATCAAACTGATCTCAAGAACTTAAGGACAAAGATCAGGGGGATTAGGATAAACTTTCTACTCAGAATTGTTAGAATCTGGAATGCTCTACATGAAAAGACAGAAAAGCTGATCCGCTAAATAATTTTAAAAGGGAATTTGGACAGGTATTTGAGGATGAGGAACTTACAAGGTTGCAGACGCAAATAAAGTATGGGACCAAAGCATGACTGCTCTTCCAGGGAACCAGCACAGGCCTCCGTTGATGCTGAAAATTTCTAACATTCTGAATCTCAGTTAAGAGATCGAAAAGTCAGAATTTCCAGTCATGGGTGGAAGGCTCCAGATTGCTAGAAGCTACCACAATACTAGCCAGAGGAACACCTAGCCCACTTTCAATGTTTTATGCAGGTTAGACAAAAGACAGTGCAGAAATCATAGTGAAGCAAAGAGAAACCTCTGCAGACACAATTAAAGAGCTCTGCCTGAATGTATAGATCCTGCCCCTTTTTGAGGAAAGAGCGTGGTCAGATCTCCTCTGATCCACATGGACCTGGCTGGTAGGTAGAAAGACCCAGATTCTCTTTAAAAGGCAATGACCAGAAAACCTCAGAGGATAAGATGCGGACAAAAATGTAGGTTGGTTTTTCAATTCCCATTCATCATCATCATCATCATCAAGTGAGAAAAACAGACCACGGGCGCTATCGAACAGCCGTGTCACGCCCAATGAGGCCGTTAAATCTTACGAGAGTCCTCTGGCGGGGTTTGCGATGCTCGGTAAACCTCACGAGATCTCACGAGACGGCAAGATCCAGATATATATATTTAAATAAGCCATTTGGCCCATTTTAATATGTCGGTACCCGGGAACGAATGCCTGTGCCTAGGAGACCACGCCATGGCGCGGGGAGACCCGCTGGCTGATTCGCCGGGACAACCCCACCAGCCCCATGCTAACAAGGGGGAGCAGCACTTAGCCCAATCCCGCAGAGCAAACCCCACACAGTACGCAGCCATGCCAAGGAGATCTGTCCCATGATTCGAGGATGCCGATATGGCCAGAATGCTGGACGCGATTGAGTCCAGACGGGATTTCCTGTTTGCCAGAGGCACTGGAGGGTCAGGCACAGGGCAGCCAGTGCCATAAGATGATCAACGACCTCACTGGGCTTCACAGGCGAGCTGGCACGGGCCCCACCTGCCCCCCAACCTCCCGGAAGACAATGCGCCTGCATCGCCCGGTCCAGCACTATACCGTTCCTCAGTCCACCTATGACCAGCAGTGTTGCCCATGCCTGCAGCCCCCCCCCCCCTCATTCCCCCTGCGATGAACAAAGTATGCGGCTCACAATGCCTCTGTGCCCCCACAGGAGAAATTGGCCCAAAACAGATGGGAGAGGGCCCATGCAGGTGGTGGAGTACCGAAGAGGCCTTACCGCCCCGACGAGGAACAGGCCTTGGTAGTTTAGGGGTGGCCAAGGACAGATCGGTCACCAACATAGAGGCTGGCAAATGGCGCAGAGATGAGGATCCACAGGCCCCCACCAAGATGACCTGTCACACGTGAGTTGTTAATGCCAGGCAGAATGCTCCATCCCTTTCACTGACTACATGTTCATTCTCCCACAAGATCTCCATCCGATGGTGCCGGCCCATCACACAGTTGCTGATGCATATCAGGTGGAGGCAGGAATGTCCAAGAGTGGTCCTCGAAGAGGGCAGGATGTCTGATTATCCCAGGATGTAGCTGCCATGCATACTCCCGATGATGCGTGCACACACGTGCATGATCTTCATGTGGTGGTGGCACACAAGTTGGATGCTCAGAGAGTGGAACCCCTTCCTGTTAACGCATGGCACTCCTTGACATATATGGCATCTATTACCCCTGGACCTGGGGCATCCCATCGATGGTGGAGGATCCTGCTGCCCAGGCAAACAGGGTACCCGCGCGCCTGGCTCCCTGGAATGATCCTGAGGCGTAAAAGTTCAAGCTGCAGCCACCGGGAGTGGGTAGCCTCCTCCTCCACATGGTGCAGGACATGGCACAGGTGCTTCACCGTCCTCTTGTTGAGGCGGAGCCTCCTGCAGCACACGCTGTCCGTCAACTGTTCGAAGGGTCAGCGACGCCTGTACAACCTGGGCCGTCGCCGGCCTCTCCCTCTAGGTCCCTCCAGATAGATTGAATCTATCCCTGAATGCCAGCAAAGCTAAAGAGCTGGTTATTGACTTCAGGAAGCAAAGTACTGTACACACCAGCATCAATAGGACCGAGGTGGAGATGGTTAGCAGTTTCAAATTCTTAAGGGTACACATCTCCAAAAATCTGTCCTGTTCCCCAATGTCGACGCTACCACCAAGAAAGCACAACAGCGCCTATACACCCTCAGGAAACTAAGGAAATTTGGCATGTCCACATTAACTCTTACCAACCTTTGCAGATGCACCACAGAACATAAGAACAAGGAGCAGGAGTAGGCCATCTGGCCCCTCGAGCCTGCTCCGCCATTCAATGAGATCATGGCTGATGTTTTGTGGACTCAGCTCCACTTTCCGGCCCGAACACCACAACCCTTAATCCCTTTATTCTTCAAAAAACTATCTATCTTTACCTTAAAAACATGTAATGAAGGAGCCTCAACTGCTTCACTGGGCAAGGAATTCCATAGATTCACAACCCTTTGGGTGAAGAAGTTCCTCCTAAACTCAGTCCTAAATCTACTTCCCCTTATTTTGAGGCTATGTCCCCTAGTTCTGCTTTCACCCGCCAGTGGAAACAACCTGCCCGCATCTATCCTATCTATTCCCTTCATAATTTTAAATGTTTCTATAAGATCCCCCGTCATCCTTCTAAATTCCAACGAGTACAGTCCCAGTCTACTCAACCTCTCCTCATAATCCAACCCCTTCAGCTCTGGGATTAACCTAGTGAATCTCCTCTGCACACCCTCCAGTGCCAGTACGTCCTTTCTCAAGTAAGGAGACCAAAACTGAACACAATACTCCAGGTGTGGCCTCACTAACACCTTATACAATTGCAACATAACCTCCCTAGTCTTAAACTCCATCCCTCTAGCAATGAAGGACAAAATTCCATTTGCCTTCTTAATCACCTGTTGCACCCGTAAACCAACCTTCTGTGACTCATGCACTAGCACACCCAAGTCTCTCTGCACAGCGGCATGCTTTAATATTTTATTGTTCAAATAATAATCCCGTTTGCTGTTATTCCTACCAAAATGGATAACCTCACATTTGTCAACATTGTATTCCATCTGCCAGACCCAAGCCCATTCACTTAACCTATCCAAATCCCCCTGCAGACTTCCAGTATCCTCTGCACTTTTCGCTTTACCACTCATCTTAGTGTCATCTGCAAACTTGGACACATTGCCCTTGGTCCCCAACTCCAAATCATCTATGTAAATTGTGAACAATTGTGGGCCCAACACGGATCCCTGAGGGACACCACTAGCTACCGATTGCCAACCAGAGAACATAGAACATAGAACAGTACAGCACAGAACAGGCCCTTCAGCCCTCGATGTTGTGCCGAGCAATGATCACCCTACTCAAACCCACGTATCCACCCTATACCTGTAACCCAACAACCCCCCCCCCCCCCACTTAACCTTACTTTTTAGGACACTACGGGCAATTTAACATGGCCAATCCACCTAACCCGCACATCTTTGGACTGTGGGAGGAAACCGGAGCACCCGGAGGAAACCCACGCACACACGGGGAGGACGTGCAGACTCCGCACAGACAGTGACCCAGCCGGGAATCGAACCTGGGACCCTGGATCTGTGAAGCATTTATGCTAACCACCATGCTACCGTGCTGCCCCTAGAGAAACACCCATTAATCCCAACTCTTTGCTTTCTATTAATTAACCAATCCTCTATCCATGCTACTACTTTACCCTTAATGCCATGCATCTTTATCTTATGCAGCAACCTTTTGTGTGGCACCTTGTCAAAGGCTTTCTGGAAATCCAGATGTACCACATCCATCGGCTCCCCGTTATCTACTGCACTGGTAATGTCCTCAAAAAATTCCACTAAATTAGTTAGGCATGACCTGCCCTTTATGAACCCATGCTGCGTCTGCCCAATGGGACAATTCCTATCCAGATGCCTCGCTATTTCTTCCTTGATGATAGATTCCAGCATCTTCCCTACTACCGAAGTTAAGCTCACTGGCCTATAATTTCCTGCTTTCTGCCTACCTCCTTTTTTAAACAGTCGTGTAACGTTTGTTAATTTCCAATCCACCGGGACCACCCCAGAGTCTAGTGAATTTCGGTAAATTATCACTAGTGCATCTGCAATTTCCCTAGCCATCTCTTTTAGCACTCTGGGATGCATTCCATCAGGGCCAGGAGACTTGTCTACCTTTAGCCCCATTAGCTTGCCCATCACTATCTCCTTAGTGATAACAATCCTCTCAAGGTCCTCACCTATCATAGCCTCATTTCTATCCTATCTGGCTGCATCACAGCCTGGTATAGCAACTGCTCGGCCCAAGACTGCAAGAAACTTCAGAGTCGTTAACACAACCCAGTCCATCAGACGAACCTGCCTCCCATCCATTGATTCCATCTACACCTCCCACTGCCTGGGGAAAGCGGGCAGCATAATCAAAGACCCATCCCACCCAGCTTACTCACTCTTCCAACTTCTTCCATCGGGCAGGAGATACAGAAGTCTGAGAACACGCACAAACAGACACAAAAACAGTTTCTTCCCCGCTGTTACCAGACTCCTAAACGACCCTCTTATGTACTGACCTTATTAACACTACACCCTTGTATGCTTCACTCATTCACCCGATGCCGGTGTTATGTAGTTACATTGTGTACCTTGTGTTGCCCGATTATGTATTTTCTTTTATTTCCTTTTCTTCCCATTTACTTAATTATCTGTTGAGCTGCTCGCAGAAAAATACTTTTCACTGTACCTCGGTACACGTGACAATAAACAAAATCCCTGGCCTGGTCCCGGCCGCAGCGGAGGAACCTGGTCACCGGGCCCTAGATCCCACCTCATAACTTTACCTGGACTGGGCACTGTTCCCTCCCCGGTGCACTCACCCACCCTCTGCTCGTAGAAATATCCCTGGTGCTATAACACAGGCCCTGGGTGTTCGAATGTTGGCTGCTGCGTCCATGGTGTTTATTCCTCCAGCGTTCAGGCATAGTGCCTCACGGTCTGATTGGGATGCCGGGCAATAACTCCCCCCCCCCCGACATGACATGCCTATCTACGGGAATCCACTTGGGAGCTGAGAAGTGCTCACTTGGACTATGACTGCCAACTCCCTATCAGCAATAGCCTTCAGCCACGCGGCCAGAGGCTGTCACGGTCAGTGGGAGTTATGGGGTGCCATTATCCAGGGGTGGCATGGTGGACCAGCGGGTGCCAAGACACCTATCACCCGCCCACCGATGGGGTGCCCCTCCCAACCCCCTACCGATGGGGATGATCTGGGTGTCTTAGCGTATGCAACGCAAAAGGCTAGAATACAGATACAGCAAGTAATTAGGAAAGTTAATCAAATGTTATCATTTATTGCAAGGGGAATGGAAAACAAAAGTAGGAAGGTTATGCTTCAGTTATAGGGAGCATTAGTGAGATGACATCTGGAGTGCTGCTCATAGTATTGGCCACCTTATTCAAGGAAAGATATAAATGCGTTAGATGCAAATCAGAGAAGGTTTACCAGACTAAAACCTGGAATGGATGGGTTGTCTTATGAGGAAAGCTTGGACAGGCTCGGCTTGTATCAGAGGTTAGTACAGTAAAGAGTTGATTTGATTAAAACATGCAAGATGTAAGGGATCTTGACAGGATGGGTGTGGAGAGGATGTTACCTTTTGTGGGAGAATCTAGAACCAGAGGCTGCTGTTTAAAAATAAGAGGTCTCCCATTTAAAATAGGAGATGAGGCAAAACATTTTCTCTGAGGGTCGTTAGTCTTTGGAACTCTCTTCCTGAAAAGGCAGTGGAAACAGAGTCTTTGAATATTTTTAAGGCAGAGGTGGATAGATTCTTGGAAGGGGATGATAGGTTATCGGGTGTAGGCATGATGTAGATTTAAGATTACGATCAGATCAGCCATGGCCTTATTAAATGGCGGAGCAGGCTCAAAGGGCTGAATGGCCTACTCCTGTTCCTTGTATGTTCATAAATGTTTGCATAGGAATGAAGCACACAACACTGATGAAGATTTTAACCTAGATAAGGCCCATACCCTGGACAAGTGCAAGGCACTGTTCTATTGTTTAGGTTCTCACCTTATCATATTGGCAGACAACAACATTTTCGGTGTCAAAGAGTTCTTGGCCCTCTTCATCACTGACATCATCTTCACTATTCAGTGGTTCCTAGGAGAGTCAGCAAAAGCAATTAACGTACAATTTAAACAAATGTACAACAGCTGTAGAGATCAGTCAAAGTAAGCCTGGTGGTGTGCAACGGCACACATGCACATGCTTCTGGTCTACCCACAATCCCGACAATTTTCAGACAATTCCACATTCCTCCAATTCTGACCTCTTGGGCATCCTTTTAGACCTCCACTTGCCATCAGCTCCCAAGTCCCTAGGTTTTGAAATTCACATTTTAACTTTCTCTGCCTTGTCATCTTCCTCTTCTCTTCTAAAACCTTCCTTAAAACTCCCCTTTGGCAAGGTTTTATGCCTAACACTCCAAATATCTCCTTTGATTGGGTGCTAGATTTTGTTCAAATAAACATCAAGAAGCATCACAAGGCATTGCTTTCTCAGTTAAAGCTGTGACATTAATGCAGTTTTCCACTGTTATATTCATATGAGCATGACACCAGACTTTTGCATAGCAACTTTCATGACAAAGCAGTTTGCAGCCAATATAGCCACTGTGAGGTATGGTCAGGTTGTAATGTATGAAGAAGCCGTTTAGCTTGACACGGTTAGCCTGAAGGAGTGTTTGTTAGTAGGGAACGACTCTTGTCATTGAAACATTTCATAGTGACCTAAGAAACAAGAGAAAGAGTAGGTTCATTTAGCGTACTCCATCAGTAAATAAGATCATGGCTGATCTTGTACGTCCAAGCTACCTTCCCCCACTATCCCTTGATATCCTTTTTATCCAAAAATCCTATCTATCCCATCTCAATCTTAAATAGCTGGCCCCTTATTGTGAGACAGTGACCCATAGTTCTAGTCTTCCCAATCAGAAAAACATATTTTCCAACATCTATTCTGTTAAACTCCTTTAGAATTTTATGACTTCAATTTTAGATCATTTCTCAATCTTCTGAACTTTGTGGAATAGCCTTGTCTACTCAATCTCTCCGTATAGGATAATTCCTTCATCCCAGGAACTTGCGATCCTTCGTTGCATTCCCTCCAGGGTAAGTATGTTTTTCCTTAGGTAAGGAAGCCAAAACTGCACACAATACTCCAAGTGTGGCTTCATCAACGCCCTTTACAACTGTAGTTTATTCCCATGCGTGGGTGAGGGTTTCTCTGGCTACTTCAGGCTGTAAAAGGTCTCTTAATTCCACAAGAACTGTAATTCAGGTGGTTCTGGGCCAGATATTACCTCTTCACGGTTAACAGGTAACGGAATCGCTTTTTTAAAAATTGCATTTATATAGCGGCTTTCAAAACCATTAGATGTCACAAAGTACTTTACAGTCAATTAATCACTTTTTGAAGTGTAATCACTGTTGTAATGTAGGAAACACAACAGTCAATTTGCACACGACAAACCTCCCAATAGCAATGTGATAATGCTGAGAATAATCTTTTTTGTGATGATGATTGTGTGACATACACTATCCAAGAACACCAGGAAGAACTCTCTACTCTTTTTCAAAATAGTGACATGAAGCCTTTACAACCACCCGAACAAGCAAATGCGGCCTTGGTTTAACATCATATCCCAAAGGCAACAACTCCAACTGTGCTGTGCAATGCTCTCTCAGCACAGCCCAGCAAATCATAGTGTGTCTTTTGCTCATATTTGATTATTAATTTATTTTTTAAATTTTAGGTTTACCAAAGGCTTATTAAATAACCTTGATCCCCAAGGTGAACTTAATTGCCACGTCAATCATTGATATATAATGAGCATTGCATACATTTTTTAATATGAAAAGTCTCTTGTGAGTTAATATGCTGTCCTAACTCAGTATGAGGAACATAGTCAATGACAATGAAATCAAAACATTACAGTTTCAGTGATCTTTTCTGAAGACGATTTCAAGTGGTAAATGAAGGGATTTCTAGGATAATCAGTATTTGGAATATTAACTTCAGTATAAACCTGTTTTAAACACAAGTTACATTACCTCTTCAACTTGTCCATCTTCCCCAACCTCCTCCTTGTCCTTCTCTTCTTCCTCATCGTCATACTCATCCTCTTCATCATCTTCATCTTCCTCTGAAGAAGTGTCCCCAGACCCATCTACTTGCATCACTAAAGGCGGTTGCTGCTGCTGTTGTTGCTGCTGCTGAACAGGAGCGGAGCTGTTTGTCTGACCAACTTGTGTTGAAGGGGTTGCTGTTACAGTGGTCGCTTGCATAACCTGAAAAGTTTTATTTTAAAAATTGCCATTTTAAAAAAAATTTGGTAGACTGGCATTATTATACTCTTCCTCATTCTGATCATACTTCAGATTGAAAAACAGCCAATTTGGACAGATTTCTAATGCTGCATATTGTCTAAACTCATGTAAGCAACCTAAGCAATGAAATACAATTTTCTACTAACCATGATGCGCCTGATGAAGGAGCTTCGGTCCGAAAGCTAGTGATTTAAAACAAACTGTTGGACTTTAACCTGGTGTTGTAAGACTTCTTACTGTTCTTCTAACCATCAAATGAATACATGGCCGCTCTGGCTACCAGCAAATGTTGAAACAATCTTTCTTGTACTCGATGGGAATAACTGGCACCAATGGGCATAAGTCAGGGACTTGATGCAAGGTTGGGAGGTCAGCCTGCAGTTAGGGGCACTGGAGTCAGGCTCCATAAAGTGCCATGACCAAGGGGTGTCAGATGAGTTCCTCAATCATGTTTCAGCGCATCCCACTTTTGCATTTATGAAATAACTCTAGTGAATAACATTGATTCACACTTTTCCATCTACTCATTTTTTTAAACTAAATTTAAAGCACCCAATTATTTCCTCCCCCCCAATTTAGCATGGCCAATTCAACTACCCTGCACATCTTTGGTTTGTGGGGGTTGAGACCCATGCAAAAACATGCATAATGTGCAAACTCCACACAGACAGTGACCCGGGGCCGGGGTCGAACCTGCGTCCTCGACGCCATGAGGCAGCAGTGCTAACCACTCCACCACCGTTCCACCCCTCTACTCCTTTTTTAATGAACAGCTTACCTGTGTGTTTGAAGGAACTTTGTTCCCAGCAACAAGAATTTGCTGTGGTTGAATAATCACTCCAGTCTGCTGAGGGATAGTTCCGGGTGGCAATGGAGTCAGCATCTACAACAAGAAAGTTAAATGCAGCTTTATAACTACTTTCAGCTGGATTTCCAGTTACGAGCTTTATATCTCTCCTGTGTGAACATTTTTGTGACAAAAGACCAAATAAGGTTATCTTTCTGTATTCATAGTAGATGTGCTTTTGTATTTATTTGAGTTGTATCTGTAGACTGCTGATAGCTATGGCAGTTTAAAAGACATTAAATAAACCACGGCAAAAGGATACTGTACTTAAAAACATCAAAAGTATGCTACTTAAAAAAATATTGGGCAGTTTTTTTAATGCAGAAAAATCATGTGAATACCGCAATTAGCAGCACTGACAGGAATTCACTTAAGAGTTGACTTTTTTCACTTACGGTACAGCATTATTCATTTAGAAAACTCACCCATGAAACTTTATACACATCCATTGGGCATACAGAAAGAAGAACGGGCCACTCCGTTTGTTCAGCCATTCAAATAGACCATGGATGATCTATATCTTAATTCCATCTCCCCACTTTGATTCTACAACCCTTATCCAGTAAAATATATCACATGGCAGCACTTCGTGCAACAGACAAGGAGGGAGCGTGACATCACCATCATAAGTTCTCCCCGTGTCTGTGTGGGTTCCTCCAGGTGCTCCAGTTTCCTCCACAGTCCAAAGATCTGCAGGTTAGGTGGATTGGCCATGCTAAATTTTCCCTGAATTTCCAACGGTCAGGTGGGGTTGCGGGGAAGTGAGCCTGGGTAGTGTTCTTTCAGAGGTCTGGTGCAGACTTGACAGGCCGAATGGCCTCTTACTGCACTCTGGGGAATCTCTGAAGACAACGATCTCCTGTCAGCCACGAGCAGACCAACTGAGGTTGTATTTCATAGCTAGTGGGAGTGGTGATGTGAACCTAAATAAATCTCTCTAAAACTAGCAGCTATAAGCTTTTCCTATGAGTGGGAAAATGCCTGTGCATCATCTCACCTGCAAGCTGCCAGAATTAGATGCTTACACAGTGGCGTTAAGAAACACATTGAAAAATGAAAACCTACAAACTGAAATGGAACTTCAGGCTGACTATCTTTGAAGTCTACTGAAAAGTTATGATTCCTCTTGATAAGGAACAAAATGCAATTACTTTTATTGACCTTCCTCTACCTATTCCTCCCTTGTCTACAATTCTGAGAAGTTTTTGTCCACTTCATTGCGGTGTGTATAGTTTTTACAATTTCCATTTGTAAAGCATTAGGATTTTACCCTTCCTGATTTATTTTTTTAAAGAGCTAGAACCATAAAACCAAGTTTGCACAGCAAAAGGATACTATTTCACTATTGTTTATGTGCTGAAGCAATCCAAAATGACTCCATCTGCCCTGGTGCGCCTCCACAGCTCTCATTGCCTCTGCTTAGAATATTTGCCACCTTCTTTATTTATAGCAGGTAGTGGTCTGACATGGCGTGGACACAAATTGAGGAAAAGCATTCTTCGCTTAGCAGGCTGAATATAAATATTATTCACTTTATTGCCAACATAAACTGGTACTTAGTCGAGATGTGAACTAATCAGTTGTACCCACCTGCTGTATGACAGGTGCCTGCACACCACCGGACTGCATCTGTTGAATAACCTGCTGCTGTGTCACTGATTGCGCCAGTACAACTTGCTGGTGTGGCTGGATAAAGTAGTGGGCCCCATTAGGAGCTCGTACAAACTGCAGCAGTTGCCCTGTGAAAAAATGAGCAGTGTCTCACAGGTTACGTGTGAACGACCAACGTTGGTTAGGCTTCTGCTAAGGATAGATTCTAAAGATCACAAATATGTAACAGCAGCAACTGATATTTATAGAGCACATTTAACAAAATAAAATGTTCCAAGGTGTATGTTCCAAAATAAAATTAGATATTAGGGTGGATGTTCAAAAGGTTGGTCACCAAGGGGTAGGGTTTAAAGAGAATCTTAAGAAAAAAGTAGAGGGATTGGGCCATTTAAAAAATAAATGTAAGAGTTTAGTTGCACGGCACCTGAAGGTACAGCTACGAATGGCGATGTGTAAAATCAGGGCTGAGAAAAATGCCCAAATTGGAGACTGAATATCACAGAATTGTAGGAAGGACGAAATAGGGCAGGGAGGGATTTAAAAGGGTGATGAAAATGTCAAAATATAAATGTAACCCAATATAACAGAAACAAGAAATGAGTTTTTAAAATCAGAGCACAGAAGGACTGTATTCGAACCATCGTGCTTTGAAAGAGCGATATAATTTTACCTCTTTTTTGCTCTTCCTCAATAGTCCTGAAAACGTTTCTTTTCATATTCCCTTTTGAAAGTGACAACTGAATCAGTTTTCATCACCCTATCAGGTAGTGTCTTCCAGCTATGTTGGGACAGCTTTCCATCTTGACTACAGATATTTCTCCAGAAAATTCATCTCCTCAACCCGACCCAAGCCACTTATGCCCCTGCCCGCTAGATTCTTGCCAGAGTGGGAAGTCTAATAACATTCAAATAAATTGCAACGTAGAAACAGAATTACAAAATATAGAATGACGGTCAAAGGAGAAAAGCAAAGGGAAAAAACTGACTCCAACGTGGCCATCAAGCATGAACCAAATAGGAACAACACAAATGTAAAGTACAAGTAGAGGGGTTGTTGCATTATGGTATTTGTGGCCCTCCCTGAACCCTAGTGGCAACGTGAAGGCTGTAAATTAAGATGTGCTTTTACCTGTATTTGTTAATATTGGTCCATTAGAAAGCTGGTAGGGAGCTGGAACACCTGCTGGTAATGCCAGAGTTGCAGCAGTGGCAGCTGCACTCTGCAGAAGAAACAGAAGGAATGTTATTTGACTGATGAAAAGCAATTACAACAGAAATATTTATTCTGCCCTGTGGTGCAAGCACAATTTGGTTGCAGACTAATGTGATGACATGCACACTTGTAAAATGGTGGTGGAGCACATTCAGTTTTGAAGGCAAGCAACATTTTGTTTTCGGATTAATACTGCAGAGTGTAAGAAAGAGGTTAGAAAGCCTTTTTCTCATGGCAAAGGAAAATTTGAATACTGTTTGTAATACCTGGTGTGATGTGAATCATGTGACTTGAAGAAAAATCCACTGAAATTCTTATTTTTATAATAAAAAGCACCAGTAAAGACAGTAAACATGAAT
Source organism: Scyliorhinus canicula (assembly GCF_902713615.1). Taxonomy (NCBI): domain Eukaryota; kingdom Metazoa; phylum Chordata; class Chondrichthyes; order Carcharhiniformes; family Scyliorhinidae; genus Scyliorhinus; species Scyliorhinus canicula. Next base: position 10,595,112 of record NC_052147.1, on the reverse strand, counting down.
TGCATCTTTTATCATTGTGAAGGTTAAGCTGTTTCCAATGAGTTTCTGTAATTCTAATAAGGACCAAGCCACTCACTGAACAAAATAAATCTAGAACCTATACCTTTCCCCTTCCAACCTCCATATCGACAATTGAAAAATTGCAATTTTTCAGAACTAAATAACAAACAATACTACATGAGGTGGCATGGTGGTTAACACTGCTGCCTCACAGCGCCTGGGATCCGGATTCAGTTCCAGTCTTTGGTGACTGGCTGCATGGAGTTTGCACTTTCTCCCTGCCTCTGCGTGGGTTTCCTCAGAGGTTTCCTCCCACAGTCCAAAGATGGGTAGGTTAGATTGCCCATGGTAAATTGCCCATTGTGCCCCAAGATGTGCAGGTTTGATGGGGGTTATGGGGTTACTTGGATTGGGGGGACCTAGGTAGGGTACAGTATCAGAGGGTCGGTGTAGACTCGATGGGCCAAATGGCCTCCTTCAGCACTGTAGGAATTCTCTGGAAATCATACCCCAGATATTCAGAAACTGCAGGGGACAAGCCCTACAGGATTCAAATCCAAACAGGGCAGCATGGTAGCATTGTGGATAGCACAATCGCTTCACTACTCCAGGGTCCCAGGTTCGATTCCAGCTTGGGTCACTGTCTGTGTGGAGTCTGCACATCCTCCCCGTGTGTGTGTGGGTTTCCTCCGGGTGCTCCGGTTTCCTCCCACAGTCCAAAGATGTGCAGGTTAGGTGAATTGGCCATGATAAATTGCCCTTAGTGTCCAAAATTGCCCTTAGTGTTGGGTGGGGTTACTGGGTTATGAGGATAGGGTGGAGGTGTTGACCTTGGGTAGGGTGCTCTTTCCAAGAGCCGGTGCAGACTCGATGGGCCGAATGGCCTCCTTCTGCACTGTAAATTCTATGATAACATTAAACAAAAGGAAATGTGTCCCAAGACAGAGAAAGACTTGAGGCATGACAACCCCCGCTGTTGCACACCTCCTAGAAGATGATTCCCGAGCAGACCCAGCCCTGGAGTAAATCACCACCCCACACTCTTAAAGTTGTGGAATGGGATGGAGATCTAAAAATGGGAGAGAGAGCAGTACAGTGGCAGAACAGACCCAAGTTCAATTCTGGCCTTAGGTGGTTGTTTATGTGGAGTCTGCACGTTCGCCCCGTGCCTGCGTGTGTTTCCTCCGGGTGTTCTGGTTTCCACTCACAGCCCAAAGATGTGAATGTTAGGTGGACTGGCCATAATCAATGTGTGGGGTTGCAGGGCAAGGGTGAAGGAGTGGAGGGTCGGTGCAGACCCGATGGGCCGAATGGTCTCCTTCCGCACATAGGGATTCTATGGAATAATTTGAACTGACATCTGAAACAAATCATTAAGAAGTTCACTGCTCACACAAATAAACTGGAAAACCAGAATCAGTTAACTAACGGATGAGTTTTGTTAACTCATTCAAAAGCTAAAAAACAGCAAAGGTCACAGCAAAAAACAACAAGGGTCAAATGCCTTTTCCTTATCACAGCATGGAATACGGAATATCCTGAAGTACAAGAAGATGTTTATGAAACTGACAGCAATTCTGGCATTAGAATACAAACACAACCTAAACCAGCCAGAGATAAACTGATGGGGGCAGCTTTATACAATTGCCAACACTCAACAATTCCCACCTTATTACTCGTAAAAATTGAAGCTACCAAACTTCAATTAATTTAAATCAAACATGTACGGGAAAGGCTTGGCTGCAAAATAGCCTGACGATGTTTATTGTTGAGGTCAATACGAATAATGATCACTTGAGTGGTCAGTACCTGCCCTGTGAATATGTACCCAAGCAACACAAACCTCCAGGAGAGGAGGGAAGAGAAAAATGGCAAGAAAAAAGTATATCTTTATGTAGGGGTGTGTGTATTTCTGTATTTTTATATATCCTTACCATGCCAGTTGGATTCATATGCTGTATTAGCTTCCCATCTTGCATAATAACTTGCGGTCCTGATTTATGAGAAGATGAGAAAACTATGGGATAAATTAAGCAAAGAAAAATATTGTCATTAGTATTTTGAACATATTAACTAAGCAGAGTTAAACTTAATAGTTCTCATGCTTTAAATGTTTCACATACCATATCACCAGAGTCAAGGAATAGGTTTTCAGGAAGAACTGAGCCAGAACTGTTTAAGGAATAGTTACCCAGGCTTAGTCTCATCCAATTTAAGGTGCTGCACTGGGCCCACATGTCCGGGACTAGGATGAGTAAGTTCTTTGGGTGTGAGGATAGGTGCACCAGATGTTCGGGGAGTCCAGCGAACCACGCCCATATGTTCTGGGCATGCCCAGCACTGGAAGAATTCTGGAAGGGGGTGGCGGGGACGGTGTCGAGAGTGGTCGGATCCAGGGTCAAACCAGGGTGTGGCCTCGCGATTTTTGGAGTTGCGGTAGAGCCGGGAGTGCAGGAGGCAAAGAGGCAAAAGAGGCCGGTGTCCTGGCCTTTGCGTCCCTAGTAGCCCATCGAAGGATTCTGCTACAGTGGAAGGATGCAAGGCCCCCAAGTGTGGAGACCTGGATCAGTGACATGGCGGGATTTATAAAACAGGAACGGGTCAAATTTGCCCTGAGAGGATCAATACAAGGGTTCTATAAACGATGGCAGCCTTTTCTGGACTTCCTGGCGCAAAGATAGGTATCTTGGTCAATAGCAGCAGCAGCAGCCCGGGGGGGGGGGGGGGGGGGGGGGGGGGGGGCGGTGTTCCTTATTGTAGTTTCTATTCTGTAACTTTATATTGTGTTAATTTGCGTTGTTGTTAAAATGCTGTGTTGTGCATGGGGGTGGGGTGAATGTTTATGATTATTAATATTATTGTTATTTTTGGTATTTTACTATGGTGCGTTATTGTTGTGTAAATTCAAAATTTTTCAATAAAAATTATTTACAAAAAAAGGAATAGTTACCCAAAGATAAAACTGAAGGTGTCTGATGGGTTCGTTCTGCTTCCTCAGGTCTTTTTATTTCCCTTCCATCCTCTTTAGATTAGAATTTATCATAGAATTTACAGTGCAGAAGGAGGCCATTAGGCCCATCGCGTCTGCAACGGCTCCTGGAAAGAGCACCCTATCCCAATAACCCAGCAACCCCACCCAACACTAAGGGCAATTTTGGACACTAAGAGCAATTTATCATGGCCAATCCACCTAACCTGCACATCTTTGGACTGTGGGAGGAAACCGGAGCACCCGGAGGAAACCCACGCACACACGGGGAGGATGTGCAGACTCCGCACAGACAGTGACCCAAGCCGGAATCGAACCTGGGACCCTGGAGCTGTGAAGCCATTGTGCTATCCACAATGCTACCGTGCTGACACCAGTCCACGGATCTGGTGCAGTTGGTACATTACCTTTGTGGCGACTCTGACATATTAACCAGGGCTCAACAGTCACAAGTGCCACAGATAAAAGTGCAATTCTAATTTCAAAATAACATGAATTATAACCTAGTACTAATTCTAAGTTTTACAATATCTGGTATCCTAAAGAACACAAATAACATTGGATAAGCTTTCATTATTTTTCTGCATTAATTGGTGCCTTTTAAAACATTTATATTTATCAAGTAGTTGCATGGTTTCTTCCTGCACACAGTCACTTGTGCAAATAATGGATCAGAATATGGAATCGGGGATTGAGGACTGCGTGCCGGGGTGATTGGGGAGGATCAGACGGGTTTTGTGAAGGAGAGGCAGTTGTCGGCGAACGTGCGGAGGTTACTTAATATGATTATGATGCCCTCGGAGGGCATGATGTTGAGGTTATGGTGGCAATGGACGTGGGGAAGGCTTTTGATCGGGTGGGTGGGCGTATCTGTTTGAGTTGTTGGGCCAGTTCGAGTTCAGAGGGGTTTATGGATTGGCTCCAGCTGGTGCACAAAAAGCTTGTGTGCGGATTAACCAAATGAGTTCAGGATACTTTGGGCTTCACCGCGGGTTGAGGCAGGGGTGCCCACTCTCCCCGATGTTGTTTGCCTTTGCTATAGAGCCGTTGGCAATGGCACTTAAGGCGTTAAGGGATTGGAGAGGGTTGGCGATGGGGGTGGGAGACATTGGGTTTTGTTACATGCGGATGCCTTATTATATTTTTTTCGGACCCGCTGGGCAGCACTGGGAGGATTATGGAGATCTTGGGAGATTTTGGTCTGTTTTGGGGATATAAATTGAACATGGGAAAGAGTGAAGTATTCCACATCAATGCCAGAGGGCAGGAAAGGAAATTATTAGGGGAGCTACCATTCATGGTGGTGGAGATGAGATTTAGGTATCTAAGCATTCCAGTGGCGCGGAGCTGGGCCCAGCTGCATAGATTAAACTTGGTTCGATTGGTGGAGGGGATGACAGTGGATTTTAAGAGGTGGGACGTTTTGCCGCTGTCGCTGGCTGGCCAGGTGCATACAGTGCAAATGACAGCGCTGCCTAGATTTGTTTGCGTTTCAGAACCTCTCAAGTCTTTTTTCAGGAAAGTCAATGGGCTGATCTTGGGGTTTGTGTGAGGAGGGGAAGGCCCCATGAGTGGGGCGGGCTTTACTGGAATGGGTATGGAAATGGGCGATAGAGAGGTCAGTCAGGGGGCAGGTGGAAGCAGCATTGTGTAGGCCAGGTACTCCGCGAGCCTATTGGTGGTCTCGGCTTTAAGGGTGTGGGTACAATGTAGGTGGCACTTGGGGTTGGAGGGTATGTCGTTGTTGATGCCGATTTGAGACAACCATGGATTTGTGCCGGCGAGGCTGGATGTGGGATTCCGGGGATGTTGGCATGTGGGGATTGAGTACTTCAGAAACTTGTTTTGGCCTTTGCCTCCGTTAGTCCAGAGCAGATTTTGCTGGAGGGACTGGATAAGTCACTGAAAGCGCGGGTGAGTGACCTGGCAGAATTCCTGAGGTTGGAGAAGATGAAAATTAAACGAAAATGAAATGAAATTTGCTTATTGTCACGAGTAGGCTTCAAATGAAGTTACTGTGAAAAGCCCCTAGTCGCCACATTCCGGCGCCTGTTCGGGGAGGCTGTTACAGGAATCGAACCGTGCTGCTGGCCTGCTTTCAAAGCCAGCGATTTAGCCCTGTGCTTAACAGCCCCTTGTTAAGATCAAGTTCGCTCTGCGGGGGCTGGTAGAGGGGTTCTCCCGGAGGTTGAAACCGTTCATCGATTTCTTCAAGGAGAACGAGAGGTCAGCGGAGGGAGGGGGGGCTAAAATGGTGAAGGCGGGACATGGCGGAGTGTTGTGTTTGTTTATTGGGTTGATGTGTTGTTCTTCTGATATTCTGTGTATATTTGTTAAATGCCTTGAATATAAATAGTTTTAATTTAGAAAGTTATTAATAAAAACACCTTTCCCAAATAAGGATGTCCACAACTACTTTACAACCAGAAGTATTTTTGAAGTGTCAGTCACTGTTGTAATGCAGGAAATGTGGCAGCCAATTTATGCACAGCAAGCTCAAACAAACAGCATACTGCTGCAGGATAAATATTGGCCTGGACTACAGGTAGAACTCCCCTGCTCTTCTTCAAAATAGTGCCCAGGGGGCAGATATTGCCTCGATTTCACAGCACATCAAAACGATGGCACCTCCAACATTTCCCCACTCTCTCTGTGCTGCTCTGAAACAATTAGCCGAGATAATATGCTCAGGCCTCCAGAACGAGACATGAACTCACAACCTACTGACTCAAAAGACGAGAGCCACATCTGAGCAGCAGCTGACATTGGTGTAACCCAAGCAAAATAAAGTAGAAAATGGGTGAGTGAACCCATTTCCCTCATACAACTCAGATAATAAATGTGGCCACTTAAAATGGTGTACAGTAAGGAATGCTGGGAAAAGTGGTCAAGGGTATGGACAAGCAAGCTACAGGCAGATCAAATAAAACTACAGGAAAAGACTTTGCAGACTTCAAACAAATTCACAGCTTTATGCGAATAACATAAGTAAAGGGCTATCTCCAGGCCACCAACAGGACTAATACAGCTGTCTTGTTAATCACAATTGCTTACCAGACACAGCGGCACCCAATTTGTTTTTTGGAAGGGCCTACATGTTTCCAACACTTTGAAGTATGGCCACTAAGTGCCCACCGCAAAATTGATGTGGCAGCCCGATTGGATTTTATCAAACAGGCTGATTGAGCCCTGATCAATTGATTGACAAATGGGGGCAGCATGGTGGCGCAGTGGATAGCACTGCTGCCTCACGGCGCTGAGGTCCCAGGTTCGATCCCGGCTCTGGGTCACTGTCCGTGTGGAGTTTGCACATTCTCCCCGTGTTTGCGTGGGTTTCGCCCCCACAACCCAAAGATGTGCAGGGTAGGTGGGTTGGCCATGCTAATTGCCCCTTCATTGGAAAAAATGAATTGGGTACTCTAAATTAAAAAAAAACAAAATTGATTGACAAACGACCCAGAGACCACGAAAAGAGTTACGAAATTCAAACAGCATAAGTTACTGCACAGATTCATTCTTTCTCTGGAGTAACTAAGAAAGGTGACTTCCACCAGCCGGCGAAGGAGACCATCTACGCGACCAACAGAAGGAAGACCAGTGCCTGCAGAGAACCAGATTGATAGCCAACTAACAAAGGACTAAAAGACTGGAACTACTGATAACAGGCCTGTATCTGCTCAGTACTTGTCAGTCACTGCTGAGTTAAGTTCTTGGAACTATTGGGGTAATGTAACCTATGACTGGAAGTGTGTGATTGAATAACCATAACCATTGTGTGAGCGTGAATAAATATTGTTCTGTTTTATAAACTGAGTCTCATAGTCATTTGTCCACCGTATAAGAGTTAAGACACACTGTGGTTTAGAAAGGGCAACATAATAATAATCACTTGTTGTCATGAGTAGGCTTCAATTAAATTACTGTGAAAAGCCCCTAGTCGCCACATTCCGGCGCCTGTTCGAGGAGGCCAGTACGGGAATTGAACTTGCGCTGCTGGCCTTGCTCTGCATCACAAGCCACCTGTTTAGCCCACTGTGTTAAACCAGCCCTTAACCTCATTCACCCTTCTGAATTATGCGCTCTGCTGTGCCCCCACAAACTCAATTTGTAACCTACCTAACTGAGAGGCAGTTTCTAAAGGCGGCAGCATAACTGACCTGAATTAGCAGGGATGGTGAGCACTTGCTGCGTCTGTTGCTGCTGAGCCTGATGTTGCTGCTGAGCTTGATGTTGCTGCTGCTGTTGCTGCTGCTGGTGATGGTGGTGCTGCTGCTGCTGCTGTGCCTGAATTAAAATCTGTTGCTCCTCAGAGTGGAAACCATCAACAGCTTTTGACTGCATTAATTTGTTCTCCCACAGCTGACAGTTCAGGAGGAAAAATAAAACCTAGCGTTAATTTATCCATGAGGAACTTGGCTCAGAGATCCTACTTCGGAGAATCTGACTCAGAAAAGATGCCATCCATTAGGCCAGTTTAACAATCCCACCCAAAAACATAGCTCGAGGTTCAGTGCAAAAGCACAAATTTTTATGGCAACTCTGAACAAAACGTTTCTTACTCAAGAATAGCAAAGAAAACTATAACGGGAGAACTGACAAAAATATGCACACTGTAAATGCCGGTAAATCTCTAGTTTCGAGGGGGGCACTTGTAGAGAATGCCACATCGAAGTTGAGGTTGATGCTGAATAATTAAATCACGCTTGCCTCAGCTTGGAAGAAAAGCGTGCAAACCATGAAGTTGTGTCAGCAAACCAGTATATACCTAAGGGACTGGGATACAGAAATTTTATTTTAAATCTTCCCGATTTGCAGGGGCGACATGGTGGCGCAGTGGTTAGCACTGCTTCCTCACGGCGCCGAGGACCCGGGTTCAATCCCGGCCCCGGGTCACTGTCTGTGTGGAGTTTGTAGATTCTCCCCGTGTCTGTGTGGGTCTCAGCCTCACCAACCAAATGTGCATGCTAGGTGGATTGGCCACGCTAAATTATCCTTAATTTGGAAAAACAAATGGGTACTCTACACTTATTTTTTTAAATCTTCCCGATTTGAAAGGAAATTACGCATCATTCACACTCATTTTGATAGATCCAATGTTTCACATGGATAGAAAGTTGAGGAGATGAAATTGAAGCTCAGATTTGATTACAGCAGGAGGTGCATTTACAATCCTCACTGGAACTACAATGATGCCACTTAACATATCAGAGTCATCATGCAACCTTGTGATTAGGATACATCAAAAGTGACCTTTGACATCTTTAGTGCTTTAAATCTGGGAAATAATAGTGAACCTAAAGTTTATTTTAGCACAAAAGAATGTCTTCCGAAGCCTTTTCTAATGTTAAAATAGTCACTGAAACAAATTTTGTAATTGCCGGAAAATCGTACTGTAGCTGCATTCTAGCAGTCACTTTGAATTGCTAAAATAGGATTTAAATTGCTTTGTAGTAATTTGCTGCCATAAAATATATAACCACCAAACAGAAGGCAAAATATAGGGAATCAATTTCACGTGTTAGGATTCTGGTGGGGAGTGTTTTGTTCGCCAACATCTAACATGTCAACACACAGTGCTGCCAAGCTGTGAGAACAGATCATCATTAGAATGTAAACTATGACTCAATGCAAACAGAGGAGGGTTTTCATTACACATTCATTTTGCTGCTTAATTTTTGCTTGAAAATTAGGATTCGTTTTTTAAAACACATACCGTTTTTAATTCTATAAGAACTTGTTCATCCACTCCATCATCGAGGAACTGTTCTCGTACGTCATTAATTACATCTTCAATCACTGATCTGTAGAGTTTAGGCTAGAGAAACAAAGAAAAATTAAAGAATTAGAGGTTTAAAATGTGAGAACAAAGATAAATTGCCCCCACATTATGCCCTTTTTTACATTTATCATCAATTGCCAGTGAGTTAATTCCATTTTAAATTGTTCCTTTATATAAGGTTTATTTTTAAAGATACTTGTGTACAACAGACCAGCAGGAATAATTACAATATATAATCTTTATTATTGTCACAAGTGGGCTTACATTAACACTGCAACAAAGTTACTGTGAAAGGTCCGTAGTCGCCACACTCCGGTGCCTACTCGGGTACACTGGGGGGAAATTCAGAATGTCCAATTCACCCAAGTACATCTTTCGGGACTTGTGGGAAGAAACCGGAGCCTCCAGAGGAAACCCATGCAGAGAAAGGGAAAACATGCAGACTCCGCAGTGACGCAAACGGGAATCGAACCCAGGACCCTGGTACTGTGAAGCAACAGTGCTAACCACTGTGCTACTGTGCCGCAGGGATAGGTTCCCTGTTTGAGTATCATTGAATTTACTGTGCAGAAGGAGGGCATTCAGCCCATCAAGTCTGCACAGGCCATGGAAAGAGCACCCTACTCAAGCTCACACGTCCCCCCCTGTCCCCGCGACCCAGTAACCCCACCTAACATTTTTGGACACTAAGGGAATTAAGCATGGCCGATTAACCTATCCTGCACATCTTTGGGTTGTGGGGGTGAAACCCACGCAGACATGGGGAGAACGTGCAAACTCCACACGGACAGTGACCCAGGGCCGAGATTCGAACCCGGGTCCTCGGCGCCTTAGGCAGCAATGCTAACCACTGTGCCGCGTGCCACCCTAGCTGACTCCAAATTAAAAGACTATGCTTCTGTAACTATGATACCACACTAAAAGACATATTGAAAGCCCACAAGGCTGTTGTCAGCATTCTGGATTGGATTTGTTTATTGTCATGTGTACAGAGGTACAGTGAAAAGTATTTTTCTGCGAGCAACTCAACAGATCATTAAGTACATGGGAAGAAAAGGGAAGAAAAGAAAATATATAATAGGGTAACACAATGTATACAATGTAACTACATAAGCACCGGCATTGGATGAAGCATACAGAGGTGTAGTGTTAATGAGGTCAGTCCATAAGAGGGTCATTTAGGAGTCTGGTAACAGCGGGGAAGAAATTGTTTTTGAGTCTGTTCGTGCGTGTTCTCAGACTTCTGTATCTCCTGCCCGATTGAAGAAGTTGGAAGAGTTGAGTCAACCAGGTGGGAGGGGTCTTTGATTACGCTGCACGCAGGCAGCGGGAGGTGTAAATGGAGTCAGTGGATGGGAGACAGGTTCGTGTGATGGTCCTGGGCCGAGCAGTTGCCATACCAGGCTGTGATGCAGCCAGATAGGATGCTTTCTATGGTGCATCTGTAAATGTTGGTAAGAGTTAATGTGGACATGCCGAATTTCCTTAGTTTCCTAAGGATGTATAGGCGCTGTTGTACTTTCTTGGTGGGAGCGTCGACGTGGGTGGATCAGGACAAATTTTTGGAGATGTGCACCCCTCGGAATTTGAAACTGCTAACCATCTCCACATCGACCCTGTTGATGCTGACAGGGGTGTGTACAGTACTTTGCTGCCTGAAGTCAATGACCAGCTCTTTAGTTTTGCAGGCATTGTGGGAGAGATTGTTGTCGCTGCACCACTCCACTAGGTTCTCAATCTCCCTCCTGTATTCTGACTCATCGCTATTCAGGATCCGGCCCACTATGGTCGTATTGTCAGCAAACTTGTAGATGGAGTTGGAACCAAATTTTGCCATGCAGTCCTGTGTGTACAGGGAGTAGAGTAAAGGGCTAAGTACGCAGCCTCGCGGGGCCCCGGTATTGAGGACTATTGTGGAGGAGGTGTTGTTGTTCATTCTTGCTGATTGTGGTCCGTTGGTCAGAAAATCGAGGGTCCATAGAACATAGAACAGTACAGCACAGAACAGGCCCTTCGGCCCTCGATGTTGTGCCGTGTAATGATCACCCTACTCAAACCCACGTATCCACCCTATACCCGTAACCCAACAATCCCCCCATTAACCTTACACTACGGGCAATTTAGCATGGCCAATCCACCTAACCCGCACATCTTTGGACTGTGGGAGGAAACCGGAGCACCCGGAGGAAACCCACGCACACACGGGGAGGACGTGCAGACTCCACACAGACAGTGACCCAGCCGGGAATCGAACCTGGGACCCTGGAGCTGTGAAGCATTTATGCTAACCACCATGCTACCGTGCTCTGCCACTCTGCCCCAATTGCAGAGTGGGGGGCCACGCCCTAGGTTTTGGAACTTTGATATGAGCTTAGCTGGGATTATGGTGTTGAAGGCGGAGCTGTCGTCAATAAATAGGAGTCTGATGTAGGAGTCCTTGTTGTCAAGATGCTCTAGGGATGAGTGTAGGGCCAGGGAAATGGCATCTGCAGTGGACCGGTTGTGACAGTATGCGATTTCCAGTGGATCAAGGCGCTTTGGGAGTATGGAGGTGATGCGCTTGATGATCAACCTCTCGAAGCACTTCATTACGACTGAAGTCAGGGCCACCAGACGGTAGTCATTGAGGCACATTGCCTGGTTCTCCTTTGGCACTGGTATGATGGTGGTCTTCTTGACGCAGGTGGGGGCCTCGGAGTGGAGTAGGGACAGATTAAAGATGTCTGCGAACACCTCTGCCAACTGGTCCGCACAGGCTCCAGTGCACGACCAGGGACCCTGTCCGGCCCCGTCATCTTCCGAGGGTTCACTTTCAGGAAGGCCGATCTGACTTCGGAAGCTGTGATGTTGGGTATGGGTGTGTTGTGGACTGCTGGTGCATTCAACAGCGGATTGTTGGTTTCCTGCTTGAACTGAGCATAGAATGCATTGTATTCATCGGGGAGAGGTGCGCTGCTGCCGGAGATGCTGCTCGGCTTCGCTTTGTTGCCAGTTACGTTGTTCAGTCCTTGCCACAACTGCCGAGAGTCTGTCTGTGACTCTAGCTTGGTTTGATATTCTCTCTTGGCATCTCGGATGGCTTTGCGAAGGTTGTACCTGGATTTCTTGTATAGGTCAAGGTCGTCTGACTTGAACGCCTCAGATCTGTCCTTCAGTAAAGAGTCAATCTAGCGATTGAGCCATGGCTTCTGGTTGGGGAACGTACGTACTGCTTTCTTTGGCACGCAGTCATCCACACATTTGCTGATGAAGTCTGTGACGGTGGTGGCATACTCATTTAAGTTCGTTGTTGAACATGGACAGTCCACTGTCTCTAAGCAGTCACTTAAGAGCTCTTCTGTTTCCTCGGACCAGCATTGCACGACCTTCTTAGCTGGATTCTCCCGCTTGAGTTTCTGCTTGTAGGCCGAGAGAAGGAGCATTGCCTTATGGTCTGATTTCCCAAAGTGCAGTCGGGGGATGGAACGGTAGGTGCCCTTGATTTTTGAGTAGCAGTGGTCAAGAGTGTCGTCACCCCTGGTGGGACAGGAGATGTGCTGGTGGAATTTTGGCGACACACTCTTGAGGTTGGCCTTGTTGAAGTCTCCGGCCACGACGAACAAGGCCTCCAGGTGTTCTGTTTCGTGATTGTTTATAACTGTGTACAGTTCGTCCAACGCCTTCCTCACTTCTGCCAGGGGTGGGATGTAGACAGCTGTGATAATGGCTGAAGAAGTGAACTCACATGGAAGATAGTATGGGCGGCACTTTACAGTCAGGTATTCCAGGTCCGGGGAGCAGTAGGTCGCCAGGGTCGCCACATCCAAGCACCAGGAGGAGTTGATGAGGAGGCATACCCTTCCACCCTCTGCTTTGCCTGCATGTTCCAGGGGTCCAGTGCTGAGTAAAACAAACATTCAGTTGCGAATGCCCTTCGCAACAACCTACATGAGAGAGGTTGGATTTTCCATTTTCACAGAGCTGAAGACGGCACACAGTAACTGGCCTAATATGTGCATTGCCCTCTCCTCTTATTAACCTGATTGGTGTGAGATTGTGAGGGCCAAACATGCTCCCCTTTCCCGTACCAGCCTCCCCTGACAGGCGCCGGAATTTGGCGACTAGGGGCTTTTCACAGTAACTTCATCGAAGCCTACTCGTGACAATAAGCGATTTACATTTACATTAAAGGTAAGCGAATGCGGCATGGCCCGCAAAGGCCGGCCGGCTGGCAAAAATGGGTCCGGGGGGGGGGGGGGGGGGGGGGCTTTTGAAAACACTGCCATAGGTCATCTTCATGAAATCTTTGAAAGTCACTGCCTTATAAAACTAACTTTAAAACAAAAACAAAAATATCCTTCTTGTCGTCGACCTCGTAATTGCACAATTAAGCAGAACCCACAAAGCGAGTGCTTTAGCAGGACATGGCAGATACGTTGGCTTTCTTCACTGTACAGGTTCCACCACAAACAGATTTCTCTCCTCTCCTGCTGGTTCCTTAAATTCCATACTCTCGACTATAACCCTCTATATAGTAGGCTAGGCTCTGAATGCCAAAAGGCCATTTGACCACCTGAGACTGCAGTCAAACTTATTCACAGCTAATTCACATGCTTTCATCTTCCAGCAAGACACTCTGTATAGCACTGTATCTATCTCTTTTACCCGTTCCCTGGCCCAGGGATACTGAAACCAAATATATAACCCCCCCCCCCCCCCCCCCAATCCTAGCTCAGATTTGCCAAGATTGATTTGTGACTAAGGATGTAATTTGCCAGGATCCCACAGTTCTGAAGTAGCTCTGGGGCTGCTCTGAATTAATAGTTTCCACTGTTTTCTAGAGGGATAAAGGACCAACTTCTAACAGGAGCATTGTCTGCAAATGGTCGAAGAGAGGATGAATCGTCTGCAGCAAGTGAGTGGAGTTTATAACACTGATTTCCGTTTTCTCAAAGTTCAACTTAAAGAAACTTTGCTTCGCCCATAATTTGTCAGGATGCTGTGGCCTACTATTGGGTGGTCAGGAACGACAAGGAGGAATAATTTATCAGTCAGACTGAAGGGCAGTAGGTGCACTGGCGAGATTCAAACAAGGAATCTGAATGAAGATGAGCATAGAGCTAAGTGGCAACAATGCATTTGAGGACATCAAGAGAGGCAAACGAGGTTAGGCATAGAGTAGTGAACGGAAACTACAGATGGGTCAAGGATGGCTTTTAATGAAGACATGGGGAAGTAAAATAATTTGAAGAAAAAGTATAGCAGCCAGAAGTAGGAAGGCATTAAGGTTTGCATGGGGGCCAGCGGTCCTTGAACGGTCAAGACTTTGGTGGGTTTGGAGAAGAAGGGAGAGCAAACAAACTAAGCTCGGTATTCCCAACGTGTATGACAAGTGTATTAGTAACACTTCTGTTCTGTTATTCTGGTTTGGAGTGACTGAATCTGGTTTGTTTTAATTGCTTTGATACATTGACTAGACATTGAAAGTGACAGTAATATTATTCTCTGATGTCTCTGTGCTAAATGGATTCCATTCATCCTATACTTTTCAGTCCTACAATTTTACAATTTAACTGTAACATTTATCAATGTTAAATCTAATTTGCTGTGCAATTAGATGAGCATTGATTGTATCCCATAAGGTATTTTATTTTTCCCCACAGAGCTATTCAGACCAACATCTTAAAAAATACCCAATGTCACTCCAGTGCTAAATATCAGAATAATATGTGCCATCTTTAGGACCTCAAATATAACTCCTGGATTAACTCAACTCCAAGATTAACTATCTCCATTGCCATTTCCTTCAGAGTTATATAGGGGCATCTTTTGTAATATGAGCCCTGTTATTTGAATTACTGAAACTACTTTTCAACATATTATGCTAATCTATTGGGGCAGTACGCTGGCACAGTGGTTAGCACTGCTACTTCACAACGGCAGGATCCCAGGTTCGATTCCGACCTCGAGTGACTGTCTGTGTAGAGTTTGCACATTCTCCCTGCGTCTAAGTGGGTTTCCTTCGGGTGCTCCGGTTTCCTCCCACAATCCAAAGATGAGCAGGTTAGGTGGATTGGCCATGATAAATTGATCTGTTGGGTGGGATTGCAGGAATAGGACTAGGGATTGGGCCTAGGTAGGGTAGTCCTTTGAAGAGTGGGTGCAGACTGATTGTGCCGAATGGCCCTCTTCTGCACTGTATTCTATGATGAGGATTCACAGATTTTTAAATAATCTGACTACATCTAGGCTTTTGTCTACTGCCTTCATCCATGAAGAATTAATTCAGTATCTATTTAACACTACCTAACACATTTCAAACCATAGAATGCCTATAGTGCAGAAGGCCAATCAGCCCATCGAGTCTGCACTGGCACTCTTGAAAGAGCACCCTACGAGTCCCACTCTACCTTCGTAACCCCATCTAACCTGCACACCTTTGGACACCAATGGGCAATTTAGCATGGCCAATCCACCTAACCTGCACATCTTTGGACTGTGGGAGGAAACCGGAGCACTTAGAGGAAACCCATACAGACATGGGGAGATTGTGCAAACGCCACACAGATGGTCACCCAAGGCCGGGAATCGAACCCTGATCCCTGGCAATGTGAGGCAACACTGCTAACCACTGTGTCACCCTCTCCTGTTAACACTCCAGCTTCTTCCTGTTATCTGCAAGCTGCCTTAATCCTATCCTCGTGCTTTTTTGAATTAGCCTGAACTCTCTTCCTACAATTCACTTTCTTCACTGCAGTTTCATTGCACCTATTAAAACAGATCCACTTAATACGGATAGAAATCTACTTTTCTTATAGGTAATAAAAGTTTAAAGGAAGAAATGATTTAATGACATTATACTGTTAAAAGTCATAAACTAACCATGACAGCAAAGAATGCTGAGAGCATGGGAAAAGATCAGATAAGGAAGTCGGTTTGAAAGCTGACCAAACACTACAAGGCCACATTGCAGAGTAAACTCATTTATATCATTACTGGGCAAAGATCCTACTTCTAGAAAACATGGTGGGAAACATGTGGTTTGATCACGCCATATTGTGGAAACACATAGAAATTCTCTCATGAACATTATCTCTTCAAACTTTATAGACAGACATTTCGGTCAAATTAAATGAATTATAATTATTTTAACCCAATCACAGTCACAAATGTGACAGAACCTTAAAGATTATGATTTCCTTATGCGACCAGGAGAAAACCTTTCTCTCCCTCTCTCTGAAATCTTAAACCTAACCTTTGAAACCTATTCTTTACTTTGCTTTGCAAACAGCTATTTCCTTTCGTTTCATTTGTATTGTGCATTTTGAGCTGAAGAAATTACCACAAACTGAATTGTATTTTGAATTCAACTCAATCATCTGTATTTGCGTTGGACAAACAAACTTTCTAGATTCTGTACTCGCATAAAAATTGGCTTGATCAGTAGACTTTAAAACTGACACAAATAAAGCTATACCTTACTTCACCCAAGAAGGTCAGTCTCAAGTTCTGTCGCTTAATATATAGTATGGCGACAAATAAATATATTAAATAAATATATCCATCAGATACCCACAATGGCTCATTATCCAGCATGTAACTGCGTTATAAA
The DNA here is from genome assembly GCF_902713615.1 of Scyliorhinus canicula. NCBI lineage: Eukaryota > Metazoa > Chordata > Chondrichthyes > Carcharhiniformes > Scyliorhinidae > Scyliorhinus > Scyliorhinus canicula. The sequence goes on along the minus strand of NC_052147.1, from coordinate 10,578,753 downwards.
GTAGCACGGTATCACAGTGGTTAGCACGGTTTCTTCACAGCTCCAGGGTTCCAGAATCTATTCCAGGCTTGGGTCACTGCCTGTGCGTTATCCCCGTGTCGGAGTGGGTTTCCTCCGGGTGCTCTGGTTTCCTCCCACAGTCCAAAAATGTGCAGGTTAGGCGGATTACCCATGATAAATTGCCCTTAGTGTCCAATAAGGGTTACTGGGTTACAGGGATAGGGTGGAGGCGTGGGCTTAAGGAGGGTGCTCTTTCCAAGAGCCGGGCAGACTCGATAGGCCGAATGACCTCCTTCTGCACTGTAGATTCTATGATTCTACACAGGTCAGGAAGTTCTACGATTCATGTTGAACTTTAGGAATGTTGGATGTGCTACAAGTGACCTCAACATTCCTGGGAGTAAGAGGGGTTTCTATTGATTGAAATCCAGTAAGCCCTGCTGAAAAGAGATTAGGGGACAGGATACTCTTTTGCTGCACCACCCTGGACAATCAACAAGCCAGCCAACATACATCCACACTTAGTATGACCAGGTGAGATACTAGAGGAATGAGATCAAGGAATTATACGTCACCAGAACAAATTCAGCAAGAGAAGAGGCTAAAAACTGGGTAGAGTGGGGTAACATATTTATAAAATCATTTTTTTAAAAATTGGATTGCATAACAAAAGCTTTTTTATCCATTGTGAGCCAGAAATACAACTAAAGCTCGAGTCGCATTCAGTGTAATCACCTCGGGTAGCTCAGCATTTACCCATCTTGTCTGCCAAAGACAAAGCACCGAAGAACACTTGTAACATACTGTCTGTCAAATGCAGCACCAACTCGCCTCACAGAAAGTATTGGCAAATCTAGCAAACCAATGCTTTACAACTAATATTCAGCATGTAAGTTGGTGCAAATCTTGACATGCTGATCCCATCTAGTGACAGGAGGTCAGTATTGCAACTGGCTAAAACAATAACCACACTGGCCAATCCAATATCCAGATGAGAAATTGTTCAAATAGCCAATGAGTAATGACAGGTAAAGAATCGGGCCTATCCAACCGTCCCACATAATTGAGATACCTTATCACAATATATACATTCCCCATCAAACCCCAAAACAATGCAACCTCCTGGGGCCGGGGGGGGGGGGGGGGGGGGATTTTCAGCTATCAGTACTGGCCCGGCTCAATAATAACCCAAATCACTTTGGCCCTGAATTCTCTGAAATACATCAATCTAGAAAGAGAAAATGCTGGAAATACTCAGCAGCTCTGGCATTAACTGTGGGGATAGAAGGAGTTAATGCTTCAGGTCGATGACCGTGAATCTCAGAAAAGATAAGTGTAACCCGAAACACTCCCTAACTTCCTCGGAGTGGCAATAATGACGGATTGCCTCTCCAGAGGTATTTATCTTCGCTGGTATTACAAAGTCTCCATCTCACCCGACCTTCCTCACTCAGGCCAGGTGGAACAGCAGCAGCGAAGAGCTGAGAAGCGGCTACAGCAGGACGATGTAAAGGAAACACAGCGAACGGGGACTTGCCCCGTTTTCTATAGCACTAGCTGCCGTAAAGCAGTTATTTAAAGGGACTATTGAAAGGGAGAAGGTACGTTTCAAAAGTTAGTGGGGATGTGTGTCTATGTTATGCTGATTTTAGAAGTGCTTTTTCTCCTTCCAAATCTTTCACTGTAACTAACAGGGCAAAACTGGCAGAATTATCCAAAGTTAGTGATTTAAATCACTTGTGTCAAATGATTCCCAGCACAGCACAATTGTCCCAAGAGAAGTTAGTGCTTCTGGACTACTGCTGGGTAAACTCTTACTGGGATGTTCCAAGAGGGATTCCCAAGTGCATCAATGGGGTACCCCCAAATGCAATGCAGGGGTGGCAGGTAGCTATGGCCTATTAATTCTGTTCCTTGGACCAGGGGACCTGATGAGTATGTCCAACATTTTCACTTTTTATTTCAGAATTTCAGCATCCGCAATATTCTGCTTGTGTCCCTGAAATACATAGTTTTTATAAGAGGTGACGTTCTCTCCATTTTGCAGCAGTCTAGACTTTTCTTCTTTCAGACTACGTTTGCTGCAAGGTAACTGTACTCCCAAACAGACTGGAACTCATCATGTTATCACCTGCAATAGCATGTATTTAATTTATGGTAATCAAGGTGTAGATCATTAGTGCTGGGAAATGAAATATTTCAGTCAGCACATATCAGCATGTTCTCCCTACTCTGCCCCAAGCCAAAAACACTTACAAATAAGCAATGGATATTCTGCTCCATGTAGAAACTCCAGAACACTCGAGTTCTTCACGACCACATGTGCAGGACCTGTTGTAAGCTGGGAGCTTTGGGGTTTGAGCAGCAGTTGGTGTCACTGCGGTGCATTTGAGGGGCTGAGAGCTACATGGGAATGGGTGACCGTCAGACAGTCAAACAGGACCAGATAGGTAGTGCAGGAGCCCCTTAACTGAATCAATATTCAGTGAGGGTGGTGGTTCTTCCAGGGAGTACAGGCATAGTACATCAATGGCACTACAGGTAGCTCAGGAGAAAAGTTGGGAAAGTAATTTGGGATTCCATAGTTAGGGTACAAGGCATGTGCTGCCTTGTTTCCACTCCAACCTTTGTGCTTGGCTTGCTGCAGCGATGCAATAAAATTCAACCCTGATTGTTCAAATTGACCCTTTAGTTTACAGCTTTCCGAACTCCACACAGAATCAACAATTTTAGGTTGCAATCTCCGCCCCTATTTTGTTCCCTATCTTTGCTGGAAATTTTTCACATTTCTTTCTCTGCTTTCAGGCAGCAGATATTCATGATCCTGCCATTCACACTCCATCGAGACATATTGTGTGTTTCTACACAAGTCCTATTACCTCTATTTGCCAATGCACCACAAAACCTTCAACGATTTAATTGCTTCTTACCTCCACTCCATCACAGACCTCCCCCTCTGTCCATTTTCACACCCTTCCCTCTCACTCGCTCAAAACCTATTACGTTTCTAACTTTGCCCAGTTTCTGGCAGGTCTGGCAGCACCGATGGTAATGAAAACATAAACTCTAGTTTCTCTCTTCACAGATGCTGCAAGACGTGATGAGCATATTCTGTTTTATTGGAGATCCCCTGTACCTGCATTATTTTACTTTTGTATTGCAGTAGTGGTTAATGGTTCCTTATTAGACTAGAGGAAGAGGGCAGCACGGTAGCATTGTGGATAACACAATCGCTTCACAGCTCCAGGGTCCCAGGTTCGATTCCGGCTTGGGTCACTGCCTGTGCGGAGTCTGCACATCCTCCCCGTGTGTGCGTGGGTTTCCTCCGGGTACTCCGGTTTCCTCCCACAGTCCAAAAGATGTGCAGGTTAGGTGGATTGGTCATGCTAAATTGCCCTTGGTGACCAAAATTGCCCTTAGTGTTGGGTGGGGTAACTGGGTTATGGGGATAGGGTGGAGGTGTTGACCTTGGGTAGGATGCTCTTTCCAAGAGCCGGTGCAGACTCAATGGGCTGAATGGCCTCCTTCTGCGCTGTAAATTCTATGTATGTAAAAGACATACAGTGGGTTCCACAGGAATCAGAACTAGGACCCCACTGCTTTTCTTAATATATATTTATGGCCTAGACTGGAGTGTGCAGGCCACAATTTCACAATTTACAGATGATACAAAACTTGTGAACTGTGAGAAGGACAGTGATAGATTGCAAGCGGACATAACCAATCTGTTGGCATGGTCACCACATGGTAGATGAAATTTAATGCAGCAGTGTAGACTATTAAGTTGTGGGGACCTGGGGGTATATGTGCACAAATCAATAGAAGGTGACAGGAAAAGTTGAGTCAGGGGTTAAAAAGACATATGGGATTCTGGGCCTTATAAATTGAGACATAGAGTACAAAAACAAGGGAGTTATGATGAACCTTTATAAAATACTGGTTCAGCCTCAACTGGAGTGTATTGGAGTGTCCAGTTCTCTGCACCGCACTTTGGGAAAGGTGTAAAGGCTTTAGAGAGAGTACAGAAAATATTAATGAGATTGGTTCCAAAGACAAGGAACTTCAGTTAAATGGACAGATTGCAGAAGCTGCGGCCATAGGTTTGATACAGTTGTTCAAAATTATCAAGGGTCTAGGGACAGAGTGGATTAAGAGATACTGATTCCATTGGTCGAAAGATCTAGAACCAGAAGATGAATAGCAAAAGAATCAAATATGAGACAAGTGAAAACCTTAATTCACAACGAGCGATTAGGATTTAGAGTACATTGTGAGTGTGGCAGAGTCAGGTTCATTTGTGGCTTTCAAAAGAGAAATGGCCAATTTTCCAAAGAAAAGTAATTGCAAGACTATGGGGAGAAGACAGGGCAGTGGGGTGAGCAGAGTTGCTCTTACAGAGAGCTGGCATGATCACAACGAGCAGAATCAATCTCTTTCCGTGCTATAACTATTTTATGATTCTATAAAACTCAACAGGTCTGGCAGCACCAATGGTAATGAAAAAGAGTTAACATTTGATGCTGTTGACCTTATAATTCCAATGTTTCTAGTTCTGATAAAACAGGTTTTAAGCGAGAAAAAGGGAGACAAAAAGAACAACGGCGATAGGTTGTAATATTGGGCAAAAGATGACGCAAGGTAAACTGAGATGGTAATGGGACAAGTAAAAAAACGTCTGGAGGATCGGGCATTAATGGGTAACTGTGGAATAATTCCCAAATGCTGCCTGTTAATGGTACTGTATCTATATTGTAACAGTACACAGATGATGGCCATTGTTTAATTAAGTACTTAGAGCACTCATAGAGAGAGACTGCCCCTAAGAGCTGTCAACTTGTTTAAATAAGTAGTTGTTTTATTAATGTGGTTAATTCCACAGGTGCTCAAAAAGAGTATAAACAGAAACTGCTGGTTGGATGTTTAAGACATGGCTTTAAATCAACCCATGCCCCTTTAAGAGGCTATCACTTTAATAAGTTCATCACGTTTGATTGCTTTTCATTGCGGCCCGCCAAAGGTCTTTATGCTGCCCACCAAGTCATTAAAAAATTTTTTTTATTTTTTTTAAATCTTTTTTTTAAAATCTTTTTTTAAGGTTAATCGAGGGGGGGGGGGGGGGGGGGGGGGGCTGTTGGGTTACTTACTGGTATTGGGTGGATACGTTGACTTGAGTAGGGTGATCATTGCTCGGCACAACATCGAGGGCCGAAGGGCCTGTTCTGTGCTGTACTGTTCTATGTTCTATGTGAGGCGCCCAGAATCATAACCTGGTGAAGTAATTGTTTTACTTAATATACTATGCGGCCCTTTAAAATTGTGAATTTCTGAATGTGGCCCTTGCACGGAAAAGTTTGCCCACCCCTGGGCTAGAGTGTTTCCTCACTCCACAAATTACATTGTGATGTAGTTAGGTACGTTTCGATTACAGTGCCCTTTTAAGAGGTGATTGTTTTGATTTGTGTTAAGATCCCAGTTGATGTTGTAACTGGACGGGAATATCAGAACCCTGGCTCAAAAGACCGTAACTTTTAAAAACATGGAGGAACAGTGTCACGGGACTGCTAAAAGGAGGCGTGGCTCGGGTATAAGCAGTCGGAATCTAGGGATTCCCTGGAGGTGTACATGGGGTACAGGAGTATACTCAAGAAGGAAATTAGTAGGACAAAAAGGGGACATGAGGTGGCTTTGGCTGAGAGGATTGTGGTGAATCCAAATGTATTCTTTAAGTATATTAAAGGAAAAAGAACTAGAGAGAGAATAAGATCCCTCACGGTAGCATGGTGGTTAGCAACAATGCTTCACAGCTCCAGGGTCCCAGGTTCGATTCCCGGCCGGGTCACTGTCTGTGTGGAGTCTGCACGTCCTCCCCGTGTGTGCGTGGGTTTCCTCCGGGTGCTCCGGTTTCCTCCCACAGTCCAAAGATGTGCGGGTTAGGTGGATTGGCCATGCTAAATTGCCCGTAGTGTAAGGTTAATGGGGGGATTGTTGGGTTACGGGTATACGGGTTACGTGGGTTTAAAGTAGGGTGATCATTGTTCGGCACAACATCGAGGGCCGAAGGGCCTGTTCTGTGCTGTACTGTTCTATGTTCAAGTATCAAAGTGGACAGATGAAATGAAATGAAATGAAAATCGCTTATTGTCACGAGTAGGCTTCAATGAAGTTACTGTGAAAAGTCCCTAGTCGCCACATTCCGGCGCCTGTCCGGGGAGGCTGGTACGGGAATCGAACCGTGCTGCTGGCCTGCTTGGTCTGCTTTAAAAGCCAGCGATTTAGCTGAGTGAGCTAAACCAGCCCTATGTGTGTAACCGCAGGAGATGGGTGAGATTCTCAATGAATATTTCTCCTGTCTCTACTGTGGAGAAAGACATGAAGACTTGGGAACTGGGAAGATTAGTGGCGATATATTGGGGCCAGTTCGCATTACAGTAGAGGTGATGGACGTATTAAAATGTATGACGGTGGCTAAATCTCCTGGCCCTGACCAGGTATATCCAAGGGCACAGCGTGAGGCTACAGAAGAAATTGCAGGAACCCTGGCTGAGATATTTGCATCATCATTAGTCACAATGTTATGCCCTTATTTAAGACGGGTTGCAAAGTAAAACCTGGGATTTTGAGCCGAACATCTGTGGTGGGTAAGTTACTAGAGAGGATTCTGAGGGATAAGATATACAGGCATTTGGAAAGTCAGGGTTTGATTAGGAGTAGTCAGCATGGCTTTGTGCATGGCAGATCATGCCATACAAATGTTATTTTGATGAAGTGACCAGGAAGGTTGATAAGGGCAAGGCAGTAGATGTAGGCTATATGAACTTCAGTAAGGCCTTTGATAAAGTTCCACATGGTAGGCTGCTCTGGAAGGTTAGATCACATGGAATCAAGGAAGAGCTGGCAAATTGGATATACAATTGGCTTAATGGTAGGAAGCAGAGGGTAATGGTGGAAGGATGCTTGTCGGACTGGAGGTTTGTGATTAGTGGTGTGCCTCAGGGGTCAGTGCTATGCCCATTGCTGTTTTTTATCTATATCAACGATCTGGATGAGAATGTACAAGGCATGATCAGTAAGTTTGCAGATGACACTAAAATAGGTGGTATTGTAGACAGTGAGGAAGATTATCAAAAATTGCAGCAGGATCTTGATCAGCTGGGGAAATGGGACGAGAAATGGCAAATGGAGTTCAATACAGATAAGTATGAGGTGTTGCATTTTGGAAAGTCAAATCAAGGTAGGACTTTCATGGTGAATGGTAGGACCTTATGGAGTATCATGGAACAGAGAGACCTTGGAATTCAGGTGCAAGGTTCTCCAAAGGTGGAGTCACTGGTAGATCGGGTCGTGAAGGCGGCTTTTGGAATGCTGGCCTTCATCAGTCAGGGCATTGAATATAGGAATTGGGAAGTTATGTTGCAGTTGTACAGGACATTGGCAAAGTCGCACCTGGAGTATTGTGTTCAGTTTTGGTCACCTTGCTATATGTAATTGAACTGGAGAGAGTGCAGAGAGTGCAGGACTCAAGGGACTGAGTTATAGGGAGAGATTGGATAGGGTAGGACTTTTTTCTTTGGAGTGTAGGAGACTGAGGGGTGCTCTTATACAGGTGTACAAGATCAGGAGAGGCATAGATAGGGTGAATGCACTCTGTCTTTTTCCCAGGGTTGGGAATCAAAAACTAGAGGGCATAGGTTTAAGTTAAGAGGGGAAAGAATTAATGGGAACCTGAGGAGCAACTTTTTTTTTTACACAGAGGGTGGTATGTATGTGGAATGAGATTCCAGAGGAAGTGGTTGAGGTTGGGACATTGACAATATTTAACGGCCATTTGGACACATTCATGGATAGGAAAGGTTTACAGGGATAAGGGCCAAATGCAGGCAAATGGGCTTAGCTTAAATCGGCTTTTTCGTTGGCATGCACCTGTTTGGGCCAAAGGGTCTGTCTCCGTGCTGTAGATTCTATGATTCAATATCCTAGCCACTGTTGGGGTCTAGCCTGGGGTCATAATAAAATTGGGGGCTCGTCCAGGATTTTAAGAATAATTCCTGGTTTAGCATAGGGTTATTGAACTTAAAAAGGTGTGGAACGATTGCATTCTTTCAGGTTTCTGAAATTTAAATAGGGAGTAAAAGTAGAAGGCTCTTTCAGTTGCAAAAGCTTTCCTGGATATGAAAGCGATTGCTCAGTATGGTTTACAAAGGGAGAGTAAACCAAAACATCTGGGTTTGACAGAGAAACTGCCTTTAACCTTATCAAAAGGGATGAGAAAGGTAGAAAAAATAAAATCATAGCTCAATATTTAAATTTGCCAGAGACACAGCCCGAATTGTTAGAATTCAATTACAAACAGAAATTAAGAAATTAGAAATGAAGGAAAATGAGAGACTGACAAAGGCAGAAGAAAAAGTAAAAGAGAGATTGGCAATGACAGAAGAGAAGCAAAAAGAGGGGGCAGAAAAAGAAATAGGGAGGGCTTTTGAAAAGGAATTGGAAAGGATGGAGATTAATGTAGAAATATTAGCAAATGAAGAAAGAGATAAGGAAGAGAGAATTTGAACTTCAGAAACAGACACTGCAAGAAGATCAACTTAAAAGGTGGAGTTAAAGGCAGAAGCTACCAAAAGTCTAGAGGAGGAAGAAGTCTAGAGGAAGAAGAAGTAATTCCTCGTCAAAACCTTATATTTAAGTATATTTAAGTATAGCCAAGATTTGAGGAGAAAGATGTGGAAGCCATTTTCATTTCATTTGAGAAAGTGACTAAACAATTGAATTGGCCAAAGTGGGTAGTGTTGGTTCAAACAACGTTGGTAGCTCGAGCTCGCGAAATGTTTGTATCACTATCAGAGGAGGCTTCTAGGGATTATGGTGAGGTGAGGAAAACCATATTGAGTGAATATGAACTAGTGCCAGAAGCCTACAGAGAGAAGATTAGAAATCTACGGCAAGAAACAGGCCAGATATATATAGAATTTGAAAGAATTAAACAAGATAATTTTGATTGGTGGATAAGAACATTGAAAATAGACCAAATGTATGACGATCTTAGGGAAATAATTATTTTGGATGAATTTGAAGATTTGCTTCCCGCAGTAGTGAGAATTCATGTGGAAGAACAAAGCATTAACACTGCTAGACAGGTCACAGAAATGGCCAATGAATTTGAATTGGTCCATAAAACAAAGTTTGGTTTTCGACATCAATTTCAATCTGTGAAGGAATGAAACTGGGGGATAATGCAAAGGAGGTTTAGTTGGCGATGTTAAAGAGAGTGTGCTCAAAGTAAGAAGGAAACCTATAAGTGTTTTCATTGTAATAAAGTTGGGCATGTGAAGTCAGTGTTGGTGACTTAAGAAAATTACTAAGAAGACAGACTTGGTAAAACAGGATAAGCCAGTGGGGTTTATTAAAGTGGGAGGAAAAATCATTGTCTCAGTGGAAGACGTTCAACAGAGTGTACAGCCTGTACAGAGGTTGGTGGATAAGCAGGTACCAGAACTTTTTAAGGATTTTATTGCTGAGGGTAAGGTTTACCCATGTGTATACGGTGGAGTAGGTAGAGAAATTAAGATCTTAAGGGATACAGAAGCAAGTCCATCTTTAATGGTGAGAGATAAGGACATGTATAGTTTGGAAGTACTACCAGAAAAGGTGGTAATATGTAGAATTAGTGGCGAGAGCAGTCGTGTGCCACTATATAAGACAAGGTTAGAGAGTCTTGTGAAAAGTGGTGAAGTGGTAGTAGGAGTAAACGATATTGCTGGATCACAGGTAGAAGTGCAGCATACAGTTGTTTAAAAGCCAGTGGAAAGTCAAACAACTGAGCTGTTGAAAGAAGAATATCCGTGAGTGTTTCCTGATTGTGTGGCAACCAGATCAACATTCATGTTGATCTTTTACGGTTGAAACATGTAAAATGACATATTATATGGTTTTAGAAATTTAAGCCATCTGTTTACATTGCTGGTTCATTTTCTTTTAAGGGGAGGTGTGATGATTGGAAGATGTTACAAAATTGGATTATAAATGAAGTGGACAATTCAAGGGTTAAAAGCCTGGGTCTAGAATGTGTTTGCTTAAAAAGGGTTTTGTTTTGCTTCTAGAGAATAGCATATGAAATTGATGAAGGAATGTGGTTTTCAGTTTAGGCTAAGGGACTGTGATTTGACTGGGGTGGTTCCTCAGGAATTAATGTGATCTGCAGCCTGCAGAGACCATATGATTTTGTTTGCTTGGAAAGATGAGTTAATTACTGGGTGGAGTTCAGAAAGGCAGAGAGACAATGGGCGGAATTCTCCGACCCCCGGCCGGGTCGGAGAATTGCCGGGGGGGTCACGCAAATCGCGCCACACCACCCCGATGCCAGGAAGCGATTCTCCCGCGCGGCGCCGGACGCGGTATGCACCGATTCTCCGGCTGGGGCCGGTACGCACATTTCTCCTGCCCGGATGGGCCCAGCGGCAGTCATCAAAAAGTCAAGTTCTGCCGGCGCCGTTCTAATATCCTCTGAACTGGCGGGACCTCGCCGTTGAAGGGTCCGGGGGCAGCCTGTTGGGGGGGGGGGCGCGCCCCGTAGTGGCCTGGCCCGCGATCGGGGCCCACCAATTGATGGGCCGGCCTCTCTGTCGGGGGGCCTCCTTTCCTCAGCGCCGGCTCCTGTAGCCCTGCGCTATTTGGCGTCAGGGCCGGCGCGGGGAAGAAGGCCACTGAGCATGCGTTAGTTTGGCGCCAGCCCAACTGCACATGCGCGGACCTGGGTTCAGGCCGGGATCAGCAGCTGGAGCGGCGTGGGCCACTCCAGCGCCGTCCTAGCACCCTGTGGGCCGCAGGATGGGGTCCCAGAACAGGCGCCGACGCCGGAGTAAAACACTACCGATTTTACTCCGGTGTCGGCACTTAGCCGCCCGTTCGGAGAATTCTGCCCAATGTGTCTGTATAAGCTTTGAGAGAGAGGAGCTGACTACCAGTCCACAATTCTCTCAAGTAGCATAGAAAAGAAAAGTAATAATACTTTAAAGCAGAGCAATCTTGTCTGATGACAAGGAAAAGGCTGAAACAACCTAGAACCAGCAACTATTTGAAGACATTCAGCCAGAGTCTGAAGGAGTTCCAAACGAATCCAAATCGGTTTTATAAAACAAGGATTAGTCTATTCACTGCTAATTTTAAGCTGGTAAGAGCTGTATATTTCTTTTCTTTTTGTTTAATGGGAAATGGTATAGGTATGCCAAGGGGTTTACAAGCTGTTTTATTTGGCGTCAACTTAAAAAGTTTAATACTGTATTCATAATAAAATTTTGTTTTAGAAATACAAAAGTCCTAATCTCTAAAGTGGTGCATGTGAAACTGGACCCGGGCCCTTGGGAGGCCATATTTGGGGTGTTGGACTAGTCGAGGTTGGAAGCGGGCACAGAGGCAGATATTGTAGCCTTCGCCTCGTTGATCGCCCGAAGGCAGATCCTGTTAGGGTGGAGATCAACCTCTCCACCCTGTGCCCTGGTGTGGCGGGTGGGCCTGCCGGAATTCCTGGCACTTGAAAAGGTCAAATTTGAACTGAGAGGAAGGATGGAGGGGTACTACAATTCATGGGTATTATTCATTATGCGCTTTGGAGAATTACATACGAACATTGGAGGGGGAGGGGGGGCTGGGAGAGTTGTGGGGAGAGGGACATTGTGTGTTAATGGTGACTGTGGGTGATTCCGGATTCCTTTTTGTCATTTGTTTATGTTAACATGCAGGCTAATGTTTGGGGTTTGATGGGAGGATGGGATCGTTGTTATTGATATGGGGATTGACATTACATTAGTTACTGATTAGTGTTTATTGTTAGCTGTAAATTTGGGGGGAAATGTCAAAAAGGAGAATAAAAATATTTTTTTTAACAAGAAATACAAAAGCCCTATTTATTCCATGCATTTACCCCTGGAGCAAATCATTCTTTCCACATAGTCTTAAAATAAAGTAAAATATTGGGTTTCGGTCCAGTATCCTAGCCACTGTGAGTGTCTGGTCTGGGATTGTAATACCAGACTTGGTAACCTAAGTGGCATTGTGTGGTAACTTAACTGGATTTGACCTCTAGAGTTACTAAAATTTGATGTTGTTCGGGAATGGGGTGTCTCAGTTAGTTCAGGGAACGTAGCTATAATTTTGGGAACAAGAGGCAACTTCAGATAAAACGATGTGTTTAGTTATTCACATACTTAAGTGGATATTAGTCTTTTTTCTTATGTTTTCTTTTATTTTACATTAATAAATGATTATTCATTGTTTACACAACATCGGGAGTGGTTCCTCACTGGGTTGCACATAGCTCCTCATATCATTCCAAACAAAAATAAACCACTGAGTGTTTCACGTTATCCTTCGGGGTTTTGAGATACTCTCATCGGTAACATCAGCAGAGTTCTTAACATGATGTGGCTGACGATGTAAATTTTTGGATGCAGAATGGTAAGGATCCAGTCAAGATGTTACAAATAGGGCTCAACTGCAAAACAACACTTCTTATTTTCTGCTTGATGAAGTAATCAGCTTTCAATTAACCAAAACTTTGTGTACCAGTTAAAGTAGTAACATGATTAGCAGGAGTCGAGAGGCATTGAGGTGCAAATAAACATATCAAAAATATTGTTTATAGGCGGCATGATGGTGCAGTGGTTAGCTCTGCTGCTCACACCACCGAAGACCCATGTTTGATCCCAGCCCTGGGTCACTGTTCAAAGAACAAAGAACAAGGAAAAGTACAGCACAGGAACACGCCTTTCGGCCCTGCAAACTTGTGCCGACCATGCTGCCCATCTAAACTAAAATCTTCTACACTTCCGGGGTCCGTATCCCTCTATTCCCATCCTATTCCATGTATTTGTCAAGATGCCCCTTAAATGTCACAATCGTCCCTGCTTCCACGACCTCCTCCGGCAGCGAGTTCCAGGCACCCCCTACCCTCTGTGGGAAAAATAACTTGTTCGCGTGGAGTTTGCACATTCTCTGTGTTTGCATGGGTCTCGGCCCAATAAACCAAAGATGTGCAGGGTTGGTGGATTGGCCATGCTAAATTACCCATTAATTGGAAAAACTTTCTTTTTTTAAAAAAAACATTATTTACGCAGATTTCTGGTGGCAGCTGAGGTGTGGGTAGCTCCCGTTTGGAGACTTGGTTTTGGTCTTTTTACCCAGTAAACAGGTGTTGTGGTGGGAAGAAAGCTGAAATAATTGAAGCTTGCTGGTTTCTCCTCTGGTACGGGGATGTCTGCTGGATATAACACGAGACAAAAATCAAATAAAGTCCCCACTCCAGATTCAGACGGCCCTCATGACAGAGTGAAAGAGAACATGACGAACCACGCTGTGGCGTCAACGCCCTCCCAATTGCCGACGGAGAAGCTAATGGAATTCATCATGGGAGAATTCCAGAAGCATAGACAGGCAATGAGGGAAGACCTGCCCAAGGTGATTGAGGCAGTAGCTCTCCCTCATGTGGTGATGGAAAGGATGGAGCGGCAATTGGAGTTGCAAGGCACGACGATTCGAGAGGGAGAGATGGCGGTCTCAGACCACAGCGGCCTGATTGTCTCTTCAAAGCCAGAAGTACCAATATTGGCAGAGGCCCGCAAAGCCTTGGGCCAGGGTGGACGACCAGGTGAACCAGTCCAGGTGTCAGAACCGGGGGATAGTCAGACTGCAGGAGGGAATTGAAGATATGAGCACCAGCAAGTATGTGGCAATGATGGTGGGGGATTGTGGGGTTAAAAAATAGAGGCAGGGTGGGTGGAGGGGAATGGCGGAGAGGATGGGGTGGTGTAGTTTAAGTTATTTATTTGTTAAGCAATTTCCTGTTTGTTCTTTTTTTGGTTTTGATTGTGTTTGATGCACTCATATAAATGCCTTATTAAAAACATTTCTTAAAAAAAAATAATTTCTGGTCGGAAAAGGGGTTGACATGAACACCCCCCTACCCGGGATGGATAACTGCGCAAGAAGCCGAGATCCAGGGACCCACTGGAGGCAGTAATCGTCTATCTAGACAAGTATTTGGTCAAGGAGCAAATTTTTAAACGGGTGAAGGCCACGCAAGAGCGTACCTGGGAAGGGCACTCCATTTTGGGCTGATCTGGCTAAACATCGAGCTGGTTTAACAAGGTCAAGACGGCATTCTCCAAATCTAATGTTCTATTACTGGATGGCGAACATTAAGAAGGAGCCAATGTGGTTTGGGGAGCCGGGGTCGGGGTGGGGGCAGATGGAAAAGGCCTCCTGTGTAGAGTCATGTTTACGGACACTGGTTACTGCCCCTCTCCTGTTCTCCCTGGCCATATTCACAACAAGCCCAGTAATGGTGGTAATGGCGACTCTAAGAATCTGGAATCAATTTAGACAGCATTTTAGATTGGGAGGCAAGTCAATATTGTTGCCAATTTGCAGGAACCATAGGTTTGCATCGTCGGGATTGATGCAAATGTACAAGATTTGGAAGAGGGAGAGGGTTGGGGGGTTCGGGAATCTATTTGCGGAAGGAAGGTTTGTGGGACTGGAGATGATGTAAAAATTTCACCTCCCATGGGGGGGGGGGGGGGATGGAGACGGACATTTAGGCATCTGCAGGTGCAAAACTTTGTTTGTTCCCTCAGTTATCGAGATCTACACTGATGGACAGGATGCTGTCTCGTAATGAGTTGGGAGAACAAAGAACAAAGAAAATTACAGCACAGGAACAGGCCCTTAGGCCCTCCAAGCCTGCACCAACCATGCTGCCCATCTAAACTAAAATCTTCTACACTTCTTAAGATATCTGATATATATAGGTGGTTGCTGGGATGGGGGAAGGCTCTGTTAGATGAAATAAAGGGAAAGTGGAAAGAGGAATTGGGCCAGAGGCTTGAGGGAGGGGTCTGGAGTGAGATTTTATATAGGGTGAACTCCATCTCCTCTTGCGCGAGGCTGAGTCAGATACAATTTAAAATAATCCACAGGGCGCACCTGACTAGAGCGTGCATGAGTGGGTTCTTCCCCAGCGTAGAGGACAAGTGCAAACAGTGTCTGAGGGGGCAGGCGAACCACACACATACATGTTCTGGTCCTGCCCAAAATTGGCTGAGTTCTCGGTTTCATTCTTTGAGAACATGTCACAGATCGTGGAGGTGAGGCTAAAGCAATGTCCACTGGTGGCAGCGATTTTTGGGGTGTCGGATTTGCCGGAGTCTCTTGAGGGGAAGAGGGCCGACGTCTTGGCCTTCACCTCTCTGATAGCCCGGCAAAAGCCCTGCTTGGATGGGGATCGGCGGTGCCACCTAGGGCCTCTGCATGGTTAAGGGACTTGGCAGACTTTTCTAGATTGGAAAAGATGACGTATACTGTCAGAGGGTTGGAGGAAGGAGTCTACTCCAGGTGGAAGCCATTCACCACCTCTTGCAGGATCTGTTGGTGGCCAGCAGCTGGCAGAGGGGTGGGGTGGTGGAAGAGTCTAAAGGGTCTGGGGCTTTTGGGGTTATTACTGTTAGTTTATTACAACAATAAGTGACAAACTGTTTGTGTATGTGAGATTTTTGCAATGTTCGGAATAAAAATATATTTTTAAAAAAGCATTGTTTACGATAGAGCAGTGGAGCTATACAAATGATAACTGCAAGAAATTTGAGCACGGGAGACAGCAGAATCCACAGAGAGGAATATCAAAGAGATTGAACTATATAACTGCTAGCAGTGATCTCCAAGTAAATAAGCCTTCTACCATTGGAATATGTAAATAGTATTGGATACCACCCTACTATCCTAATGAAATATACAACTGACAGACAGTGAAAATTTCAAATCTAATTATTGTATATACAAAATACAGAAAGAAAAAATAGATTACAACTCTTCATTTAATTTTAGTGTATGTTGTAAAACAATAAAATTGCATGTCCCAAAAACTCTTCTCATTTGCCTCTGACTTGAGTAACAGCAGTTATTGATCTCCAGCTTCAAATAGCTTCTGGCTCCAGAACGGTCAACCAAAATTAGCATCAAAAGCACCTGCAACATGGCAACACCTGAACTGAATATGACTCCGCACAGTATCCAGGTGCCCAATGAATGCAGTGACAAAACATAAACATGTAAACCTAGAGCTAGCTCGCTGACAGTCAACAAATCATGCTGTAGACAAGGGGGGGGGAATATATTATTTCTGCGTATGCACTTGCTACCCGATTATTTTCCCCACTCATTTTAAATGGAAGACAGAAGTTGCATGCTTAATGAGGACAATATCTCTTAATACCTTTATAAAAAAAACTACCAATCTGAGTTTTGACATATTCCAATGACCCTAGCCCCCCCCCCCCCAACCTTTTGGGAGAGAGTTCCAGATTTTCACTACCCTGTGTGAAGATGTGTTTCCTGATATCGCCCCTGAAGAGCTGAGCACAAATTTTAAAGATTGTTTCCTTGATCTGAACTTGTTCCACCAGAGGAAAGTGTTTCCACCTACCCCATCCAATGCCTTAGTTGTCTTAAACACCTTATTTAAATCAATGCTTAATCTTCTATGTTTAAAGGATTACAAGCCTTGTCTATGCAACATGTCCTCTAATGTAACCACCCTAAAGAGCAGTTCCCATATCTGAATTCAATAATCCAAATATGGTCTAACTAGGTTATATACAACTCTAGATTTTTACTGCGCCCAGATAACATGTAGTGCTTTGAACATCCTGAGATTGTAAAATGTACTATGGATTGGATTGGTTGGTCACGTACACCGACGTACAGTGAAATGTATTGTTCTATGTGCAGCTCAGACTGGGGCAGCAGGGTAGCATGGTGGTTAGCATAAATGCTTCACAGCTCCAGGGTCCCAGGTTCGATTCCCGTCTGGGTCACTGTCTGTGTGGAGTCTGCACGTCCTCCCCCTGTGTGCGTGGGTTTCCTCCGGGTGCTCCGGTTTCCTCCCACAGTCCAAAGATGTACGGGTTAGGTGGATTGGCCATGCTAAATTGTCCGTAGTGTCCTAATAAAAGTAAGGTTAAGGGGGGGGTTGTTGGGTTACGGGTATAGGATGGATACGTGGGTTGAGTAGGGTGATCATGGCTCGGCACAACATTGAGGGCCGAAGGGCCTGTTCTGTGCTGTACTGTTCTATGTTCTAGATCATTCTGTACATGAAAGAAAAATACATAATGGGGCAAACATAAAATACACAATGTAAATATACACACAGGCATCAGGTGAAACATACAGAAGTGTAGTACTACTCAGTAGAGAAGATGTGTGAACAGATCATATCAGTCCATGTGATGTTCCTTGTAAAATCCCTCAAGATGGCTTAAAGTTGTAGTGCTGACAAAGAACAAAACTAGTTTGTTTACACTACTTTAAATCATTTGCACACTTTACGAAATAATAGCTAATAAAGACCAGTACTAAATCTATGCTACAGAAATTTACAATATCTAATACAACTAATACTCTATCTCAACCTTTAACTAACCTTCTCTCTCAAAACTCAGGGTTACAAAAGATATCTATGACTACGCTATGGTGCCATCTAGTGTTGAGATATAGGAGCATCATCTTGTTAACCCTTTACACTCCCTACACTATACATATCATTACAGTCCATACATCCATCAGCCCATAAGAGTTTAGGAGTCTGGTAACAACGGGGAAGATGGTGTTTTTGAGTCTGTTCGTGCGTGTTCTCAGACTTTTGTATCTCCTGCCTGATGGAAGAAGTTGGCAGAGTGAGTAAGCCAGGTAGGAGGGGTCTTGATTATGCTGCCCGCTTTCCCAAGGCAGCGGGAGGTGTAGACAGAGTTAATGGATGGGAGGCGGGTTCGTGTGATGGACTGGGCAGTGTTCACGACTCTGTCGTTTCTTCCGGTCTTGGGCTGAACAGTTGCCATACCAGGCTGTGATGCAGGCAGACAGGATGCTTTCGATGGTACCTGTAAAAGTTGGTAAGAGTCAGTGTGGACATGCCGAATTAGTTTCCTGAGGAAGTATAGGCACTATTTTGCTTTCTTGGTCACAGTGTCGACATGGGTGGACCAGGACAGATTTTTGGTGATGTGCGCACCTAAGAATTTGAAGCAGTCAACCATCTCCACCTCAGCCCAGTTGATGCAGACAGGAATGTGTACAATACTTTGCTTCCTGAAGTCAATGACCAGCTCTTTAGTTTTGCTGACATTGAGGGAGAGATTGTTGTCGTTACATCACTCCACTAGGTTCTTTATCTCCCTCCTGTATTCTGACTCATCGGTGTTCGAGATCCGACCCACTACGGTCGTGTCATCAGCAAACTTGTAGATGGAGTTGGAGACAAATTTTGCCATGCAGTCGTGTGGGTATAGGGAATATAATGGAGCTAGGCCCCGGTATTGAGAACAATCGTGGAGGACGGGTTGTTGTTCATTCTTACTGATTGCGGTCTATGGGTCAGGAAGTTTAGGATCCAGTTGCAGAGTGAGGATTCAAGTCCTAGGTGTTGGAGCTTTGATATGAACTTGGCTGGGATTATGACGTCGAAGGCAGAGCTGTAGTCAATCATAGGATTCTGATGTAGGAGCCCATGTTGTTGAGACGCTCCTGTGGTGAATGTCGGGCCAGGGAGATGGCGTCTGCTGTCGACTGGTGGCAGCGGTATACGAATTGCAGTGCATCTAGGCATTCTGGAAGTATGGAGTTGATGTGTCTCATGACCAATCTCTCAAAGCACTTCACTGTGATCGATGTCAAGGCCACCGGACGGTAGTCATTGAGAGATGTTACCTGATTCTGCTTTGGCGCCGGTATGATGGTGGTTTCTTGAAGCAGGTGGCGACCTCAGAACGAAGTAGGGAGAGGTTGAAGATGTCCGTGAACACAACTGCCAGCTGTTCCGCGCAGGATCTGAGTGCACGACCAGGAACCCCATCCAGGTCTGCCACCTTCCGAGGGTTCACTTTCAAGAAGGCTGATCTGACTTCGGAAGCTGTGACAGTTAGTGTATCCGGGGCCGTCGAGGCAGTCGACAGTGGTTTGATGGTTTCCTGCTCGAACTGAGCACAGAATGCATTGAGTTCATTGGCGAGGGGAGTGCTGCTGCCAGAGATTCTGCTCGGCTTCGCTTTGTAGCCAGTTATGTGGTTTAAGCCTTGCCACAACCAACGAGAGTCTACAGTCTGTGACTCTAGCTTGCAACAAGTACATAATAGTTCTTTATTTTGATTCAGTAGTATAAAGAGCATAAATAGGAGCAGACGGTCATTCAGCCTGTCAAGTCTGTTCCACCATTCAATAAGACTAAGGCCCATCATCTACCTCATTTACATCTTCCCACTCCATCCCCCATATCCCTTAATTCCCCTTGTATCCACAGATCTGCCAATCTAACTTGAATATACGCAACTGATTTTGCACAACCCTCTGGAATACAGAATGTCAAAGATTCACAATCCTTTGAATGGAGATGGTTCTCATCTCAATCCCAGACCCCTTATTTTGAAATTGTGATCCTACTTCTAGATTCCCCAGTCAGGAGAAACATCCTGTCAGCATCGACCCTCTTGTTTCAATGTTTCATCTCTCAACTTTCTAAACCCGAGGGAATATGGGCCTAGTCTGCTTGATCCCTCCTCACAGAAATCAATATGGTCTTCTGGGTTTCACCATGCTCACTGGCAGAGATCAATGGCATTAGGATCAGTGGGACAAAGACATTTTCAAGAATAATGGGGATGGCTTGAGTTTTGTTCACAATTAGCTGAATTTATAGTTTGATCAGGGGTGGAGGGGGACCGGAGCATCCCGTGCGTTATAATTTTTTACATTAGAAGGGTTAATATAACAAGATACTGGAAAAATAGAATTACCTGTTAAGTGCTCAAGTGAAAGATAGATCATGGTTAGAAATGATAATGAGGCAATAGAAGATATGATGAGTAAATCAAAGAAATAAAAGATAGAGACACAAGACACAGGAAGTCTGGCAAAGTAGTGCCAATTCCAGCAGCTCAAGATAGAACTAGAATTGATACCCAAAACAATATCACAGATTGGACACTGGAGTAAAGTCACAAAAGGAATTGTTTTGGTACTGTGATTTTTAAATTTATTTTAGAGTACCAATTCATTTTTTTTCCAATTAAGGGGAAATTTAGTGTGTTCAATCTACGTACCTTGCACATCTTTGGGTTGTGGGGGCGAAACGCACAGAGACACGGGGAGAATGTGCAAACTCCACACGGACAGTAACCCAGAGCCGGGATCGAACCTGAACCTCGGCGCCGTGAGGCAGCAAGGCTAACCCACTGCGCCACCGTGCTGCCCTCTGGTACTGTGATGACCACAAGTTTAATGAAAGCATAGTCCGATAAGCTAAAGTGCCTCCCACAGTGACACATGCCTGTGACAGCCATAAGAATCTTACCATTAAATTTGTAAAACATGGGACCTCCAGTGGTGATCATGGAGTGAGTGGTAGCACACAGGGTGACTCCCACCTGGAGGAGTTAGTTCTGGTCCGTTTTACTTGAATTTCGGGAAATATTAGCAGAAACGTTGTTCGGAAAGTGGGGACATTAAAACAGGTGGAGAAACGCCTGGAGGCGCAGGGGGCGATGATCCGAGAGGCGGAGTAGGCAGTGTCCAACCAGAGCAACTGAATTGTGTTGCTGGAAGCAGAGACGGCGATCCTGGGATACATCTGCAAAAGTGCTACGAGCAAAGGTGGAGTACCAGGAGAGCAGGTCCAGGCAGCAAAATCTTCAATTGTGGGCCTACCGGAGGGAGTGGAGGGAAAGAGTGCAACGGGCTAGGTCGAGAGGATGCTACCGAGGCTGGTGGATCAGAAGGTTGAGGTGGATCAGGCCCATAGGTCCCCAAGGCAGAAGACAAGGCAGGGGTGTCGCCGCGTGCGCCGATTGTGCGTATGCACAGGTTCCAAGACAACAAAAAGATCCTGAGGTGGGTCAGAGCACAGCGGGATTGCGACTGGGAAGAAAACCAAATCCGAATTTATCAGGATATTGGTGCAGAGCTGGCCAAGAGACGGGCGAGGTTCATCAAGGCCATGGCAGTGTTTTACCAGCTCTAGATTTGGTTCGTAGCATTGTACCTGGCCAAACTTTGGGTCACTTTCGAGGGCCGGGAATATTACTTTTGGACACTGGCGGATGTGAATGACTTTATTAAGGAGCATAAGCCGGGGAGAGCTGAAAGAGGAACATAGGTGGAAGCTGTCTCTGTTAAAAGTTATCACAGAATTATAGAATCAAAGAATCTACAGTGCAGAAGGAATCCAGCCCTTGGAAAGAGCACCTACCCAAGTCCACACCTTCACCCTAACCCAGTAACCCACCCAACCTTTTTGGACACTATGGGCAATTTAGCATGCCCGATCCACCTAACCTGCACATCTTTGAACTGTGGGAGGAAACCGGAGCACCCGGAGGAAACCCACGCAAACACGGGGAGAACGTGCAGACGCCGCACGGAGAGTGACCCAAGCCGGGAATCAAATCTGGGACCCTGGAAGTGAAGCAACTGTTCTAACCACTGTGCTACCATAAAAGTTATCCACATGTGCAACTTTCTGGAAGGCTTTGAAAGCGGTAGTCCGGGTGCAAATTATCTCGTTCAAGGCCCATAAGGACAGGATGGGGCTGAAGGAGAAGCGGCGATTGTTGGACGGGATAGTTGAGGTGGAAAGAAGATACTGGAGTTACTGGCGGAAAGAAAGAGGCTGCACGGGAAGTTTGACTGGTTGACGGCGGGATTGGATTGGATTTGTTTACTGTCACGTGTACCGAGGTGCAGTGAAAAGTTTTTTCTGTGAGCAGCTCAAACAGATCATTAAATACATGAAAAGAAAAGAAAAGAAAAGAAAATACATAATAGGGCAACACAAGATACACAATGAAAATACATAGATAGGGTCGTTTAGGAGTCTGATAACAGCGGGGAAGCAGCTGTGGGCACTGCAGGGGGGGGTGGAGTATGAGAATGGGGAGAAGATGAGCTGTATGTTGGCCCACAAATGGCAGCAACAGGCAGCGTTGAGGGAAATCCTGTAGATGAGGGCGGAAGGGGAGGAGGGGGGAGTGGTGTTGGATTCAGTGAGGATAAATGAGGCGGCACCAATTCTGCTGATCCCCCCAAAAAAGGGGAAGGATCCACTAGATTAAGGGTCCTACAGACCCACCTTGCTGCTGAACATGGACATGAAAATCCTGACAAAAGTATTGACGATAAGGTTGGAGGGGTGTGACAGGAGGTGGTCTCGGAGGATCAAACAGGGTTCGTGAAGGGGAGGCAGCTTACTATTGATATTAGGTTGCTAAAAATAATTATGGCGCCTTCGGAGGGAGAGTGCCGGAGGTGATTGCGTCAATGGACGTAGAGAAAGCCTTTGACCGGGTAAAGTGAAGGTATTTGTTGGAAATCCTGGGGAGGTTTGGGCCGAGATTTATGGTGTGGGGTCGGTTGTTGTATGCGACCCCCATGGCAAGTGCAAATTTCTGAGACAAACCCGGGATATTTTGGGCTGCATATGGGAATGAGGCAGGGGTGTCCGTTGTCCCTGCTGCAGTTCACACTGGTTATTGAGCCCTTGGTGATGGCACTGTGGGCCTCGGCTGAATGGCTTGGGATTGAGAGGGTGGGCAAATGCCACTGTATGCCGATGATCTGTTGCTATTCGTGATGGACCGGTTAGAAAGCCTGGGCGCACTGGAGTAATTTGGGGCCTCCTGAGGCTATATATTGAATGTTGGAAAAAGCAAGGGCATCCCGGTAAACGCTTTGGGCGGGGGGCAAATCTGGAGGCTCTGCTGTTTAAGGTGGCAAGTGAGAGGTTCTGGTGTTTGGGGATCCAGGTAACACAGAAGTGGGCCACGATGCAGAGTTAGAACCTGACAGGGTTGGTGGAGGAGATCAATGGAGACCATAAATGATGGGATTGGGTGACTTCCGGTGAAGGCGAGCGGGAGGCAGCCGCACATTGGATGGCTCCCGTTTGGGAAAGGCATTTTCGGGGTTTAACGCCCGGTCCCAGGGGCAACGGAGGCAGCAAAAGCAGGGAGAAGGCACAGTGAAGGGAAATGTCGAAAATAAGTTTTAAATTGGCCGTGAAAAAAGCGGCTGAAAGTCCGTCAGGGAGTGGAAAGGTCACCGCGGGGACGGCAAGGAAAGTGGGGGCTGGGGCACCAGGGGGGCCGCAATGCTCACGGCTGAAGAAATAACTACGGTGATGGCCGTGGAATTCAAAAGGCAGTTCACAAAATACATGGAGGCAATGAGGAAGGAGATGAGTGCTGGTGGAGGAGGCGATTGCCCCGGTGAGGGCGGTGGTATTGAACACAGTGGCGGAGGTGCGGGAGCAAGGTGAGGCACTGAAGGAAGTGGAAGAGACATTATTGCAGCACAGTGATCAACTTATCTCGATGGGGAAGGAGATGCAAAAGGTGATAGAGATCAACAAGGGTCTGCTAGCCAAAATGGACGACTTGGAAAACAGATCCAGGCCCGAAGGAGTGGAAAGCCCGAGGCAACTGAGGTTTTGCCACAATGTTGGCGAAGCTATTGCGGGAGGGGGATGATCCCTCCCGATATGAACTGGATTGGGCTCATCGGTTGTGGAAGCCTGTACCAAAGGAGAGTGAGCCGCCAAGAGTAGTGACTCTGTGTTTCCATAGGTACAGTGTGAAGGAGAAGGTCCTGTGCTGGGCAAAGCAGAAGCGAGTGGTGCAGTAGGCTGGAGCTGGTGTACGCATATATCAGGACTTTACGATGGAGCTGGCAAGGAGGCGGGCTGCCTTCAGCCGGGTGAAGAAGGCACTGTACATCAGCAAGGTACAGTGCGGCATAGTATATCCAGCGAAGTTGAGGGTGACCTACAAATCCAAGGACTTTTATTTTGGGACGGCGGAAGCAGCGGAGGAGTTTGCGAAGGCAAAAGGACTGTGGCAGAACTGAGAAATGGTCATGTACCGATGTAGAATCATGTAACTGTATTTTTTCACTGCGTGCTGGCGTATGTGCTAAATTAGTTAACATTGTATATATTTGGACAAGGGAAGAGATGGGACTTTCACTTGCAATGATGGTTCTTTGGGGCTTGGGTGTGTATGCGGGGTTTGTGTGCTAAAGGGGATTTCTTGCTTTTCCTGGGACTGGGCAAGGGGGAAGAGACCCGGGCGGGGGCCTCCACGCTGGCCTGTTTAAGCCGGCCAGTGAATGGGAGTGAGGTGGGGGGAGGGACTGCAGCAATCGGAGCCTGCCAGAACAGGTTCCGATGAGTCTAGCCGGGGTGGAAAGTTGGGGGGAAGGAACAGAGGTTGGGGGGAGGAGTTTACAAGAGGAAGTGGAGGGAAGGAGTTGGGGAGGAGGGTGTTTACAATTCAGGGGGTCATTTACGGTACTCTTTCGAGGATTGGATGGCATTGAATGTTAGGGGGGTGGCCTCTATAGGTCAATGGTGACCATAGGCGATTCCGGATTCCTTTTTCTTTTTTCCTTTGTTTTTCCCACCATGGGAGGGTTTGTTTTATTTGATGCTTATATTGTCAGGTGGGCCGTTGTTTGGGGTGGTGGGAGGATGGGATCGTTGTTGTTGATAAGGGGATTGACTTTGTATTTGTTACCGTTTACTGCTTATTGGTGGGGTGTAAATTCTGAAGAGAAATGTGAAAATGGAGAATAAAAATATTTTACAAAAAAATAAATGAAGGGCTACTCGGGCAGCACTGGTTAGCACTGTTGCCTCACAACTCAGAGGTCCCAGGTTCGATCCCGGCTCTGGGTCACTGTCTGTGTGGAGTTTGCACATTCACCCCGTGTTTGAGTGGGTTTCGCCCCCACAACCCAAAGATGTGCAGGGTAGGTGGATTGGCCACGCTAAATTGCCCCTGAATTGGAAAACATTAATTGGGTACTCTAAATTTATTTTTTTTAAACGGTGGCATACTCTGCATTTGACATTGGCAGGGAGGATACAGATGGTACGGATGAACATACTGCCAAGATTCCAGTTTGTTTTTCAGTCCCTCCCGATTTTCCTCCCCACGGCCTTTTTTCGGAAGGTAGATGCATTAGTTCGGAATTTGTGTGGGCAGGTAGGGGGGCCCAGAGTTAATAGAGCTCTGCTGCAAAGGCAGAGGCGGGAAGGGGGACTGGCGCTCCTGAATTTGCTGCATTACTATTGGGCAAGCAATGTGGAAAAGGCGAGGGCGGGCGGGAGGCAGTCTGCGTCAGGTTAGAGTCGTCGCGCAAGACAATGAGCCTGAGGGCCCTTGCGACGGCTCCAATGTGGTTCATCCCGAGGAAGTACACGAGTAGTCCTGTGGAGTTGGCTATAAAAATTTGGAACCAGCTGAGGAGGCATTTTAAACTGGACACACATCTGTGATGGCTCCACTGTGTGGGAATCATAGGTTTGCGCCAGGAGGGATGGTGTATGGAATGTACAGGAGATGATGGGGGAGGTGGGGTGGGGGCGGGGGGGGGGGGGGGGGGGGCTCGTGCGGATCAAGGACATGTTTGTGAGGGTTAGTTTGTTAGGCTAGAGGAACTGCGGGAGAAGTTCGACCTACCACGGTGGAATGAGTTCAGATACTGATGGGTGCGGGACTTTGCATGCAAGGATCAGCCCTCATTCCCTCAGGTACCAGAATATATGCTTACGGAGAAAATGTTGCTCCCGGGTGAAGAACCCGGGTTGGTAGGATTGGTGATCTATATAGGTGGTTGGGAGAACAGGACACAACCTTAGTGGAAAGGATCAAGTGGAAGTGGGAGGAGGAGTTGGGGATGAAGATAGGATGGGGACTTTTGTGCAAAGTAATGCACCGAACGAACTTAACCTCCTCCTGCATAATGAGGAGTCTTATACAGTTTAAGGTCCACATGACTTGGGGCCCAGATGAGTGTCTTTTTCCCCAGAGGTAGTGGACAGTTGCTAGAGGTTTGTGAGAGGGCCGGCAAACCATGCCCCTATGATCTGGGGAATGTGGAGTTGGAGAACCTTTGGAAGGCGGTGTTTAGGAACCAATCGGATTGTAGGGTTTGAGGTGAAGCCGGACCCTATGACGATGATCTTTGGGGTGTCGGAGCTGCTGGAAGTGAAGGGGACGATGTTGTGGCCTTCGCCTCATTGATTGCCCAGCGGCTGACACTTTTGAATTGGAGGTTGGCTATGCCACTGGGGTTGCAGCATGGTTGGGAGACTTGTATGAGTTTTTCAGGTTGGAGGAAATCAAATTTGCCCAAAGGGGGTCAGAGGTGGGCTTTGAGATACGGTGGACAACATTTATGACTATATTTGAGGAGCTGTTTGTCGTCGGGGGGGGAGGTAACTGGGAGAAAATGTACAAACTGTACACTCTGTTGATGGTTACGGTTGTGTTACTATGTTGAACATGTCTGAAATAAAATACCTTTACGTAAAATAAATTTGTAAAACATAAAATCTATGATTTCAGTCAAACATAAAATGGTTCCAAATTAAGTGAACCTATTGTACACACGTGTAAAGAAAATGTTTTTTAAAAGCCATTTGTCTGTACACCAGTCTGCTGCAGGTTTGTAACTGATGTTAAGAGCATAGATAAGTCATTAAACTACTTACTACTTTTGTCTCCACAGCAGGACTGGATGTTGTAAAACATAAACAGAAAATGCTGGACAAGCACATGGTCGTAGGTCTTATATAGTTAAGCCAAAGAAAAATCAGTCTTTTCAGACTGTTTTGAAGAAGCATTTACCATTATGAAGCAGCGGCACAAATTGAAATGGAACATTAATTTCTGGGTTCTCAATGTACAGTATTGATCACCTAAAAATTAAATGAAGATGTGTTAACAGTGAATGGCCTCAACAGTCCAATAGTTGGTAGTTGGCACTCTGAGCATGGTATTGCTACAGAGCACAGTGGGACTCCTAATGATACAGGACAGGTTTTAATTGGTTAACACTGTCCCGATTATTTCACCAAGGGATCTTTTAAACAACTTCCCCAGTCTATCTATATTGCTTTGCCCAGTTATTTCTGCCCTTTCCAAAACACAGAAACACACTTTTCTGGGTACACAGAGATAGTAATTAGGCATTTAAGTAGGGAGTGCTATTCAAGCTCAGTTTATGTCAGCGAATCTATGCTCCTATTGCCAAAGCCAAATGTCTAGCTCAAGCCCACTCCATAATAGCCATAAAAGAGGATGTTTTTGCACAGAACGAGATCCATCTCACCAATCTTGAACTCAATGACTGACCATCAGAAGACAATCAATCTGTCAGTAACTTTCCAAGCTTGCTATTACTCAACTAGTTATTTCCTTTTATATTCCATCTCACGAGGCGATGGTTTTTGTATTTGTGGTTAACTCCTAAAGCACATCATCTGTTGTGATTTAAGAGTTCCACAGGCATGGCAATATCTGACGCACTTGTTGTAGATACTCAAGAACATAAGGAGTAGATCATACAGCATGGCGAGCCTGCTCTACCATTCAATAAAATCACAGCTGATCTAGGACTCCCACATCCCTTGATTTCCCCGAGGTTCCATCCCAACCTTAAATATAGGTCAACAATGGAGCATTCGCAACCCTCTGTGGTAGAGAATTCCAGAGATTCAGAGTGGACAGTGGACTGAGAAGGTTTAGAATTCGCTGGCCTCTGTTTTCTCTCGGCCCCCTTCTCAGCCAGCTGAGCTTTCCGTTACTGTCACCTCTTCCGATGCCACTGCAAACAGTCAGCCTCTAGAGGCCCAAACCGTCAGCAGCTCTGTCCCAGTTGTCAGTGTCAATCTTCAACGTCTTTGTGTCTTGCTTATAGGTACCCTTGTAGCAGAGTTAAGGACACCCAGCAGAGCATGACCCAGTGGCCAGTTCATTGACAGGTGGTCTTTGGGTAGGCCGTAGCATTCACCCAATAAATGTGACTGAATCAGCAGAGACATTGTTGGATTAGTAATGAGTGCATACTTGCAAGATTGATTTCAGTATGGGATTGCCAAAGAGAGTCAAGAATATAAGCGATTTTAAAGTAGTTTATTAAGAAGCAACTCTTTAAAAATGACACATAAACCAGATAGGAGGGCGACACGGTGACGCAGTGGTTAGCACTGCTGCCTCGCAGCGCCGGGGACCCAGGTTCGATCCCGGTCCCGGGTCACTGTCTGTGCGGAGTTTCCACATTCGCCCAAAGATGTGCAGGGTAGGTGGATTGGCCATGCTAAAATGCCCCAAAATTGGAAAAAAATAATTTGGTACTCTAAATTTTTTTTTTTTTCAAACCAGATAGGAAAAGCACATTATCCATAACAGGTGAGAATGGTTTACCAACCCTGGAGCAGAAACAACGGGATGGCACAGAGGTTGTGTTGATCTGTGTAGCTGGTGGTGGCAGCCTTCTGCTGTCCGAAGTGTTGAGAAGCTCTTCCCTCTCCCTGGTATTCCTCACTCTTCGGTTGTTGACCTCCATCAGAAGAAGGCTGCTGTCTTCCTTCAGAGCACCCATTTATATGTTTCATTTCTAGGGTCTGGTAGTTGATCGGAGGTCAATCACTTGTTTGATCCCATCTGGCCAACAATCAGAGGACAGGTACCCAAGGTGTCTCCTCCCCAGCCATCACTTTACCTCAAGGTAATTTTTCAGTTCATCTCATGCTAATCTCATTTCATCATTTGTTAACTCCAGCCAGAAACTTGTCTTGGTAAAAGGGTACAAGACCACAGCTCGTCAGCTCGGGAATTTCAACATCGAAGCCGGCATCAGGAAACCGACACAAAATTCCTTTGAGCACCATCCCCTTGGCTTTTATCTCTGTGCCTGGCTGCTAAGGACTGTTTCTTTTCCAAAGAGAGAAAGAAAAGAAACTAACTTTCTGTCAGCCAATCACAATGCTATGCCTGCCAATTCTCAACGGTGCCATTTCTTAGTTCCCCTCTTTATTGACTTTTCATAACTGATTTTTAGTTAATTCCAAACTGCGAGATTGTTTCCCTAATTTCTTGATTACATATCATAGATAAAGTACTAAAGCTACTTAAACTACATGGTCAGATTACAGGAGGCGATCACACTGAGCAGCTTTGGTGGGCAGACAGATTTCCTCAGCAGCTTAAATGAACCAACTCTGCTCACATGATCGAGGACCTTGATGAGGTTAATGATTTCCTTAGCTTCTGCAGTTCTCTTGTAACTGTTGGACTGAAGATCTTGTTGATTGTGAATTTTCTGGTTCTGAACCCACACTAGGACGCGGGATAAATGTGTTCAGCCAGGATCTGCAATCCAACAAACGCAACTACCTTTCCAACCGTGCTCAGCAGAAGGATGCTGCGACAGTTGTTCCAATCACTTCAATTGCCCTTATCTTTGTACAGAAGAGGGAAGTTTTTGCAGCTGCTGGTTCTGTGTTTGATGAGTTCAGGCAGTACATAGCATCAGTAATTGCCTTCCCTACTCTTGATTCAATATTAACCAAGCCCATCACTTTAAGCCCATTTATCTCTTTCACCAATACCAAGAAAGGAAAGGAGGCTCTGGGCATTCCAGCGATTCCCCCTGCATTGCTATATTGAAGGCCTTGGGAGTCCTCTACGTCCCACCAAAAGTAAAATCCCACTCTGTGCAGCTCAAGGCATGTCTCCCCTCACAAAGTAACATTCAACAAAGCCACACTGAATTCACCATTTTGCCATAAACCACCAGAAGATAAATTCAAAGAACAGTTCATAATCATTCCAATAGTTCAGGAAATCTGAGCCTGGACAGGAAAAAAAAAGATTCATTCTCCTCACTGACCAACGGTAGCCTTCATGTTTAACAACACGCAGCGGGGCAAGATCAAAAACGACAAAATCTTGCGGTGGAGAATCGAGCTCTCCACCTATAATTACGAGATCTTGTATCGCCCCGGCAAGCTCAACGAACCCCCAGACGCCCTCTCCCGAGGTACATGTGCCAGCGCACAAGTGAACCAGCTCCCTGCCTTGCACGAGAGCCTTTGCCATCCGGGGGTCACTCGATTGTACCACCTTATCAAAGCTCGCAATCTGCCCTACTCCGTCGAGGAAGTACGGACAGTCACCAGAGACTGCCAGGTCTGTGCGGAGTGCAAGCCGCACTTCTACCGGCCAGACCACGCGCGCCTGGTGAAAGCGTCCCGCCCCTTTGAACATCTCAGCGTGGATTTCAAAGGGCCCCTCCCCTCCACCGACCGAAACACCTACATCCTTAGTGTGGTCGATGAATTCTCTAGGTTCCCCTTCGCTATCCCATACCCGGATATGACTTCTGCCACCGTCATCAAGGCCCTTGATTCCATATTCGCTCTGTTCGGTTTCCCCGACTATATGCACAGTGACAGGGGATCCTCGTTCATGAGTGATGAGCTGCGTCAGTTCCTGCTCAGCAGGGGTATCGCCTCCAGCAGGACGACCAGCTACAACCCCCGGAGAAACGGGCAGGTAGAGAGGGAGAACGGGACGGTATGGAGGGCCGTCCAGCTGGCCCTACGGTCCAGGAACCTCCCAGCCGCTCGCTGGCAGCAGGTCCTCCCTGACGCGCTCCATTCCATTCGGTCACTGCTGTGCACCGCAACTAACAACACACCCCATGAACATTCTTTTGCCTTCCCTAGGAGGTCTACATCCGGGGTGTCTCTCCCGACTTGGCTCGCAGCTCCAGGGCCAGTCCTTCTTCGTAGGCATGTCAGGCTCCACAAGGCAGACCCAGGCTCCACAAGGCAGACCCTCTGGTCGACAAGGTACGCCTGCTCCACACAAACCCCCAATATGCCTACGTGGAGAAGGAAAAGTCGCCCCCAATCCACTCTCAGGCTGAAGTAAAGCCTGTGCCGAATGAAAGAGAACATTGCCAGTAGAAGAACTCAGTTTGCTTTGCCATCCCTCTTCTTATTCCCATTTCATTTCCCTGCCAATCTCACCCCCTCCTGTCCTCCATCATGCCTTACTCCCCTTTTCCCATCACCCACTCTCTCCTTTACCATCAAAATTTCCATTTTGCATGGAAGTTTTAAATGGAGGACACATTTATCTGCAGCAAGATACAATGAGGAAATGGATATTCGAGTAAAACTCCCCAGTCTTGCCGTAGGCGTTTGACGACAATTAATGTGCCAACATTTCTAATTACATAATGACTGACACCCTAAGATCCCAAGGACCTACTCCAAAATTTTACACCAACTTCAGGGATATGAATAGTACTCCAGGAATATTTCAACAATTTTAATACCACTTTGCATTTACTTATCGGACCACTTCAAACAACACAATCATTTTAATGATGATGCAACTAAATTAAGGCACAGCAAATTGCATTGCTTACTCTACAGGCATAAGACAAAAATACCATTCTGTAACGACATCCAGCGAACAATGCATATGAATTAACACTTTCACAAATCAGATTTTCACGAAAGCATAAAATGCAAATCTCCTTTCACATATTAGCATGTTTTAAATGGAAAGATTAGATATTGCTGAAAATGTATTCACACAGAAGACCATATGAAACGTTAAACCGAGGCCTCATCTGCCCTCAGGTGGACACAAAAGATCCTGCGGCACTATTTCCAAGAGGAGCAAGGGTTTTCTCTGGGTATCCTGGGCAATATTTATCCCTCAATTAACATCACAAAAATGCATTCTCTCCGTGTCTGCGTGGGTCTCACCCCCACAACCAAAAAAGATGTGCAGGGTAGGTGAATTGGCCACGCTAAATTGACCCTTAATTGGAAAAAACTAATTGGGTACTCTAAATTTATTTTTTTTAAATCATCACAAAAATGGATGATCTGGTCATTATCAATTGCTATTTGTGAGAGCGTGCTGTGTGCAAATTTGCTGCTGCATAGAAAGGATTGAAAAATATAGATTTAAACCCCCACCAATTCTCCCATTAGTGGCGCAGGATAATCGCATGCAGGCCTGGTGAATTATCCACTTTTAAGGATAAGCTTCTACAAAAGATGTCCCTATTTCAGCAATACTCAAGTTATATGCTACCAAATGACTATTTATAGGTTTTCTATAATATTCAGCACTTTGCATCTGACCCCAGCTTTTTTTGCTCTTTGTTACAAAAATAAAGATAGTTTTAAGGGATTTATATTTGTACTGGTAAACATTGGAAATAAGATATAGTTTTAAGTGGGTTTAAATTAATGTTTCTGTGCCCAGCAGGATAAAACCTGTAGTTAGATCTAGGCTGGACAAAGGTGTTTGTATGTGTGGGGGTTGGTTAAGTTCCAACTGTGTTTAAAGGCATAAGTATGTGGATGTTGCTTAGCAATTAGAACCTTGTGCGTAGAGAAACTTTTAAGTTTTAGTATTAGCTGAATATGTGGGCAGTTGGACATGATCTCAGGGAGTGAACATCTCTCAACTCTGCCAGAAGAAAGACTGGGCAGGATGGGAGGTGCAAAGAGACAGGCTTCCTAAAGTATACAAGTCACAGTCCAGATAACCAGGGAATTAGGACAGAAAGATTTTCTTGACATCTGAAGTTAAAAGAATAGAGACCAAGGTATTGTTCAGAAAAATTCAAGGAGTAGTAAACAAAGTGCTCAAAAGTAGAGACAATTGTAATAACTAGATTTAAAGTGGGACTTAGAGGTAAATGGAACATTTTAATATAGTCTGGGAATCGACAGTTAAAGCAATACTGAGCAGTTAACACAGTCGTCAAGACAAGGGCAGCATGGTGGTTAGCACTGCTGCCTCACAGCTCCAGGGACCCGGCTTCAATTCTGACCTCAGGTGCCTGTCTGTGTGGAGTTTGCACTTTTTCCCCGTGTCTGCGTGAGTTTCCTCCCGGTGCTCCGGTTTCCTCTCACAGTCCAAAGATGTGCAGGTTAGGTGGATGAGCCATGCTAAATTGCCCCTTATGTCCAAAAGGTTAGGACGGGTTACTGGGATAGGGTGAAGGCGTGGGTTTCCTCCCGGTGCTCCGGTTTCCTCTCACAGTCCAAAGATGTGCAGGTTAGGTGGATGAGCCATGCTAAATTGCCCCTTATGTCCAAAAGGTTAGGACGGGTTACTGGGATAGGGTGAAGGTGTGGAGTTAAATAGGGTGCTAGTTCCAAGGGCCGGTGCAGGCTTGATGGGCCAATGGCCTCCTTCAGCACTGTAGGGATTCTATGATTCAAATCCTAATGAATCATAGAATTTACAGTGCAGAAGGTGGCCATTCGGCCCATCGCATCTGCACCGGCCCTTACAAAGAGTACTTTACTTAAACCCATGCCTCCACCCTCTCCCCATAACCCAGCAACCCCACTCAATCTTTTTGGACACAAAGGGCAATTTAACATGGCCAATCTACCTAACCTGCACATCTTTGGACCGTGGGAGAAAACCGGAGCACCCGGAGGAAACCCACGCAGACACAGGGAGAACGTGTAGACTCCACACAGAGTGACCCAAACCGGGAATCGAACCTGGGGCCCTGGAGCTGTGAAGCAACTGTGCTAACCACCGTGCTGCCCAATGGGGTTGGTGTAAAATCCTAGAATGGATTCGCTGTTCAAAATGTGTAGAAGCTTTGTTTAACAGTGTTATTTGGAGAACCTGCTCTGGATTTCGGAATGCAAACAGTGAACGGAAAGCATAATTATTAAAGATTATTTGCGAGAAATGTTTTTAGAAGTAGAGTTTGGAAAACCTCACGTGACAATCATCTGAGGGGATTCTGAGGAAACGTTCACAAACACTCACTGTTCAGAGTGGAGAGTGTGTTTGCCCACCGTCATCTTGTGTGCTTCAATGGGCATTGTGTTAATTAAACCGTTATAGATTAAGATGTATTTTGTAATCTGTGTTAATCCAAAAATCTGTGCAGCACAGTAGCTATCACAGTTGCTTCAAAGTGCCAGGGTCCCAGGTTCGATTCCCAGCTTGGGTCATTGTCTGTGTAGGGTCTGCACGTTCTCCCCGTGTCTGCGTGGGTTTCCTCCGGGCGCTCCAGTTTCATCCCACAAATCCCAAAAGATGTGGTTAGGTATTTGAACATTCTAAATTTTCCCTCCATGTACTCGAACAGGCGCCCGAGTGTGGCGACCCGGGACTTTTCACAGTAACTTCATTGCAGTGTTAATGTAAGCCTACTTGTGACAATAAAATTGTTATAAACTAAGGAAGGAGTAAAGGAGTATTTCATTACAATCTAATTTTTAAACTTTAATAAATGTTCTTTCTTGTTCTTAAAATGAATTAGTAGTCCCATGATTCTCTTCCTCCACATTATATAATTTAAATAATACAAATTACGGTCTTTTGAGCCAGGGTTCCATTCTGGAATCTTCCCATCCAGTTATAACATCAACTGGGATCATAGCACCGTTTCTATCCTGCATGCTTTTGACATCCAGCTAAATCTAGATTTGAGAGTCCGATCCTTTTCCTTTATGGGAATATTTATTCTGAACCCTTTTAGCTCCTCCTTGAACACCTCTCTTCTAGTAAATGTTTCCAGTCCACTTTTACCAAATCACATCCCAGCATGGTAAAATTGGCCTTTCCCATATGAATTGAGCTGGTGAATTCACAGCTGGGAGATGAACCTGGCAGCTAAAAGGACCAAGAGTCGTGTGGGAATAATGACACAAGTTCAAAAATAAGGCTACACAAATGTGAAGTTGGTCACAGAAAAGCACTCGTCAAGCAACAGCACAGGACTGTGTAACAAGTAATCTTGAAAACAATGTTCCAGCAAGTGCTGCATGTATTTTTTTTCCTTCACTGAAATCCTGGAGGATAAAGGAGCTTTTATTGTGGAGCTTTATTTTATGGTATTCCTTTATGCGTTGAAGGCAGTTAACACAGGCACATGGTAACTGTTGTTACTACCAGAGCAACTAAAAGAGCATGAATAAATTGTTAAAGCTCAGAAAACAGGGATGATGGAAACAGGCTAAATCTACTAAGCAGATCAATGACACCCTGCCTCTTCCTCCTCAACCACCTCCCTCCCACTTCCCTCCAGTGAATCATATAATCCCTCCAGTACAGGAGGAGGCCATTTGGCCCACCGGGTCCACACCCCAGGATCGAGCAACCTACTTAAGCCATAACCCCACTTAACCTTTTGGATGCCAAGGGGCAATTTAGCATGGGTAATCCACCTAACCTGCACATCCGTGGACTTTGGGAGGAAATCGGACACCACGCAGACACGGGGGAGAAAGTACAAACTCCACACAGTCACTAAGGCAGGAATTGAACCCGAGTCCCTGACTCAGTGAGGCATCAGTGCTAACCACTGTGCTAAATAAAGGAAAATAGGTTTATTACCTCAAGATGCAAGAACTCAGTCGGAGGAAAATCTACTTCCAATAGGATGGCAGAATAAAGTTATCCAGCATGACATACAGGTTTATATGCAAAAAGTGAAAAATGCATTCTCAGTGGCAGCTTAGAAGCAGGAGAATTGGCATTACGGCACCTAAAAACCTCTAATTTGGCAAATATGCCGAGGAAGGATGCTCTTGCTATTGAGGAGGTGGAGCGAATGTTTAGCAGACTGATTCCTGGGATGGCAGGACTGACGTATGCGGAGATATAGAATCGGTTAGGATTGTATTCGCTGGAGTTCTGCAGGGGTATCTCAGATCCTAACAGGACCAGACAGGGTAGATGCAGAAAGAACGTTCCTGGTTGGGTGCGTCCAGAACCAGAGGTCACAGTCTGAACATACAGGATAGGCCATTTAAAATGGAGATTAAGAGAAATTTCATCACCCAGAGTGGCAACTGTGGAATTCGCCAACACCAAAAACAGTTGAGGCCAAAACAAGGCAAACTCGGCTATTGAGTTGGTTGATCAGCCATGATCATAATGAATGGCAAAATTGGCTCAAGGGATGGAATGGTTGCCTCCTGCTCCTATTTTCTATGTTTCTATGATGGAAACACATTGATTGTGTTTTATCTTCATTGAATACTATACTTGATGGACATGATGAGATTCAAAATGACTGGCTTGATGTGCAAGTAGCAATGTCAAAATATCAAATTAATCTTGTTGATTTTTTGATGGCATTACTAAGAAACTAATTGCGTATCTATGGATACCAATAAGGGCATCCTGAAGACATTCAATAATGTTCCTACCTACCTCTAATTCAGTGCCCTCTGAGAGGGTTGGCCTTTGGTTAGGTGGTAGAAGACAATAGGAATAAAGGGTTCTTTGGGTCATAAGTGGCAATTCCCAGGAACCTTTTGGAGAACCAGATTTACTGGTGACACTTGACACCAAGTTTTGCAGATGGAAATAGATGCTTCAAAGGGACATAGGTAGGTTGAGTGGGCAGAACTATGACAGGTGGAGTCAACATGACAGGGGGAGACCATCCACTTTAGATCAGAGAAAGACAAAATTAAATATTTTATTAACAGGATAGATTAAGAAATGTTGAGCATGGGGATTGTGTCCAT
Source organism: Scyliorhinus canicula (assembly GCF_902713615.1). Classification (NCBI taxonomy): domain Eukaryota; kingdom Metazoa; phylum Chordata; class Chondrichthyes; order Carcharhiniformes; family Scyliorhinidae; genus Scyliorhinus; species Scyliorhinus canicula. The sequence continues at coordinate 10,542,326 of NC_052147.1, read as the reverse complement.
GTATATAAATAACAACCTAGGGCGTAACAACTTTATTTTATATAACGTCTTTAATTAAAATGTCCCAAGGTGCATCGCAGGAGTGTTATCATACAAAGTGTCTGTGTGGAATTGGCACATTCGACCCGTGTTTGTGTGGATTTCTTCCGGGCGCTCCGGTTTCCTCCCACAATCCAAAGATGTGCAGGTTAGGTGGATTGCCATGCTAAATTTCCCTTTAGTCTTCAAAGATGTCCAGGTTAGGTTGGGTTATGAGGTTACAGGGATAGGGTGGGGGAGTGGACCTAGGTAGGATGCTCTTTCAGAGTGCTAGTGCAGACTTGATGAGCTGATGGCATCCTCTGCACTGTAGTAATTCTATGATTTGAAGTATGACAACGGACGACATAAGGAGATAATAGATCAGATGGCAAAAGCCTGGTCAAAGAGGTAAGTTTTGGGCAATGTCTTAGGGAAGAAAGAAAGAGAGGCGGAGAGATGCAAGAGACCCAAAGCTTGGGCCTGGACAAAGGAAGGTACAGCCACCAATGGCGGAGTGGTTAAAATGGGGAATGCATAGACTAGCACAGAGTTGTGGGCTCAAGGTGATTACAGAGATAGCGAAGGCAAGGCCATGGAGGAATTTGAAAACAAGAATGAGAATTTTAAATTCAAGGCATTGCTTGATCGGGAAGCAAGGAAGGTCAGCAAGGATTGGGGCGATAGAAGAGCAAGACTTGCTGCAAATTAGGACATGAACAGCTGAATTTTAGGTGGCAAGTTTACCTAGAGTACAATACAAGACAACAGCCAGGAGTGCACCAGGATAGTCAAATCTTGATAACAAAGCACAGAGATGCTAACAAAATCCTGGCCCTTATCTAACCGCTACAGGAATTCAAATGTGAGGAATTGGCACTTCTGTAGCACAGAGCTTAGTCAGATCCGATTTGGAGTAGCGAACTCATTTTTAGACAGAACCTCAAAAGGTTCTCATTTGGAAGGGACACTATTTCCGCAAGTTAAATTAAGAGGTCAACCTCCGTTTATATTTCCTTGAGCAAGATTGTTTGAGCTAATCAAAGTATAATTTAGGGATCCAGGATTCAGTAGGTCAGTTACAGAGAAGCAATTTTGTTTGGTGGGAAAATTTATAGCATCAGCTTAAAATAAGAGCTGGACCAGTCAATAGCAAAGTCAGAAAGCACATTTGCCACACAAACGGTACTGGAAATCTGGAGCTGCCTGCCGCACCTAGAAGGTTGCAGATGCTAGGCCAATTCAAATTTATAATATGGAAATCAATAAGAGTTTTGTTAGGCAAGGGTGTCAAGGGACGTGGAGCAAAGGCAGGCAGGCAGATTGGAGTACAAATCCTGCCTGATCTAGTTAAATGGAAGAACAGACCAAGGGACTAAATGGTCCACTTGCGTTCCTGCTCCTTCCAGTTCTGACAAAGGGTTGTACTTCTAAATTAACTTACTCATCTCTTCATAAATGCTGCCCTAGCATGTCTAGAATGAACATAGAACAGTACAGCACAGAACAGGCCCTTCGGCCCTCGATGTTGTGCCGAGCAATGATCACCCTACTTAAACCCACGTAACCCGTATAGCCGTAACCCAACAATCCCCCCATTAACCTTACACTACGGGCAATTTAGCATGGCCAATCCACCTAACCCGCACATCTTTTGGACTGTGGGAGGAAACCGGAGCACCCGGAGGAAACCCACGCACACACGGGGAGGACGTGCAGACTCCACACAGACAGTGACCCAGCCGGGAATCGAACCTGGGACCCTGGAGCTGTGAAGCATTGATGCTAACCACCATGCTACCGTGAGGCCCCTAAATGTGTGTTTAAAATTACAAAACAGGTTTTATTCTTCTTAAAGTGCCAAGAATTTAAAGCAGCACAAGGGTGGAATTAGAAGTTCAACCACTGAAGCCAAACCAGCTGGCAAGGTGTTAATGAAAATGACAATAAAATGTGACAACTATTTTTCTCAATGCTACATCGGCTTTTGTGTAAATTAAAATAACAATTCTCACCGGCCAGAGAGCTCTGGATATTCACCAATAGTGGAAATCCATAACTTGCCAGTCTCATGTCAATCACACAAAACAGGGAAGGCATTTGGCCCATTGTGCTTAAAACCATAGAACCCCTACAGTGCAGGAGGCCATTCGGCTCATCGAGTCTGCATTGACCCTCCAAAAGAGCGCCGTACCTCACCCCACTGCCCTATCCCCGCAACCCTAACTAACCTTTGGACACTATGGGGCAATCGATCGAGGCCAATCCACCTAACCTGCACAATTTTGGACTGTGGGAGGAAACCGGAGCACCCAGAGGAAACCCATTCAGATAGAGGGAGAACATACAAACTCCAGTCACCCAAGGCCTGAACTGAACCCAGGTGCCTGGCACTGAGGGGAGCAGTGCTCCCAACTCATGTACCAATTCCTTTGAAAACACTGTCAAATTAGTCGCACCATCCTGCCCATAGACCTGGAAGCTCTGCAAATTCACCCTTCACTCCCTCTCCCCCCATCAATTGACATACATTGCTTTGAAACAACCACCAGTAGTCCAATGCAATTAGAAAGAAGTGCTAGGATACAGTCAGCAGTTTCAGATTTTGCTTGAGATTTCCAACATCAGCAGTATTTTGCTTCACTATAATTTTTTTAAAACCGGTTTAAATATGGAATGAGTTAGGTCAATTTACATTGGGGGGTTGTTTATAAAAAGACAAAAGAGTCTGTCTTGCAGCTTCAAATGCATTTTCACACACTAAACGCAGATTGCGGCTAGCTTTGCTGTCTTGACTGAATCTCGGGAGGGAGGGTAGGAGAACAAAATGTTGAGTGCACGGGACAGGGAGGGAGAAAAAGACGAAAGGAGGGTTGGGCAAAAAGAATCAAGAGTGAAAAAGGGCAGCACGGTGGCACAGTGCCTCAGGGTGCTGAGGGCCCAGGTTCAAACCCAGCTCTGGGTCACCATCCGTGTGGAGTTTGTGCATTCTCCCCGTCTTTGCGCGAGTCTCACCCCCCACAACGACGTGCAGGATAGGTGGATCCGCCACACTAAATTGCCCCTTAATTTGGGGGGGGGGGGGGGAATCAAAGGATCTGGGAGCTGGTTTAGCACACTGGCCGAAATAGCTGGCGTTTAAAGCAGACCAAGGCAGGCCAGCAGCACGGTTCAATTCCCGTACCAGCCTCTCCCGACAGATGCCGGAATGTGGCGACTAGGACCTTTTCGCAGTAACTTCATTTGAAGCCTACTTCTGACAATAAGCGATTGTCATTTTTATTTTCATTTTCAAGACAGGAGCCGCCATGGAACAAACAGGCCAGAAGAGGGGGGGGGGGGGGGGGAAGAAGAGAGACTGAAGCAAGGTTGTTTAGATTGGGCTGTTTGCAGAGCCTCCCTCCCTACTCCTGCCCTGCACAGTCAAAGCTGGTCTCTTATATAGAAAGAGGCCCCACCGCCCCCCCCCCCCTCGCTTGCTGACGTAGGGCTGGCAAGCACATCCCCCGTCAGGCGGCCGAGATTATAATAGAGGCAGGCCGTGCAACCGAGGACGAGAGCGAGGGAAGGCAAGCAAGCAGGCTGGACACCGCCCCCCCCCCCCCCCTTTTTTGCATGAGTTTACGGAACAGAAACAAGGCACGGCGAAGGGCACCCCACCCAAAAAAAACAAAATCTACCCACGATGGGGGGCAAGGAAAAAAACCTCCCTCACTCCTCTCCTTCCACCAGGCCAGCGACACACACACACAGAGAGGCAGATAACAAAATGGTTCATCAGCACAGTGCAGCAGCCTCCATCTCCCACAGTGTTCCTCTAGGGGATCCTGGTGTGTGTGTGTTGGTGTCAGGGCTTTTTAATCCCTTTTCCAGTTGGATTTTAAAGCAAAAAAAAAATAATAATCTTCAAAAATTCACTTTGAAAGAACTCGAGGGTCAGAAACACGTTGAAATCTTCAGCCCAAAACACCATTGAGGTGGGAGATTTTCTCGGCTTCAAAACTTGATTTCCCCCCCCCACCACACCCACACAACAATCAGCTCGTGAATTCAAGTCACCTTCAGATTAAAATCACCTCAAGAGGATTTGGCTTTGTTTTTTCCAAAAAATTATTATTAATAAGCACACAAACACGCCAGGGCCCTCAGCTGAATAAATTGCCTTCCTCCCTCCCTCTTCCCCCTTTTTCTTTCTCGAGCCACTTTTTAGAAAGCACCAGAAGTTAATGTATTTCCTACTCCAGAGAGATTTGGAGGGAGAGGAAATCGTGAAGAGATGTTTGTTTCCTCTCTTCCCCCCCACCCCCACACACAATTAAAAGAAAAAGTCAAACTCCCAACTCCACAACCCTGCAGTCTGTGGGGAGGCATTTGATTCTCTTTGCTTGCTGGAGTCCAGTTAAATTAAATTAAATTAAAACTACTGATTGGAGGAGGGGGGGGGGGGGGGGGCAAACTGATATCTAATTTTCCTTTTCCAAAACCACAAAATAGAGACGACCGACATGATTATTCCGTCTCTTTCGAATTCCAACCACGTCCTGCTGAAGTTTTTTTTTGTGTGGCTGATTCCTTTTCCCTCAGAAAAGAAAAAGGATTCCCCCCTCCCCCTTTTTTCTTAAGATGTTTATTTTAAAAAACACAAATGCTCCCCTTGCAGTGTAGGGAGAGGGGAGGGGGGGGGGGGGGGTGAGAGAAGGAAACATCAGGTTTTATTTCTTCAGAAATTATATAAAATGGATCCCATCTTAAAGTCGCTTTTATTTCGGAGGATAAAAAAAACAACCGCACTCCAAACACACAGAAAAAAATCTTACCACCGGGTTTGAGTTGGCCGAACTCGCCATGTGGATACGGAGGAGAATTTAAATGAAATATCCCGATCGGTTGGGGATTTTTTTTTTTTGTTTGTCAAGGAAAAAAGGTTTTTTTTTTAAAACAAAAATAAAAGATGGTTATTATTATTTTTTGGGGGGTGGGGAGGGCTGTTTTGGCGGTGCTGCCGGGAGCGGGCTTGGGAAAGCCGTCCGTCCTCTTCCAACGAGCGCTTATATACTGCCGAATGGAGCTTCAATTGCCGCTATAGGGAGGGTGGCGCAAATGAGGCGTTGCGTCAGCGCTCCCCTCCCCCCCCCCCCACACACACATATACACCACATCCACCCAGCGAGATGTGGGGAAGGAAGGCGGGCCGAGAAAGGGAGCATCCGGGTCTCTGGAGAGGCCGCCGGGAGTTGTAGTCTTTCACCGCCCCTCGACTGGCACACACACACACGCACAGAGCAGGGAAACCCCTGTTCATGGTACAGCAAGGGCAGAAACAGAAAATAGAACAGAATGCCGACAGCTCCTCCACTCCCCAGAGACGTGCTTGTCATAATAATAATCTTTATTATTGCCATAAGTAGGCTCACTTGATTTATCATAGAATTTACAGTGCAGAAGGAGGCCATTCAGCCCATCAAGTCTACACCAGCTCTTGGAAAGAACGCCCTGCCCAGGGTATTGTTTCTTGCATTCTGTACAAACAATATACCTCACGGTAGCATGGTGGTTAGCATCAATGTTTCACAGCTCCAGTGGTCCCAGGTTCGATTCCCGGCTGGGTCACTGTCTGTGTGGAGTCTGCACGTCCTCCCCGTGTGTGCGTGGGTTTCCTCCGGGTGCTCCGGTTTCCTCCCACAGTCCAAAGATGTGCGGGTTAGGTGGATTGGCCATGCTAAATTGCCTGTAGTGTAAGGTTAATGGGGGGATTGTTGGGTTACGGGTATACGGGTTACGTGGTTTTAAGTAGGGTGATCATTGCTCGGCACAACATCGAGGGCCGAAGGGCCTGTTCTGTGCTGTACTGTTCTATGTTCTAATGCATACCGTCCATAGGGAAGGAAGGAGAGACTGCAGAATATAATGTTATAGTTATAGCAAGGTGTAGAGAAAAGATCAACTTAATACGAGGTAGTTCCATTCAAAAGTCTGATGGCAGTAGGGAAGAAGCTGTCCTTGAGTCGGTTGGGACGTGACCTCAAAGTTTGGTATCTTTTTCCTGATGGAAGAAGGTGGAAGAGAGGGGTGCATGGGGTCCTTAATTATGCTGGCTGCCTTTCTGAGGCAGCAGGAATTATAGATAGTCAATGGATGGGAGGCTGGTTTGCGTGATGGACTGGGCTACATTCACGTGTAGTTTCCTGTGGTCTTGGGCAGAGCAGGCTCCATACCAAGCTGTGATAACACCAGAAATAATGCTTTCTATGGTGCATTACCTTACATTGCATTAGGGGCTGTCTGTGCGGAGTCTGCACGTTCTCCCCATGCCTGCGTGGGTTTCCTCCGGGTGCTCCGGTTTCCTCCCACAGTCCAAAGACGTGCAGGTTAGGTGGATTGGCCATGCTAAATTGCCCTTAGTGTCCAAAAGGGATAGGAGGGGTTATTGGGTTATGGGGATAGGGTGGAAGTGAGGGCTTAAAGTGGGTTGGTGCAGACTCGATGGGCCAAATGGCTTCCTTCTGCACTGTATGTTCTATGTTCTATGAACAGGCGCTGGAATGTGGCGACTAGGGGCTTTTCACAGTAACTTCATTAAAGCCTGCTTGTGACAATAAGTGATTATTATTACATTAACACTGCAATGAAGTTACCGTGAAAAGCCCCTAGTCGCCACGTTCTGGCGCCTCTTTGGGTACACTGAGGGAGAATTCAGAATGTCCAGAGGTGGCGATATTTGGAGTGTCGGAAGAGCCGGAAGTCCAGATGGGGAGAGAGTCTGATGTCTTGGCCATCGTCCTCCTGATAGCCCAGAGATAGTATCTATTGAGCTGGTGGGAATCGGAGCTGACAAAGGCAGGAGTGTGGGTGAGCGACCTGACAGAATTCCTGCACTTGGAGATGGTGGTGTAGTGGCATTGTCACTCGACGACAGTAACACCCAGGATAATCATCTGAGGACAAGGGTTAAAGTCCCCATCTGGTGGAGTTCAATTTTGATTATACGGGTGACAGAATAACACAGTGGTTAGCACTGTTGCTTCACAGCACCAGGGACCTGGGTTCAATTCCCAGTTTGGGTCACTGTCTGCACGTTCTCCCTGTGTCTGCGTGGGTTTCCTCCGGGTGCTCCGGTTTCCTCTAACAAGTCCCGAAAGACGTGCTGTTGGGTAATTTGGACAAAAACAAATTACTGTGGATGCTGGAATCTAAAACAAACGAGAAAATTCTGGAAAACCTCAGCAGGTCTGGCAGCATCTGTAGGGAGAGAAAAGAGCTAACGTTTCGAGTCCGATGACTCTTTGTCAAAGCTTATTTGCAAAGCTTAAAGCAATTAAGGTAATTTGGACATTCTACATTCTCCCTCTGTGTACCTGAACCGGCACCGGAATGTGGCGACTAGGGGCTTGTCACAGTAACTTTATTGAAGTGTTAATGTAAGCCTGCTTGTGACAATAAAGATTATTATTTTAAAAATGTAAGTTAGCAGGGAGAAATGTTTAGATACATGCAGGTTCGAGATTTTGCCAGAAAGGAGATACAGAGCTTCCCAGTGGAGCTGGCTTCCACATTGCTGGAGGAGGTGCTGACGACAGGGGGACTGGAGAAGGGAGTAGTGTTGGCGGTTTACGGAGCTATTTTGGAGGAGGAGAAGGCACCACTGGAAGGGATCAAAGCAAAGTGGGAGGAAGAGTTGGGAGAGGATATGGAGGAGGGGCTCTGGTGTGAGGTGCTGCGGAGAGTGAATGCCTCCACCTTGGTGCGCAAGGTTGGGGCTGATACATCTGAAGGTGGTATACAGAGCACACCTCATGAGGGCGAGGATGAGCCGATTCTTTGAAGGAGTAGAAGATATGTGTGAACGTTGCGGGGTGGGCCCGCTAATCACGTTCATATATTTTTGTCCTGTCCAAAGCTAGAGGATTACTGGAAGGAAGTTTTTAGGGTAATCTCTAAAGTGGTGCACGTGAAACTGAATCCGGGCCCCTGGGAGGCCATATTCGGATATCGGACCAGCCAGGGTTGGAAACGGGTGCGGAGGCAGATGTTGTAGCCTTCGCCTCGTTGATCGCCCGAAGGCGGATCTTGTTGGGATGGAGAGCAACCTCTCCACTCTGTGCCCTGGCGTGGCGGGGGGGGGACCTGTTGGAATTCTTGACCCTTGAGAAGGTTAAGTTTGAACTGAGGGGAAGGATGGAGGGGTTTTACAATTGATGGGCATTATTCATTATGCACTTTCAAGAACTGGATAACATCGAACATTCGTTGGGGCGAGTGGGTGGGAGGGTTGGGGGGAGGGGGGCTGTATGTGTTAATGGTGACTATGGGTGATCCCTAATTCCTTTTTGTCATTTGTTTGTGTGACCATGCGGGCTAATGTTTGGGGTTTGGTGGGAGGATGGGATCGTGGTTATTGATATGGAGATTGACATATTTGTTACTGATTATTGTTTATTGATGGGGGTGTAAATTTGGGAGAAAATGTGAAAAAGGAGGAGAGTAAAAAATATTTTTTTTTAAATGTAAGTTCGCCTCATGGGGAGCGGAGGAGGGGTTCAACCCAGGGTGGATGCTGTTTATTGACTTTCTGGTGAATTAAGGTGGGGTGGGGGGGAGGTTTTTTTTGTCTTTTCTTTACTTCGGTGGGGGGGGGGCTAAAGGAGCAGGGAGAGTTGCGGGCTTTATCAGTGACCACGATTGGCTCATAGACATAGAATTTACAGTGCAGAAGGAGGCCATTCGGCCCATCGTGTCTGCACCGGCCCATGGAAAGAGCACCCTACTCAAGCCCACATCGTCACCTTATCCCCGTAACCCCACCCATCCTTTTTGGACATTCGGGGGCAATTTAGCATGGCCAATCCACCTAACCTGCTCATTTTTGGACCGTGGGAGGAAACCGGAGCACCCGGAGGAAACCATGTTTCTGTATCTGTGGTTTTCTGATATTTCTATGTATATATGCCTTTAATAAAAATATTGCTAAAATTAAAATAAAATAAAATAACCCCGCCCCAGGATGCTGATGGGGAATTCAGCAATGGTAATGCAATTGAATGTCATGGGGAGATGATTAGAGTCTCTCTTGTTGGAGAAGACTATTGCCTGACACTTGTGTGGTGTGAAAATGAAAAAAATGAAAATCGCTTTATTGTCACGAGTAGGCTTCAATGAAGTTACTGTGAAAAGCCCCTAGTCGCCACATTCCGGCGCCTGCCCGGGGAGGCTGGTACGGGAATCGAACCGTGCTGCTGGCCTGCTTTGGTCTGCTTTAAAAGCCAGCGATTTAGCCCAGTGAGCTAAACCAGACTGTGACTTGCCGCGAATCAGCCCAAGACTGACTTGACTAGGCCTTGCTGTATGCGGGTATGGACAGCTTCATTATCTGAGGAGTTACAAATGACATTGAACACCATGCAATAAACAGTGAACATCCGAACAGGGAAGGTCATTGACAAAGCAGCTGAGAATGGTTAGGCCGAGGACACTACCCCAGGAAACTACTGCAGTGATGCCCTGGATCTAAGGTGATCGGCCTCCAACAAACACAAGCATCTTCCTCTGTGGTAGGTATGGGTCCAGCCAAATGGAGAGTTAGCTCCAAGATTCACTTTGACTTCAGTTCTTGATGTCACATGACGGGAATTGAACCAATGACTTTGGGGGTTCCCAAGCTACTATCTAGCCAATTGCGCTATCTATCCCCCTCCAAGGATATGATAAATACATAAATTTCAGTCCTTTTCTTCTGAAGGTTCTTTCAATTTTTGCCCAATAGTAATCCATTACTTGGCCCCCAAATTGAGCCAAGAGCAGTGGTGGGATGGGATTTTCCAATTGGCCTCTAGGTTCCTTGTTTCAGTGAGTTTTTTTAGGTTGTCTCTACCTGTGGTGTGTACCGCTTAGACCCATCAAACAGCCTTGTAGTAGTTACCAGGAAGTCGTTATTAAATTTCCTGATCTACGTACACATTTACAGTAGAGGGTAAAGGTATGGCGAGGACTCCATGACATGTCCTTACATGTTGCGACCTAGCTCTACTCTGCAGACCTAAGCTCCAGGCCAAGTGCCTTCTTACCTCACCTGCCTCCGGCTGCAGGGGGATTCCACTGGTCACCCCCTGCCAGGGTGGCCCAACTTCTGAGGGCTTTTTTATTTTAGAACTCAAAGGTTGGAGAGGTGGGACGGCACAGTGGTTAGCACTGCTGCCTCACAGCTCCAGAGACCCGGGTTCCATTCCTCAGGTGACTGTCTGAGTGGAGTTTCCATGTTCTCCCCGTGTCTGCGAGGGTTTCGTCCGGGTGCTCCGGTTTCCTCCCACAGTCCAAAGACGTGCAGATTAAGTGGATTGGTCATGCTAAATGCCCCCTAGGGTGGGGTTGCAGGAATAGGGCAAGAGATTGGACCGAGCTATTGACCTCCTTTGAAGAATGACAGTGAAATTCAGAAGCCCCAGGGAAAATCCTGACCGAGGTCTTTTGGAATGTCCCAAGCATGTGATACAGTGCTGTATAAATTCAAGTTCCTTTCTTCCTGAACTTCTTTCAACTTTGCCCAACATTGTTGCCACTCTCCCTAGCGGGCAGGGTCCAGTCGGTCAAAATGACGGTGCTCCCGAGGTTTCTGTTCCTCTTCCAGTGTCTACCTATCATGATCCCGAAGGCTAGGGCAGCACGGTGGCACAGTGGTTAGCATTGCTGCCTACGGCGCTGAGGACCTGGGTTCGAATCCCGGCCCTGGGTCACTGTCCGTGTGGAGTTTGCACATTCTCCCCGTGTCTGCGTGGGTTTCGCCCCCACAACCCAAAGATGTGTAGGATAGGCGGATTGGCCATGCTAAATTACCCCTTAATTGGAAAAAATAATTGGGTACTCTAAATTTTTAAAAAAAGATCCCAAAGGCTTGTTTCAGGAGGGTCAGTAGGAGTATTACGGGGTTTGTGTGGGCGCAGAAGATCCCAAGGGTGTTCCTGGAGCGGGGTAGGGAAGTGGGGGGGTTGGCGCTGCCCAACCTGTGTAGGTACTACTGGGCTGCGAATGTGGCAATGAAATGGAGGTGGGTGATGGAGGGGGAGGGGGCGGCATGGAAGAGGATGGAGGCGGCGTCCTGTGTGGGCACGAGCCTAGAGGCGCTGATGACGGCGCCGTTGTCGCTCCCCCCAGCAAGATATTCTACGAGTCCGGTGGTGGTGGCTACCCTCAAAATCTGGGGGCAGTGGAGGCGGCATAGGGGGGAGGTGAAGGCTTCAGTTTGGTCCCCGATACGGGGGAACCACCGGTTTCTACCAGGGAGGATGGACGGAGGGTTTTTGAGCTGGCACAGGGCAGGTATCAGGCGGATGGGGACCTCTTTCTCGATGGTAAGTGTGCGACCTTAGAGGAGTTGGAGGGGAGGCGGGGTCTCCCCCCAGGGAATATCTTCACGTATATGCAGATTAGGGCGTTTGTTAGGCGGCAGGTGGCGGAGTTTCAACTGTTGCCGCCAAGGGGGGTTCAGGATAGGGTGCTCTCGGGGATGTGGGTTGGCGAGGGGAGGATCTCGGCAATCTACCAAGTGATGCAGGAGGGGGAGGAGGCCTCGGTGGAAGAGCTGAAAGAGATGTGGGAGGAGGAGCTGGGAGAGGAGATCGATGAGGGGACGTGGGCGGATGCTTTGGGGAGGGTGAATTCCTCCTCCTCTTGCGCGAGGCTTAGTTTAATCCAACTAAAGGTGCTGCATAGGGCGCATATGACTGGGACAAGGCTGAGCCGGTTCTTTGGGGGAGAGGACAGGTGTGTCAGGTGCTTGGGGAGCCCAGCAAACCACACCCGCATGTTTTGGGCGTGTCCTGCGTTGGAGGGCTTTTGGAGGGATGTTGCGGGGACCTTGTCAAGGGTGGTTGGCTCCAGGGTGGAGCTGGGCTGGGGGCTCACAATTTTCGGGGTAGCATCGGAGCCGGGAGTGCAGGAGGCAAAAGAGGCCGGTATTCTGGCCTTTGCGTCCCTGGTAGGGACGCAGGATTCTTTTACAGTGGAAGGATGCGAGGCCCCCGAGCGCGGAATCCTGGACCAACGACATGGCCGGGTTCATCAAACTGGAGAGGGTCACTGTCTGTGTGGGTCGTGCAAGGGTTCTTCCGGCGGTGGCAGCCGTTTCTAGACTTCCTGGCGGAACGTTAGGGGGTGGTCAACGTCAGCAGCAACCTGGGGGGGGGGGGGGGGGGTTACTTGTTCGCTATGGGGATGGGTGTTTGGTTCCATGGTTTCATGTTCATTATTTTTGTTAATTTATTGCTTTTGTATTGCGGTGGGGGTGTGGGGGGGGGGGGGGGGTTTACTGTTTTTCTCTCGTTTTGTTGGTTAAAATTTGTTGAAAATTTTAATAAAAATTATTTTTTTTAAAAACAAACTTTGCCCAACATTGCAAAATGGGATTTGATTGAACAGCTCTTTTTTGGCCGATAAAGACCAGATGAACCAAAATGCCTCTTTCTATGCCACAGATTTTCTATGTTGCTCTCTGAGCGTCTCTGCCTCTTTATCTCTCTCTCATGCGTTAAGCTGCTACTTAACGCTGTGCTGGATTGACCAAGCCTTCAATTACAGCTGTCCTAATATCCTGTGGTTCAGTGTCTAATGGCTCTCCCGTGAAGCAACTTGGGATAGTTTGCTGTCTCAAAGGTGCTACTTAACTATAAAAGCTGTTGCTGTTACTAGGCTTCTGGCCCCCGGGCCTGCTCCTCCATTCAATAAAAGCACGGCCGATCAAGTGTGTTAACAAATTTCCTCAACCTTACCCTGTATTCTTTGATTCCCTGAGTGCCCGGAAATCTATTGATCCTTGTCTTGAACACACTTATTAACTGAATGTCCTCAGCTGTCTGGTGTATAGACAGTCTTAGACTGTGCAACCTTCATTGGTTACATTCACAAACAGCCACCTACCCTGCCTTTAATTTAAGGTTTATTTACGATTCACCAAAACACCCACATGAACCTGTTGGGTAGGCGGCTGAAACCAGCTGGCAGTTTCAAGGGTATCTGTTGATGATACTGCACCTGTGGCACCAGCGGGCAGAGGGCTGTTTTGTGAAACGCTAACACAACTGCAAATTAAATGCAAACAAACCTCAGTCGGCAGAATTAATTCACAGCACTGCAAAGGAGCTGTTTACAACATCAACTGCAGAATACACAACGATTCGCGGAAGTCGGCCAACTTTACAATCCAGCTGAAGTATTGAAAGTACGTGGATGTTTGCACATTTTTGCCTTTTTTGCTTTCTTTCTGTTGATGTCTGTAACTGTTTACAAAGCCAAAAACTACCTGAATAAAATTGTTTATTAAAAAAAAAACTTTACAATCCAGCTAACAAGACGGTGGATAGGAAAGCAAAATCTTGCAATTATAAAGTGCCTTTCGCAATCTCGGGATGTCCCAACGTGCTGTACAGTCAGTGAGGGACTTTTGAAAGGGTGGAAATTTTCCAAAAACCAGAGAAACAGGCAGCTTTTCACCCCAGACCTTCTGACATTTTGTCCAAAAAAAAAGTACATGGGGCGTGTTTTGCCCTGTCACTCTGTCAGGACGGGGCCTGACCACCCAGGGGCTGCTTTGGCCCAGCATACTTATTTATTTTATTCGTCCATGGGGCGTGGGCGTGGCTGGCTGTGCCAGCATTTAATGCCTAATTGCACTCGAGGGGGAAATTAAGAGTCACCCACATTGCTGTAGGTCTGGAGTCGCATGAAATGAAACGAAAATCGCTTATTGTCAGAAGTAGGCTTCAAATGGGGCAGCAGGGTAGCATGGTGGTTAGCATAAATGCTTCACAGCTCCAGGGTCCCAGGTTCGATTCCCGGCTGGGTCACTGTCTGTGTGGAGTCTGCACGTCCTCCCCCTGTGTGCGTGGGTTTCCTCCGGGTGCTCCGGTTTCCTCCCACAGACCAAAGATGTGCGGGTTAGGTGGATTGGCCATGCTAAATTGCCCGTAGTGTCCTAATAAAAGTAAGGTTAAGGGGGGGGTTGTTGGGTTACGGGTATAGGGTGGATACGTGGGTTTGAGTAGGGTGATCATGGCTCGGCACAACATTGAGGGCCGAAGGGCCTGTTCTGTGCTGTGCTGTACTGTTCTATGTTAAATTAAGTTTCTGTGAAAAGCCCCTAGTCACCACATTCCGGCGCCTGTTCGGGGAGGCTGATACGAGAACTGAACCGTGCTGCTGGCCTGCCTTGGTCTGCTTTCAAAGCCAGCGATTTAGCCCTGTGCTAAACCAGTCACTCTTTGTTATTTTCTCCAAATTAGCCAATTAATGGCCAGAGCATAGGCTGGCCATCCAATTAAAAGCAGTGACCAGGCTCTCAGACCAGGTAAGGATGACAGATTTCCTTCCCAAAAGGGACATTAGTGAACCAGATAGGTTTTTATGACAATCAATAATGGTTTCATGGGTCATCATTAGACTTTTAAGTCCAGATATTTACTGAATTCAAATTTCACCATCTGCAGTGGTGGGATTTGAACCTGGGTCCCCAGAGCATTACTCTGGTCACCGTTTACTAGTCCAGTGACAATATCATTAGGCCACTGTCTCCCGAGTTATCTCGACTGCTGGAGAGCAGTAGTGATTCCTGCTGGCGTGACATCTTGCTGGCGGGGGAACCATCTAACGGCCCTGGAAGATATGGCGTTATAGACATATTTGAATGCATGCTTCGACCCTTATTTCACCTCTTAACTGAGGCTCAGTGGGTTGGTTAATCTTGGGCCTGGTTGTGCATTCAAGACCCATCACAGATATTTGACCACGCGATCAAAACCGATCCTTCCCGTATGTCGTGGACGGCATCTTTCAGGTGAGACATTAAAGCTGAGGCCTCACCTGCCCTTTCGGATGGATGTAAAAGTTCCCACGGCGTAATTCCATGAAAGACGGAGATGAGGAAAATTCCTGCTCTCAGAGGGTAGTGAATCTGTGGGATTCTTTACCGCGGAGAGCTATAGAGGCTGGGATTATCATAGAATTTACAGTGCAGAAGGAGGCCATTCGGCCCAACGAGACTGCACCGGCTCTTGGAAAGAGCACCCTACCCAAGGTCAACACCTCCACCCTATCCCCATAACCCCACCCAACACTAAGGGCAATTTTGGACCCTAAGGGCAATTCATCATGGCCAATCCACCTAACCTGCACATCTTTGGACTGTGGGAGGAAACCGGAGCACCCGGAGGAAACCCACACACACACGGGGAGGATGTGCAGACTCTGCACAGACAGTGACCCAAGCCGGAATTGAACCTGGGACCGTGCTTACAATCTGTTTTAGCAGCACCATATGACGTCGGAGCAGAAGTGGGCCCATTGGGCCACTGAAACTGCGCTGCCATTCAATGAGATCGTGACGCATCTTATGTTACTTCAAGGTTAAATGTTGGCCAGAATACCAGATGGAGAAATCCCTGTTCTCCTTCAGAGCTGAGCAGTGGGACCTTCTGACTCCACCTGAGAGACGGGGCCCCCAGTTTGGACACCTCATTGGAAGGGCTGTCTGGACTTTGTGTTCAAGACCTTGGACTGGGACCAGCACCCAAAGTCTTCTGAGGCACAGTATTCAAGACAGGCGTCAAGGGTTTCAATGATTTGTAATTTAGGAGAAACATGAGCAGCAAACTAGACACTGCTTTGCTTTCTGTGCTTGATGTAGATCTTTGGGAGAGTGGCAAAGTTGTCTAATTATAGTGACGGCTCAAAATAGCCCAAAGTTGTCACCAGTAACACTAGACCCCTCCAGGAATAGTGAATTGTCGTCACTTCGGCGTGTATCACTCAATAACCACTTTGCCACAATGAGCTGAGACAATTGTGTGCTTTTTACGTGTGACTTAGAATGCATAGAACCGGCTAAAACAGAAACTAGACCAGTACCTGGAACGGGTCTGAGGAGGAAAGTTGGACAGGCTGGGCTTCTGTTCACAAGAGTTTAAAGAGTAAGAGGCAACTTGAAATGAAAATCGCTTATTGTCACGAGTAGGCTTCAATGAAGTTACTGTGAAAAGCCCCTAGTCGCCACATTCCGGCACCTGTTCGGGGAGGCTGGTCCGGGAATTGAACCGTGCTGCTGGCCTGCCATGGTCTGCTTTTTAAAAGCCAGCGATTTAGCCCAGTGTGCTAAACAGTGTGTGAAACACATAAAACCCTGGGAGGGTCTGGACAGGGTGGATGTGGAGAGGATGTTTCCTCTTGTCACAGAGTCTAGAACTAGGGGTCACGGTTTAAAAATCAGGTCATTTTAGTCCACAGTAAGAAGTCTTACAACACCAGGTTAAAGTCCAACAGGTTTGATTCAAACACGAGCTTTCGGAGCACTGCTCCTTCCTCAGGTGAATTTTAGTCCAAACATGTGCAGGTTAGATGGATTGGACTCTTGGTGTCCAGGGAGGTGGAGGTTAGGTTAAGGGGTTATTAGGATAGGACCACGAAGCTTGCTTGGGTGGGATGCTGTTTCAGATGGCCAGTGCAGACTCGATGGGCTGAATGGCCTCCTTCTGCATGTAGCGATTCTATGAAATGCAGAAGAAGCAGAGTCTTCGAATATCCTTAAGGCAGAGCTAGATGGGTTCTTGATGAGCAAGGGGGTGAAAGGATATGGGTGTAGGTGGGGGTTGAGGTTATGGTCAGATCAGCCACAATCTAATTAAATTCAGGTTCGAGGGACCGAGTGGCCTCCTCCTGCTCCTAATTTGTACGTTTGTGAGTTTTGTTTATTGCTGCATGATTGCATTATTGCTGAATTTCTCAGGCCCCAGAGAACTGCGTGTCAGTATGAACACAAAATTATAGGAAGGATATCATCACAATGAGAGGCTGAAACAACCTAGTGGAAGCATCAATTTGAAGATATTCAGCCAGAGTCTGAAGGGATTTTAACAGGAGCCAAAAATCTGTTCTATAAACCAAGCATTACTCTATGTCATGCTGGATTGAGAGCTGTATGTTTATTTTCTTGTTGCCTCATGGGGAATTGAGGAGTAGTGTTAAGGGGTATTTGTAAGCTGTTCTTTTTTATGGGGCTGGTTTAGCACAGTGGGCTAAATAACTGGCTTTTAAAGCAGACCAAGGCAGGCCAACAGGTTCAATTCCCGTACCAGCCTCCCCGAACAGGCGCCAGAATGTGGCGACTAGGGGCTTTTCACAGTAACTTCATTAAGTAGGGGATGGTTTAGCACAGTGGGCTAAATAGCTGGCTTGTAATGCAGAACAATGTCAGCAGCGCGGGTTCAATTCCCCTACAGGCTTCCCTGAACAGGTGCCGGAATGTGGCGACTAGGGGCTTTTCGCAGTAACTTCATTGAAGCCTACTTGTGACAATAAGCAATTATTACTATTATCGGGTGTGAAGTTAAAAGATTTAATATTGTATTCATAATAAAGTTTTGCTTTAGAAATTCCAAAGCCCTATTTTTTCGTACAATCAGTCCTGGACAAAACCATTCTCTCCGTACAGTCTTAAAATAAACTAAAATATTGGGGTTTTGGTCCAGTGTTCTAGCCACTTGGGGTGTGGTCTGGGATTGCAATATCGGGTCTTCATGGATAGCCTCAGCCGGTACGGGGATTAAACCTGTGCTGTTAGCTTCACTCTGCATCACAAACCAGCAATCCAGCAGACTCGAATCAGTGGGAGGCATTCATTCAAAAGTGAGATCCTGCAAGCCCAATGTAGACATATCCCCATAAAGGAAAAGGGCGGTGCTGCCAAATCTGGACCCTTCTGGCTATCCTGAAAAAGTACAGGGTAAGATAAAGCAAAAAAGAAAGCTTATGAAAGTCACAAAGGTTTAATACTGTTGAAAGCACACTCGATGGGCCGGGTGGCTTAATTCTGCTCCTATGTCTTATGGGAAGCCCAGGGAAGTATAGGAAGTACAGGAACGAGGTAAAAAAGGAAAATGGGAAAACAAAGAGAACAAATATTGGTAGACAGAATCAAAGGAAATCCATAGATGCTTTACCAGTTCAGTAAGAGCAAGAGGATAACTAGGGGTAGGGTGGGCCTATCAGAGATGCACAAGGCAACTTATATGTTGATGAAAAAGATGAGGGCAGGATTCTCAATGGGAACTTTGTTATTGTCTTCACTAAGGAAAGGGATAATGCAGACATTCTTGCTGAAGAGAGTGAGTGTAGACTATTAGACACAATAAGCATAGCGAGAGAGGAAATATTGGAGGGGCTAACATCCTTGAAGGTGGATAAGTCACCAGGGCCAGATGGATTGTACCCCAGGCTGTTAAAAGGTACCTGAATCTGCATCCCTATGGTACAGGTGTTGGAAAGGGGGACGAAAATGAGTGGCTAGTTTCTTCCTTTCTCGTTTTTTTGGCTAGCATAGGCACACTGGGCTGAATGGCCTCTTTCAACATCATATATTTTTCTATAGTTTCATCGCTCTAACAATCCAAGTCTCTCCACATGAGAATTTTTTCCCATTTATGCTACCATTCTACTGATTCTAAGGGATAAAGAATATTCTCCAAAGAGCAAGGACAGTCGGAAAGAGCACTCGTGCGGAGACAGTAACAACGATGTAGCAGCCTGAATCAAAGAGGATACAATTTTTGACATTGAGAAAATTAAGGTCTCAATGAAATCTGATCCAATCAGTCCTTTCACTCTAGGAATGAGTCATGTTATTTTAGTCCCGCTCCCTCCTAGTGTCAGTACTTAATGCACTTCACATTTATACATAATTAATCACAGCTTAAGTCATTGAGGCAGTAAATATTGACCTCTAGTTAGAAGCAATGGGAATGTAACCATATCTTTGCTGCAGGACATAACCCCATCTCTACACCTTTGTAATTGGACCCAAAACTGGGCTCATCACTTTAACATGTCGCTCAATAAACCCATTAATGAATTCAGGAGAAACGTCTTTGCTGGGAGAATGGTGAGAAAGTGGGATTTGCTACCACAGGACGTGATAGAGTCGAATACATAGAATTACATAGAATTTACAGTGCAGAAGGAGGCCATTCGGCCCATCGAGTCTGCACCGGCTCTTGGAAAGAGCATCCTACCCAAGGTCAACACCTCCACCCTATCCCCATAACCCAGTTACCCCACCCAACACTAAGGGCAATCTATCATGGCCAATCCACCTAACCTGCACATCTTTGGACTGTGGGAGGAAACCGGAGCACCCGGAGGAAACCCACGCACACGCGGGGAGGATGTGCAGACTCCGCACAGACAGTGACCCAAGCAGGAATCAAACCTGGGACCCTGGAGCTGTGAAGCGATTGTGCTATCCACAGTGCTGCCCAATAGGATAGGATAGAATAGGATAGGTGCCTCTGGAATGCACTGGAAAACCCTGGAAGGGGAATAAATTCCAGGGCTAAAGGCCAAGAGCAGGAGAGTGGAAATAATTGGACAGCTTGTTCACACTTCCGGCATAGGCACAAGGCTGAATTGCCTCCCCCTCCCCCCACAGTGTTATATTATTCCAGGAGATGTAGGGTTGGATTTGCTTCCTGCTGGATCTGGGATTGGAGCCACTCCAATGAGAGGCTGAGTAAATTGGGTCTATGGTCTCTCTGGAGTTCAGAAAAAGGAGAGGCGATCTCATTGGGACGTACAAGATTGCTAAAGAGTTTGATAAGGTGGTCGCTGAGGTCGTTTCTGCGGGCCAGGAATCTAAAACCTAGGGGCGCAGTTTCGGGGTAAGGGATCGATCATTTAGGACTGAAATGAGGAGCAATTACTTCACTCAAAGGGTTGGGAATCTTTGGAATTCTCTATGTGGATGCTGCATGATTGAATACATTTCAGGCTGTGGGGTAGACTGATATTTGAGGAAAAGAAATTCCAGGAATCAGGAAATATGAAGAGTGGGCTTGAAGTCGAAGATCAGCTATGATCATACTGAATGGTGGAGCGGGCTCGAAGGGCTGAATGGTCCACGCTCGCTCCTACTCCCTGTGTTTTTGTGCTCTGAGATGGGTGGGGGGGGGGGGAGGGGGTTGGCAGGGCCACCCACTCAGGCAGGTCTCATTAGAGCCAAATTGAGGCCAATTAAAGGGGATGGTGGGAGGAGGGGATGGTGGGAGGAGGGGATGGTGGGAGGAGGGGATGGTGGGCAGTTTAGGTGCCTAGTGGCGGACATCCAGCAACAGGTTGGTAGGGGAGAAGGGTCCTGTTCTCCTGCAGTCTGTTCCTCTACTGCAGTCTGCTGCTCCTTTCACCCTGGAGTTTGGCAGCCCAGCATTAATTGGAAGTTACGCTGTTTTCTTTTCAGTAAAGCATTGATTAGGTCACAACGAGAGGATCATGTCCAGTTCTGCTGTCCAAGGGAGATGTGGAGACCCTCGAGAGGGGGCAGACACGATTTACCAGAATGGTTCCAGAATGAGAAAGGTTACAGGCAAGTTTAGGTTGGAGAAGTCGGGGTTGTTTTTTTCAGAGCAAAGAATTTGGAGGGGAGATTTGTTAGAGGTGCACAAAATTATGACAGCTTGGATTTGGAGTGAGTGGTCGCACACAGCGCCACTCCGGCTCGAAGGCGTTAATTTGAGCTCTCTTTACCGGAAAACAGGGGACGTGTAGCTGAAGGTGTGGAGGAGAAGTACCCCTCCGGCAGTGGTATGTCTGCTGGCTATCAGACCCGGCAGAAGAAAGTTAAAGACCTGGCCAAGGAACTGGAAGAAACCTGTGGCACGGCAACAGAGGGGGAAGGGTTATCACATGTTGGAAAACCCCAGATGGAGCAGTTGATGGCGCTCATCAGAGAGGAGTTCCGCCAGCAACGAAAGGCGATGCAGGAAGACCGAACGAAGACCATCGAAGGAGCGGTATCGCACTTGAAAGGCCCGTTGGAGAGTTGAGAAGCGCTTGGAGGCACAGAGCTCGCAGATCCTGGAGATGGAGAGGGTGATGTCTGACCAGAGTGATCGGATGGCGTTATTGGAGGCAGAGGGGGCTGCAATGAATGACTATTGGATGAGATAGTCAAGGTTGACAGGGAATATTCGAGGGTCCCCAGCGTGGGGTTTGTGAAGGGGTTGCAGTGAGCAATTCCAGACCAGGAAAGGCATCAGTTGATTATGGGAGGGGATTTTAATGGTGTGCTGGAGCTGAGGGTGGACAGGTCAAGCCCCAAGTTGATGGGAAGGCTGAGAATGGCGAAGGAGCAGGGCGGGTTTATGGAAAGGATGGGTATGATGGACCCATGGAGGTTTAAGAACTCGGGGGAGAGGGAGTGCTCCTTCTTCTCGCACGTGTACGAGCAAGCTCCAGAATTGATGTTTTTGTGATATGTCGAGAGGTGTTGGTGGGGGTGGTGGGGGCAGAGTCTGCGGGAAACGTGATTTCTGATCACACACCGCGCTGGCTGGAGGCTCGACTTAGCTTGAGGCAGGAACAGAGGCCGGGACAGCGGCTAGACTCGGGATTTTAGTGGACATGGGGTTCTGCGATAAGGTGCGGATGCTGATTCAGGACTTCGTGGAGCTGAATCAAAATGGGGAGGTTTCGGCGACCACATTTTGGGAGGTGTTGAAGGCGGTGGTTCGGGGAGAGATTATCTCATTCAAGGTGCACGGAGATTGGAGGAGGAAGGAGGAGTATGGAGGATTATTGGATGAGATAGTTGAGGTTAACGGGGATTATTCGTGGACGCCCACTATGGAGGGATTGGCGAAGAGAAAGAAGTTACAGGTGCAGTTCGAAAGACTGACAACGGGAAAGGCTGTTGGGCAGCTGCGGAGAGCGAGGGGGTGCAGTATGAATATGGAGAGAAGGTGAGCCGCATGCTAGGCCATCAGCTATGGAGGCAGGCTACGTCCAGAGAAATCCTGAGAGTACAGACAGGGAAGAGGAGGTAGTGTCGGAGCCAGGGAAGATAAGTCAGGCTTTCAGGGAGTACTATGAGAAATTGTAGGGCTGATCCGGTGAATGAGGAAGGGGATATGGGCAGTTTCTGGATGGGCTGGAATTTCCACGGCTGGATGAGGACAGGAGGCAGGTGCTTGAGGAGCCATTAGAGTTGATAGAGGTGATGGAGAGCATAAAAGGGGTGAAGTCGGGGAAGGCCCCAGAGCAGGATGATTTCCCGGCGGCGTTCTATAAGGGGTTTGTGGGAGTTTAGCGAGGCACTGGAGAAGAGGGATCTCCGGAGACACTGACACAGGCGATGATCACATTAATTCCTGAGAAAGGGAAGGATTCGCTAGAGTGTGGGTCATACAGGCCCATGTCACAGATGTGAAAGTATTGGCTAATTTTGTGGCGGGGAGGATGGAAGGATGTGTTCCGGGGGTGGTTGCAGAGGACCAAATCGGCTCCGTGAAGGGTAGGTAACTTTCCAGTAATATTAGTCGATTACTAAATGTGATCATAACCCCCTTAAAGGGTAGCGGTATCTGATGGAACCATCAATTCAGCGAACACGTGTAGTTGGATCTGAACAGAGGCTTTAATACACTTACAATAGAGCCAGCCTATTCGTCGTTGAACTTCAGGTGAAATGGCAGGCTGGCTCTAAGGCACTGATCTTTATACATCGGTCCCAGGGGGAGGAGTCCTGGGCGGAGCCAAGGGAGGAGCCCAGTACAACTCTCACATACTCCCAGAACGACTCCCCCTGGTGGTCGGATAGTGCAACTGCACTTAACAATGGGTAGATAACGAACATATATACACGGAGTGATATTGGCAACTATATATAGTGTGAATCACATTCACAACAGTATCTATGGACGCAGAGAAAGCTTTCAACCGGGCGGAGTGGCGGTAACTGTTTGAGGTCCTGGGAAGGTTTGGGTTTGAGCCGAGGTTTGTGGTGTGGGGGCGTCTGCTGTACGTGGCCCGGGTGGCAAGTGTACAGACGAACAGGATGAGTTCATGGAGCTTCGGGTTGCATAGAGGAACGAGGCAGGGGTGTCCACTGTCACCGCTGCTTTTGCGCTGGTGATGGTCCTTAGGGCGTTAGCGGAGTGGAGGGGGAGAAGGGAACACCGAGTGTCGCTGTACGTCGACAACCTGTTGCTGTTCGTCTCAGACCCGTTGGAGAGTATGAGAGAATTATGGGCTTATTAGAGATATTTGGGCCTTCTCGGGCTATAATTTGAATGTGTGAAAGAGCGAGGGCATTTCCAGTGAACAAGGTGGGTTGGGAGCCAATTTAGGGGTGTTGTCATTTAGGGTAGCCAGGGATAGGTTTACGTATCTGAGGGTCCAGGTGATGGGGGAGTTTGCGACGGTACACAAATGGAACTTAACAAAGTGGGTGGAGGAGATAAAGGAGGACTTTAGGAGATGCAATATGCTACATCTATTACTGGCGGGGAGGGTCCTATGTGCTGAAAATGAAAGTTCTGCCAAGGTTCCTATCCGTATTTCAGACCCTCTCGATCTTCATTCCAAAGGCCTTTTCCCGGACGCTGGACGCAGCGATCTCGGAGTTTTCTTGGCGGCAAAGGTACCTAGGGTAAAGAGGGCCCTGCTACAGAGGCAGAGTCAAAAAAGGGAGTTGGCGTTACCGAATCTGTTGCACTCTGAATTCTCCCTCTGTGTACCCGAACATGTGCCAGAGCGTGGTGACTAGGGGATTTTCACAGTAACTTAATTGCAGTGTTAATGTAAGCCTACTTGTGACACTAATAAATATTATTATTATTACTGGGCGGTGAATGTGGAGAAAGTGAGGCGGTGGTGGGAAGTAGAGGGGTTAGAATGTAGAAACAATCCCCATCCGGCAGGCCCACAATCCTTACATTCTGCCTGCGTGATCAGTTCTCCAGGTCTTCAACCTTCCCCTGGAACCGCCTCCCACATCAGCCCCGTCTCCGCTGCCATCGCGGTGAACTGCTCCTCGTGTTCCCCTGCCACCTCCTCCATCTTCTGGATCGCCTGACCCTGGGCCTCCAGCTTCATCTCAACGCGATCAACCACCTCCTTGATTGAATCCACCGCCCGGGCCAGGTCCTCCAGACTCTCCCTACGTTTCTTGGTGAACTTCTCGTTCAAGAAGCTCACCAGCTGGTCCGTCGACCACTGAGCCGGCAGGGCTGCTCCTGCCCCTCCGCCGTCTCCATGTGCGTCGCAGGCTCCGCACCAGCTCCAACCGACTGATTCCCTCTTTGTCGCCTGCTTCTGGCCCTCAGCTCCATACACCAGGGGGTCAATCTCTTCCACTCACTCCCCTGCACCTATATTCCGCCTACATTCACCTGTTAACGAGGGAAAAGGTCCAAAAAAACGCCACGAGAGGGAGCCACCAAATGTTCGATCACTTACTCCATGGCCGCCATGGAAGTCGCTCTCAAAGATTATTAAAGAGTGGACCGTGGTACTTGAAATAAATGGCCCAGAAATTCCATTTAAGATAGATACAGGAGAACACGCAAATTTAATATCCGAGAAGAATTTAAGACAAGCATACAGTACACCGCAAATACAGAAATCTACCTGTCGGCTGACCGACTATATTGGAAATACTATAGCCACGAGAGGGTCCTGCTGTCTCATTGTTAGGAATGGTGACATCAAAATGCCAATCAACTTTGAGATAGTGGAAGGTGATAAATCATCGTTACTTGGGGTGGATACTTGCGATAAATTAAACCTAGAAAAGCAGATGCACACAACCAATTTGTTGAAAGACACGCTACAGAGGGGCTGGTTTAGCTCACTGGGCTAAATCGCTGGCTTTTAAAGGAGATCAAGCAGGCCAGCAGCACGGTTCGATTCTCGTACCAGCCTCCCCGAACAGGCGCCGGAATGTGGCGACTAGGGGCTTTTCACAGTAACTTCATTTCAAGCCTACTCGTGACAATAAAGCAATTTTCATTTTTTCAGAATGAAATTGGGCAACATTTGGAAAAGTTTGCACATATCTTCTCAGGAATGGACACCCTACCCGTTACATACTCAATTAAACTTAAAAAGGATGCCAAATTGGTGATTCATGCGCCAAGACGACTGCCGGCTCCATTGAGAGATCGTCTCAAAACCGAGCTTGACCGAATGCAACAACAAGATGTAATCTCCAAGGTCACCCAGCATACGGACTGGGTCAGTTCAATGGTATGCGTACATTAACCTGACTTAAGGATCTGCATTGATCAAAAAGACCTAAACAACAACTTTATGAAGGAACACTACCAAATACCCAAGAGGAAGAATTCACATCCGAAATGGCTAATGCTAAGCTGTTCACCAAGTTATAGAGTCATCGATGTTTGCAGGCCCTTCGGCCCAGCTTGTCCATGCTGTCCAGTTTCTATCACAAAGCTACTCCCACTTGCCCACATTTGGCCCATATCCGTCTATACCCACCCTGCCCATGTAACTGTCTAACTGTTTATTAAAGGTAAAAATTGTACCCGCCTCTAACACTGCCTCTGGCAGCTCTTTCCAGATGCTCACCACCCTCTGTGTGAAACGATTTCCCCTCTGATCGCTTTTGTATCTCTCCGCTCTCACCGTAAAACTATGCCCTCGCGTTCGAGACTACTCTACCTTAGGATTGGAGCTCAACAGATCATTATGTACATGAAAAGAAAGGAAAAAGAAAATACATAATAGAGCAACACAAGGTTCACAATGTAACTACATAAGCACCGGCATTGGATGACGCATACAGAGGTGTAGTGTTAATGAGGTCAGTCCATAAGGGGGTCATTTAGGAGTCTGGTGACAGCGGGGAAGAAGCTGTTTTTGAGTCTGTTCGTGCGTGTTCTCAGACTTCTGTATCTCCTGCCCGATGGAAGAAGTTGGAAGAGTGAGTAAGCCGGGTGGGAGGAGTCTTTGATTATGCTGCCCGCTTTCCCAAGGCAGCGGGCGGTGTAGATGGAGTTTTTGTTTAAAATGTTTTTTATTCTCCTCCTTTTTCACATTTTCTCCCAAATTTACACCCAACAATAAACAATAATCAGTAACAAATGTAATGTCAATCCCCATATCAATAACAACAATCCCATTCCCCCACCAAAGCCCAGACATTGGCCTGCACGTTAACATAAACAAATAATCTGCGTGGGTTTCGCCCCCACAACCCAAAAATGTGCAGAGTAGGTGGATTGGCCACGCTAAATTGCCCCTTAATTGGAAAAAATAATTGGGTAATCTAAATTTAAAAAAAAAACATAAACAAATAACACAAACGAATCGGGAATCACCCATAGTCACCATTAACACATACAGTCCCTCTCCCCCCCAACCCTCCCAGTCCCCAGTCACCATTAACACATACAGTCCCTCTCCCCCCAATCCTTCCATCCCCCAGTCACCATTAACACATACAGTCCCTCTCCCCCCAACCCTCCCATCCCCCAGTCACCATTAACACATACAGTCCCCCTCCCCCAACCCTCCCAGCCCCCAGTCACCATTAACACATACAGTCCCTCTCCCCCCAATCCTTCCATCCCCCAGTCACCATTAACACATACAGTCCCTCTCCCCCCAATCCTTCCATCCCCCAGTCACCATTAACACATACAGTCCCCCTACCCCCAACCCTCCCAGCCCCCAGTCACCATTAACACATACAGTCCCCCTCCCCCCAACCCTCCCAGCCCCCAGTCACCATTAACACATACAGTCCCCCTCCCCCCAACCCTCCCAGCCCCCAGTCACCATTAACACATACAGTCCCTCTCCCCCAACCCTCCCAGCCCCCAGTCACCATTAACACATACAGTCCCCTCTCCCTCCCAGCCCCCAGTCACCATTAACACATACAGTCCCCTCTCCCCCCAACCCTCCCAGGCCCCAGTCACCATTAACACATACAGTCCCTCTCCCCCCCAACCCTCCCAGCCCCCAATCACCATTAACACATACAGTCCCCCTCCCCCCATCCCTCCCATCCCCCAGTCACCATTAACACACACAGTCCCCTCTCCCCCCAACCCTCCCAGTCACCATTAACACATACAGTCCCCCTCCCCCCAACCCTCCCAGCCCCCAGTCACCATTAACACATACAGTCCCTCTCCCCCCAACCCTCCCAGCCCCCAGTCACCATTAACACATACAGTCCCTCTCCCCCAACCCTTCCAGCCCCCAGTCACCATTAACACATACAGTCCCCTCTCCCCCCATCCCTCCCATCCCCCAGTCACCATTAACACATACAGTCCCTCTCCCCCCCAACCCTCCCAGCCCGCAGTCACCATTAACACATACAGTCCCCTCTCACCCCATCCCTCCCATCCCCCAGTCACCATTAACACATACAGTCCCCCCATCCCTCCCATCCCCCAGTCACCATTAACACATACAGCCCCTCTCCCCCAACCCTCCCAGCCCGCAGTCACCATTAACACATACAGTCCCCTCTCACCCCATCCCTCCCATCCCCCAGTCACCATTAACACATACAGTCCCCCCATCCCTCCCATCCCCCAGTCACCATTAACACATACAGTCCCCTCTCCCCCCATCCCTCCCAGCCCCCAGTCACCATTAACACACAGTCCACTCTCCCCCCAACCCTCCCAGTCACCATTAACACATACAGTCCCCCTCCCCCCAACCCTCCCAGCTACCAGTCACCATTAACACATACAGTCCCTCTCCCCCAACCCTCCCAGCCCCCAGTCACCATTAACACATACAGTCCCTCTCCCCCCAACCCTCCCAGCCCCCAGTCACCATTAACACATACAGTCCCTCTCCCCCAACCCTCCCAGCCCCCAGTCACCATTAACACATACAGTCCCCCTCCCCCCAACCCTCCCAGCCCCCAGTCACCATTAACACATACAGTCCCCTCTCCCCCCAACCCTCCCAGCCCCCAGTCACCATTAACACATACAGTCCTTCTCCCCCCCAACCCTCCCAGCCCCCAGTCACCATTAACACATACAGTCCCTCTCCCCCCAACCCTCCCAGCCCCCAGTCACCATTAACACATACAGTCCCTCTCCCCCAACCCTTCCAGCCCCCAGTCACCATTAACACATACAGTCCCTCTCCCCCAACCCTCCCAGCCCCCAGTCACCATTAACGCATACAGTCCCCCCATCCCTCCCATCCCCCAGTCACCATTAACACATACAGTCCCTCTCCCCCAACCCTCCCAGCCCCCAGTCACCATTAACACATACAGTCCCTCTCCACCCAACCCTCCCAGTCCCCAGTCACCATTAACACATACAGTCCCCCCATCCCTCCCATCCCCCAGTCACCATTAACACATACAGTCCCTCTCCCCAACCCTTCCAGCCCCCAGTCACCATTAACACATACAGTCCCCCTCCCCCCAACCCTCCCAGCCCCCAGTCACCATTAACACATACAGTCCCTCTCCCCCCAACCCTCCCAGCCCCCAGTCACCATTAACACATGCAGTCCCTCTCCCCCCAACCCTCCCAGCCCCCAGTCACCATTAACACATACAGTCCCTCTCCCCCCAACCCTCCCAGCCCCCAGTCACCATTAACACATACAGTCCCTCTCCCCCAACCCTTCCAGCCCCCAGTCACCATTAACACATACAGTCCCCCATCCCTCCCATCCCCCAGTCACCATTAACACATACAGTCCCTCTCCCCCAACCCTCCCAGCCCCCAGTCACCATTCACACATACAGTCCCTCTCCCCCCAACCCTCCCAGCCCCCAGTCACCATTAACACATACAGTCCCCCTCCCCCCAACCCTCCCAGCTACCAGTCACCATTAACACATACAGTCCCTCTCCCCCAACCCTCCCAGCCCCCAGTCACCATTAACACATACAGTCCCTCTCCCCAACCCTCCCAGCCCCCAGTCACCATTAACACATACAGTCCCTCTCCCCCAACCCTTCCAGCCCCCAGTCACCATTAACACATACAGTCCCCCTCCCCCCAACCCTCCCAGCCCCAGTCACCATTAACACATACAGTCCCTCTCCCCCAACCCTCCCAGCCCCCAGTCACCATTAACACATACAGTCCCCTCTCCCCCCAACCCTCCCAGCCCCCAGTCACCATTAACACATACAGTCCCCCTACCCCCAATCCTCCCAGCCCCCAGTCACCATTAACACATACAGTCCCTCTCCCCCCAACCCCCCCAGCCCCCAGTCACCATTAACACATACAGTCCCTCTTCCCCCAACCCTCCCAGCCCCCAGTCACCATTAACACATACAGTCCCTCTCCCCCAACCCTTCCAGCCCCCAGTCACCATTAACACATACAGTCCCCCCAACCCTTCCAGCCCCCAGTCACCATTAACACATACAGTCCCCCATCCCTCCCATCCCCCAGTCACCATTAACACATACAGTCCCTCTCCCCAACCCTCCCAGCCCCCAGTCACCATTCACACATACAGTCCCTCTCCCCCCAACCCTCCCAGCCCCCAGTCACCATTAACACATACAGTCCCTCTCCCCCAACCCTTCCAGCCCCCAGTCACCATTAACACATACAGTCCCCCTCCCCCCAACCCTCCCAGCCCCAGTCACCATTAACACATACAGTCCCTCTCCCCCAACCCTCCCAGCCCCCAGTCACCATTAACACATACAGTCCCCTCTCCCCCCAACCCTCCCAGCCCCCAGTCACCATTAACACATACAGTCCCCCTACCCCCAACCCTCCCAGCCCCCAGTCACCATTAACACATACAGTCCCTCTCCCCCCAACCCCCCCAGCCCCCAGTCACCATTAACACATACAGTCCCTCTTCCCCCAACCCTCCCAGCCCCCAGTCACCATTAACACATACAGTCCCTCTCCCCCAACCCTTCCAGCCCCCAGTCACCATTAACACATACAGTCCCCCCATCCCTCCCATCCCCCAGTCACCATTAACACATACAGTCCCTCTCCCCCAACCCTCCCAGCCCCCAGTCACCATTAATACATACAGTCCCTCTCCCCCCAACCCTCCCAGCCCCCAGTCACCATTAACACATACAGTCCCTCTCCCCCAATCCTTCCAGCCCCCATTCACCATTAACACATACAGTCCCCCTCGTCCCAACCCTCCCAGCCCCCAGTCACCATTAACACATACAGTCCCTCTCCCCCCAACCCTCCCAGCCCCCAGTCACCATTAACACATACAGTCCCTCTCCCCCCAACCCTCCCAGCCCCCAGTCACCATTAACACATACAGGCCCTTCTCCCCCAACCCTCCCATCCCCCAGTCACCATTAACACATACAGTCCTCACCTCCGTTCACTAGCCGACTTTAGTTAGCTAATGCGGGTGGTTCCCCCTCTCCCCCAAAAAGCGTACCGTCCCCTCCCACCCAGTCCCAGAAGAAAAAGAATCTAACCCATGCAATTCAATGAAATAACATAGAGCCGTTGCAACAACAAAAAAGGAGCAAAAATGCCAATCAAACCAAACAAAAACCAAACTCTATATCAATGTAAAGTCAGGTAAGTGACAATACAGGTCAGTGAAAAGAAAGTCATAACATTTATACATTTTTCAGCCTCCCCAATCACAGTCCACAGTCTCTCTTCCAGCTCCACTCCTCACTTCTGTCCCAAGCCGTCTGCCCTCATGAACGCCTCAGCCACCTCCACCGTTTCAAAATAAAAATCTTTGGCGTTGTACGTCACCCTCAGCTTTGCCGGGTATACCATACCAAATCACACCCCCTTGTTGTACAGTGCCACCTTCACTCGCCCGAACGCCGCTCGTCTCTTCGCCAACTCCACCGTCAAGTCTTGGTAACTCCGAACTCCAGCACCATCCCACTGCACCTCACGCGTCTGCTTTGCCCAGCTTAACACCTTCCCATTCATGTGGTATTTATGGAAGAAGATAATTACTGCTCTCGGCGGCTCGTTTACTTTGGGTTTCGACCTTAACGGCCGATGAGCTCAGTTCAGTTCATACTGGGAGGGGTCTCCACCCTGCCCCATCAACTCCGCCAGTCTATTAGCAAAGTACTCAGTTGGCCTTGAGCCCTCTGCCCCCTCAGGTAAGACCACAATTCTCAGATTTTGCCGCCTCAAGTGTTTCTCCAAGTCCTCGGGTTTTGCTTGGCGTCCTCTGTTGACCTCCACCACCCTCCGCAGCTCGTCTCCCATCGAGGTGAGCTGGTCGCTGTGCTGCGACATGGCCTCCTCCACTTCCTTCATCTTTTCACCCTGTTCTCTCGCCTCGGCCGACGTCTTTGCCACATCCACCCTCACCGGGGCGATTGCCTCCTCCACCAATGATCTCAGTGCGACCGCCATCTCCTTCCTCAACGCCTCCATGTGCCTCGCAAACTGCTTCCCAAGCTCCACAGCCATTACCTCGGTCATCCTTTCCACTGTAAGTAGTGCGGCCCCACCACGCGGTCTGGCATCCGCCATCTTGTCAGCGTTTTCACTGGTCCTCTCTTTTGGCGGCGAACCCACATTTCCTCCCTTCTTCACAGCTGTTTTTGGCATCCCTTAACCACTTAATATTTTTCAATCTCGAGATAAATAATATAATAATATTTTTCTTCTTCTTTCTCCACTCTCGAGATAGATAATATAATAATAAATTAAATTTAAAAAATAAAAAAATTGAAAAATTACATTAAAAAAACATTTTTTATAATTAAAAAAAATAAATTTTAATTCCAAAATCAAAGTTCAAAACATCTCTTCTCCTGGGACCGGACTTCAAACTTCCCAAACATGCATTTTCAGCGAGGAGCCACCCAGTGCGCTCTGCTCCCCCTCTACGTCCGCGCTGGATTCACGACTCGCCTCAGGCCACGCTCCTCCCCCCGCCGCTTGCTTCGGGCTTGATGCCCCTGCTCCTCCGATCAGCCACCGGCTCCAAACCGGCCCGAACCGGCGCCCATCCCTCAGGCCCCAACGGCCGAAGAAATCCTGACCGGCGAAACCACGGGGAAACCCCCGCCAAACACATTAATGCGCCGACCGGCGTGAGTCCCTCTCCAGCGCGACTGCTCCGCTCGCACGCGCCACCGGCAGCCGTAGACAGAGTTTTTAAAAATAAATTTAGATTACCCAATTATTGTTTCTATTAAGGGGCAATTTTAGCGTGGCCAATCCACCTACTCTGCACATTTTTGTGTTGTGGGGGTGAAACTCACGCAGACACGGGGAGAATGTGCAAACTCCACACGGTCAGTGACCCAGAGCCGGGATCGAACCTGGGACCTCAGCGCTGTGAGGCAGCAGTGCTAACCACTAGGCCACCGTGCTGTCTGCCGTAGACAGAGTTAATGGATGGGAGGTGGGTTTGTGCAATGGACTATGCGATGTTCACAACTCTCTGTCGTTTCTTACGGTCTTGATCCGAGCAGTTGCCGTACCGGGCTGTGATGCAGCCAGATAGGATGCTTTCTATGGTGCATCTGTAAAAGTTGGTAAGAGGAACTGCACTTTTCCCTTTTGTATTCCTCAGTTCATGTCATATGGCCTTATTAAATGATCTAAGTTGGATGCCTCGCAAGGCTTTTGGCAACTCAAACTCGACATTCAAAGCCGCAAGCTCTGCACCTTCAACAAGCCTTTTCGAGGATATCGCTTCAATCGGCTACCGTTTGGAATATTATCAGCCTCTGAAATCTTTCATAGGGCCATGGAGACCGTAATCGAAGGGATTCCGGGTGTAAGAGTCTACGTTGATGATGTAATGGATCTGGTCCAATACTCCAGAAGACAATTGTGATAGGCTTAATAAAGTGCACGACAGAGTCCATCACTATGGATTGAATTGAATCGTGACAAACGTCAGTCTGGCATCCACAAATTGAAATTTCTGGACGATATCATGTCGCAGGAAGGAATGCGACCAGATCCGGACAAAACCAATCCATAGGGGAAATGCTGACAAGAAAGCGATTCTGCGAATGTTCTGTGTGGTAAAGTTCAATCCCAACCTATCCCAATTGAGCAATGGCTCTCTGCAACCTCATGAAAAAGAATGTTGACTTTCTATGGACACCTGAACGCGCAGCTGAGTGGCAAGACATGATAACAGCTCTGACAACTGCTCCAGTGTTAATGTTCTATGACTCGACAAGGGAGATGAAAATCTCCACAGTTGCCAGCAAACAGGGCATAGGCGCAGTCCTACTTCAGAAAGATGATCAGATGGCACGGTGGCCAAGTGGTTAGCATAACCGCCTCACGGCGCTGAGGTCCCAGGTTCGATACCGGCTCTGGGTCACTGTCCATGTGGAGTTTGCACATTCTCCCTGTGTCTGCGTGGGTTTCACCCCCACAACCCAAAAATGTGCAGGCTAGGTGGATTGGCCATGCTAAATTGCCCCTTAATTGGAAAAAATAATTGGGTAATCTAAATTTTTTTAAAAAATTTTTTTTTAAAAGAAAGAAAGATGATCAGGATATGTGGAAACCTATTGTGTATGCTTAGCGCTCGATGACTCCTTCAGAGCAACGGTATGGACAAAAAGGAAAAGAGTGCCTTAATCTCTTAACCGGCATCACCAAATTTCACAATTTTTATTTTTTTAAATTTAGAGTACCCAATTATTTTTTCCAATTAAGGGGTAATTTAGCGTGGCCAATCCACCTACCCTGCACATCTTTGGGTTGTGGGGGTGAAACCCACGCAGACACGGGGAGGATGTGCAAACTCCCCACGGACAGTGACCCAGAGCCGGGATTCGAACCCGGGTCCTCAGCGCCGTAAGCATCAATGCTAACCACTGTGCCACCATGCTGCCCTGCAAATTTCACTATTATGTTTATGGTTTGCTGCGAATCTACCAGGACTGGAGTGCGTAGGTGGCTAAGCGGCGGGCCGGGTTCAACCGGATGAAGGCGGTGCTGCATGCCAAGCAGGTCAGATTTGGAATGCTGCAGCCTGCGCGTCTGTGGGTGACATATAAGGACCGGCACCACTACTTCGAGTCCCCGGAGGAGGCGTGGGCCTTTGTACAGGCGGAGAAGCTGGACACGAACTAGGGTCTGGGGGGACACTATGGCCGTTGTTGTTTTCGCTGTTGCTGTTCTGCAACTTTGACAT
This sequence comes from Scyliorhinus canicula, assembly GCF_902713615.1. Classification (NCBI taxonomy): domain Eukaryota; kingdom Metazoa; phylum Chordata; class Chondrichthyes; order Carcharhiniformes; family Scyliorhinidae; genus Scyliorhinus; species Scyliorhinus canicula. The sequence continues at coordinate 10,508,386 of NC_052147.1, read as the reverse complement.
GTGTGTTTTTTATGCTGGTTTTCTTTTTGCTCTGTTTCCGGGTGGGTTTGTCTGTTGGGTATGGGTGTGGGGTATGTGGGGAATGTTGGGGGTTTGTGTTTTATATGTTCTCTTCTGTACGGTGCTGGGGGTTGGGGTGAAACTGGATTTTGGGGAGCTGCGTCAGAAGGGTGGGGTGTGGCAGTGTGAAAGCGCGGGCTTTCCTCTGGTTTCCCACGCTGCGGGGCAGGGGGGGCGGAGCTGGTGGTGGGGGCGGGGCCTCTACTGGTTTTCTTTCCCGCGCTGAAGCGGTGCCAAGGAGGTGTGGCAAGAGGGGGATGACCCCATGCCGGGAGGGGATGGGTTTTGGCGGGAGCTGCCGGGGTCAGCAGAAGTCAGCTGACTCACGGAAGTACCATGGAGGGTGTGTCGCGGCTAGGAGGGGTCCTAGCCTTGGGGGGGGGGGGGGGGGGGGGGGAGAGGGATACCAGGTTGCTGCTGGAATGGCCAGGAAGGAGCTGGTGTGGGCCGGGGGGGGGGGGGGGGGGGGGGGGGGGAGAGGAGAGGTGTTATCGCCATGGCGAACGGGTCGGGCTTGGCGAGCTGGCCTGGGGCGAGCAGTCGATAAACTATGGCTAGCCGGCGGGGGAGGGAGGCAGGTTGCCCTCTGATCCGGCTGATTACCTGGAACGTGAGGGGGCTGAATGGGCCGGTTAAGAGAACTAGGGTATTTTCTCATCTGAAGGGGCTGAAGGCGGACGTGGCTATGCTCCAGGAGACCCACTTGAAGGTGGCGGACCAGGTTCATCTGAGGAAGGGGTGGGTGGGGCAGGTTTTTCACTCAGGATTGGACGCGAAGAACCGGGGGGTAGCGATTCTGGTGGGGAAGAGGGTGGCGTTCGAGGCGGCTGAGGTGGTGTCGGACAAGGAGGGCAGATATATTATGGTGAAGGGTAAGCTGCAGGGAGAGCAGGTGGTGCTGGTTAATGTATAGGCCCCGAATTGGGATGATGCCGGCTTCATGAGGCGCTTGTTGGGCCTCATTCCGGAACTGGAGGCAGGGGGCCTGATCATGGGGGGAGTCTTTAACACAGTGCTTGATCCCACACTGGACCGGTCCAGTTCAAGGACGGGTAGGAGACCGGTGGCGGCCAAAGTGCTGAGGGGGATAATGGACCAGATGAGAGGGGTGGATCCCTGGAGGTTTGGGAGGCCGAGAGCGTGGGAGTATTCCTTTTTCTCTCATGTCCATAGGGTTTATTCCCGAATAGATTTTTTCGTCCTGAGCAGGGGATTGATCCCGAAGGTGCAGGATGCCGAGTATTCGGCCATAGCGATTTCAGACCATGCTCCGCACTGGGTTGATCTGGAGATGGGGGAGGCGCGGGACTAGCGCCCGCTCTGGCGCCTGGATGTGGGGATGCTGGCTGAGGAGGTGTGTAAGAGGGTTCGGAGAAGTATTTTTTTTTTTTTTTTTTTTTTTTTTTTTTTTTTTTTTTAAAATAATTTTTATTGAAAGAGTTTTTCCATACAAACATTTACCCCTACTAATTTTTAAATTATTTACAACACAATCCCTCTAGGCAAATGTCCCTCCCTCGCCCGCCCTCTCGCGCGCACCCGTCCTCCCCCCCCCCCCCCCCCCAGGCAACCTTAACAAACAAGGCAGCCTACAGTTTCAGACATGAGCAGCGAGCAGACTTGCCCGCGTTACAGTCGTGCATGTCCCCCCACGACCCTTGCTGCCCCCCCCCCCTCCCCCCCCCCCTCCCTCCCCCCCCCTCCCCCCCTCCCCCCCCCCCCTCCCCCCCCCCCCCCCCCCCCCCCCCCCCGGGTTGCTGCTGCCACGACCCCGAACGTCTATCTCTGATCTAAAAAGTCAAGGAAAGGTTGCCACCGCCTGGAGAATCCCTGTACCGACCCTCTCAGGGCAAATTTGATCCTTTCTAGCTGAATATAGCTAGCCATATCGTTAATCCAAGTTTCAACGCTTGGAGGCCTCGCGTCCTTCCATTGAATTAATATCCTTCGTCGAGCCACTAGGGATGCAAAGGCCAGTATTCCGGCCTCCCTAGCCTCCTGTACCCCCGGTTCTACCCCGACCCCAAAGATCGCAAGCCCCCATCCTGGTTTGACCCTGGACCCCACCACCTTCGACACCGTCCTTGCCACCCCCTTCCAGAACCCTTCCAGCACCGGACATGCCCAGAACATATGCACATGGTTCGCTGGGCTTCCCAGACATCTGACACACCTGTCCTCACCCCCAAAGAACCGGCTCATCCTTGTCCCCGTCATGTGAGCTCTATGCAGCACCTTAAATTGAATGAGGCTCAGCCTCGCACACGAGGAGGAAGAATTGACCTTCTCCAGTGCATCCGCCCACGTCCCGTCTTCTATCTGCTCTCCCAGCTCCCCTTCCCACTTGGCTTTCAGCTCCTCCCCTGATGCTTCTTCCGCCTCCTGCATTATCTTGTAGATGTCTGATATCTTCCCCCCTCCGACCCAGACCCCCGAGAGCACCCTATCACTCGCCCCCTTACTGGGGAGCAGGGGGAACCCCTCCACCTGCCGTCTAGCAAATGCCTTCACTTGTAAATATCTGAACATGTTTCCCGGGGGGAGCTCAAACTTCTCCTCCAGCCCTCCCAGGCTCGCAAACCTCCCCTCTATAAACAGGTCCTTCAGCTGCCGTATGCCCACCCTGTACCAGCTCTGAAATCCCCCGTCGATGTTCCCCGGGATGAATCTATGGTTCCCTCTTATTGGCGCCGCCAACAGACCTCCCATTTCCCCCCTATGTCGCCTCCACTGCCCCCATATCTTGAGGGTGGCCGCCACCATCGGGCTCGTGGTGTACCTCGTGGGGGGGAGCGGCCATGGTGCCGTTACTAGGGCCCCCAGGCTTGTGTTGCCACAGGACGCCCTCTCCATTCGTTTCCAAGCTGCCCCCTCCCCTTCCATCATCCACTTGCGCACCATTGACACATTTGCCGCCCAGTAGTACCCCGAAAGATTGGGTAGTGCCAGCCCTCCACTGTCCCTACTCCGCTCCAAAAAGACCCTCCTCACCCTTGGGGTGCCATGCGCCCACACGTAGCTCATGATGCTACTCGTCACCTTTTTGAAGAAGGCCCTAGGGAGGAAGATGGGCAAGCACTGAAATAAAAACAAGAACCTTGGGAGGACCGTCATTTTGATTGACTGCACCCTCCCCGCCAGCGACAACGGTACCATGTCCCACCTCTTAAATTCCTCCTCCATCTGTTCCACCAGCCTGGAAAAGTTCAACTTGTGGAGGGTCCCCCAGTTCCTTGCCACCTGCACCCCTAAGTACCTAAAGCTCTTTCCTGCTCGCTTGAAGGGGAGTCTCCCAATACCCTCTCCCTGGTCCCCCGGGTGTATCACAAAAACCTCGCTTTTGCCCAAATTTAGTTTGTACCCCGAAAAGTCCCCAAACTCTGCTAATAGTTCCATTATCTCCGGCATTCCCCCTTCTGGGTCTGCCACGTACAGCAGTAGATCATCCGCATACAGCGATACTCGATGTTCCTCCCCTCCCCTAGTCAGTCCTCTCCACCCCCCTGAACCCCTCAGTGCCATCGCCAACGGTTCAATCGCCAGTGCGAAAAGTAGGGGGGATAGGGGACATCCCTGCCTGGTCCCTCGGTGGAGCCCGAAATACTCCGACCTCCTCCCGTTTGTCACTACACTCGCCGTCGGGGCCGAGGTAGAGCAGCTTCACCCACTTAATAAAGCCTTCCCCAAACCCAAACCGTTCCAACGTCTCCCACAGGTACTCCCACTCCACCCTATCGAATGCCTTCTCCGCGTCCAGCGCTACCACTATCTCAGCCTCCCCCTCCACTGCCGGCATCATAATTACATTCAGCAATCTCCGCACGTTCGTGTTGAGCTGCCGCCCCTTCACGAACCCCGTCTGGTCCTCATGGATTACCCCTGGCACACAATCTTCTATTCTAGCTGCCAGGATCTTTGCCAGCAACTTGGCATCCACGTTCAGAAGCGAGATAGGCCTGTAGGACCCGCACTGCACGGGGTCTTTATCCCGCTTCAATATCAGGGAGATCAGAGCCTGCGACATTGTCGGGGGCAGAACCCCCCCCTCTCGCGCCTCATTAAAGGCTCGTACCAGTACCGGTCCCACCAAGTCCACATTTTTCTTATAGAATTCCACCGGGAACCCATCTGGCCCCGGCGCCTTCCCCGCCTGCATCTGACCTATTCCCTTGACTAGCTCCTCTAGCCCTATTGGCGCCCCCAGCCCTTCTACCAGCCCCTCCTGGACCCTTGGGAACCTCAATTTGTTTAGGAAGTCCTCCATTCCCCCTCTCCTCGTCGGCGGCTCAGACCGATACAACTCCTTGTAAAAATCCCTGAAGACCCCGTTCACTTCTTGCCCCTTCTGCACTACCTTCCCGCCCCTCTCCTTCACTCCCCCAATCTCCCTAGCCGCATCTCGTTTGCGAAGCTGGTGTGCCAGCATCCTGCTCGCCTTTTCCCCATACTCATAAACCGCGCCCTGTGCCCTTCTCCACTGCGTCTCTGCCTTCCTGGTGGTCAGCAGGTCGAACTTGACCTGCAGGCTGCGCCGTTCTCCCAGCAGCCCCTCCTCTGGTGCCTCCGCATATCTCCTATCCACTTCCAATAGCTCCCCCACCAGCCTCTCCCTCTCCTGCCTCTCCTTTCTTTCTCTGTGCGCCCTTATGGAGATCAGCTCTCCCCTGATCACTGCCTTCAGGGCCTCCCAGACCATCCCCACCTGCACCTCACCCGTGTCATTCAAGTCCAGATAGCTCTCAATGCTCTTCCGGACCCTTTTACACACCTCGTCGTCCGCTAACAGCCCCACATCCAGCCGCCACAACGGGCGCTGGTCCCTCGCCTCCCCCATTTCCACATCCACCCAATGTGGTGCATGATCAGAGATCGCAATGGCCGAGTACTCAGCTTCCCGTACCCTCGGGATCAGCCCCCTGCTCAACACGAAGAAATCGATTCTGGAGTACACTCTATGGACGTGGGAGAAAAAGGAATACTCCCTCGCCCTCGGCCTACCAAACCTCCATGGGTCTACTCCTCCCATCTGCTCCATGTACCCCCTCAGCACTTCTGCCGCTGCCGGCCTCCTATTGGTCCTTGAGCTCGATCTGTCTAGCCCGGGGTCCAGCACTGTGTTAAAGTCCCCCCCCATGATCAAGCCCCCTGCCTCCAGTCCCGGAATGAGGCCCAATAGGCGCCTCATAAAACCCGCGTCATCCCAGTTCGGGGCATATACGTTGACCATCACCACTTTCTCCCCCTGCAGCTTACCCTTCACCATCACATACCTACCCTCCTTATCCGCCACCACCTCCTCCGCCACGAACGACACCCTCTTTCCCACCAGAATCGCCACCCCCCGGTTCTTTGCGTCCAATCCAGAGTGGAACACCTGTCCCACCCACCCCCTTCTCAGGCGAACCTGGTCCACTACCTTCAAATGGGTCTCCTGTAACATTGCTACATCAGCCTTCAGTCCCTTCAGGTGTGAGAATACCCTTGATCTCTTGACCGGCCCATTCAACCCCCTCACGTTCCAAGTGATCAGCCGGGTCGCGGGACGACCCGCCCCCCTCCCCTGCCGATTAGCCATGTCCTGTTCCCTGCTCGCCCCGGGTCGACCCTCCCCTTCTGACCCGCTCCCCATGGCGATGTCCCCCTCCCCCACCTCTCCAGTCCTCCACTTCTCGTTTCTGGTCTTTTCAGCAGCAACCCGGTGTCCCTCCCTAACCCCCCTCCCCCCCCAGGCTAGGACCCCTCCTAGCCGCGATGTACCCTCCATTGTACTCCCGTAAGTCAGCTGGTTCACGCTGACCCGGCTGCTCCTGCCACACTCCGACTCCCCCCGGCTCGGGGGGGGGGCCTCCCCCCCCTTGCCACTCCTCCCTGGCCCCGCTCCAGCACGGGAAAGGTCGCCATTGCTAGCCACGCCCCGCACTCCTCCCCCCCCCCCCTCCTCTGCCCCGCGCGCGGGAAAACAGAGGAAAGCCCGCGCTTTCGCCCTGCCACACCCCACCCCGCCATCTTCAGTTCCACCCCCGTCCCCGTCCATGCCTGTAAAAGAACCCCCCCTAGGAGCCCATATCCCCGATCTGCTCTCCCCCCCCGTCCCGCCTCCCCAACTTAACATTATAAATAACAGATAAATAACAAATAACAATGTACTTAACAGTCGCCCTCTACCAAACAGCATAAATAACCATAAATAACCATGAATAACCACAATAACAATAACTAAGGGAAGTTGGCAAAGGGGGAAAAAACATCAGAAGAAAAACCACAGCAAGAGTTCAAAATCCAAACAAAGAATTCAGCTGAAAGTACCCGAGCGGCTACGGCCGCCAAGTATCCCCTGGGTCTAATTCGAGTCCAGTTTCTCTTCCTGCACAAAGGCCCACGCCTCCTCTGGGGACTCAAAATAGTGGTGTTGGTTCCTGTAGGTGACCCACAAGCGCGCTGGCTGCAGCATTCCGAACCTGATCCGTTTTGCATGTAGCACCGCCTTCGTCCGGTTGTACCGGGCCCGCCGCTTTGCCACCTCCGCACTCCAGTCCTGGTAGACCCTCACTGTCGAATTCTCCCACTTGCTGCTCCTTTCCCTCTTGGCCCACTCCAGCACTCTTTCACGGTCGCTGAGTCGCTGGAACCGCACCAGCACCGCCCTCGGGGGCTCATTTGCTCTTGGCCTCCTAGCCATGACCCTGTAGGCCTCTTCCAGCTCCAGGGGCGAAGGGACGGCCCCTGCCCCCATCAGGGAGCTCAGCATTTCTGCTACATATCCCGGAGGTCTGACCCCTCCAGGCCTTCTGCCAGGCCCAAGATCCTCAGGTTCTTCCGCCTCATTCGGGTATCCAGCTCCTCAAAACGGCTCTGCCATTTCAGGTGGAGTGCCTCGTGCACCTCTACCTTTCCCACGAGGACCGTGGCCTCCTCCTCCCTCGCAGTCATCTCCTGTTGCAGCTCCCGAATCGACGCCTCTTGGGTCGCCTGGGCTCCCATCAGCCTGGTGGTCGTCGCATTCATTGACTCCAAGAGCTCCATTTTCAGCTCCGTAAAGAAGCGCAGGAGAGCGGCCTGCTGCTCCTCCGCCCATTTCCTCCATTCCTCGGGTGCACCACCGGCCGCCATTTTGGTCTTCTTCCCCCGCTTTTTTTTGGGAGCTGCTGTTGCTCTTTTTACCACCCCACTCCGGGTACCGACCATAAAGTTGGTCTGGTTCTCTTCAGGGAGCCTTCCCCCACCGGGATTTGTCCTTACAGCGCCGTTGGGGCCCTCCAATCGGCCCGAAAACACCTTTGTAGCAGGAGCAGCCAAACGTGCGACTTAGCTGGTCATAGCCGCAACCGGAAGTCGGTCTTCGGAGAAGTATTGAGGGGTATCTTGATACCAACGACACGGGGGAGGTCCGGGTGGGGATGGTCTGGGAGGCTCTGAAAGCAGTGATCCGGGGGGAGCTGATCTCCATCCGGGCCCATAGGGAAAGGAGGGAGAGGAAGGAGAGGGAGAGACTGGTGGGGGATCTCCTGGATGTGGACAGAGGATAACCGGAGGCACCGGAGGAGGGGTTGCTGGGGGAACGGCGTAGTTTGCAGGCCAAATTTGACTTGATGACCACCAGAAAGGCGGAGACACAGTGGAGGAGGGCGTATATGAGTATGGAGAGAAGGCGAGCAGGATGTTGGCGCATCAGCTCCGTAGGCGAGATGCGGCTAGGGAAATTGGTGGAGTGACGGATAAGGGTGGGAATGTAGTGCAGAAGGGGGCAGAAGTAAATGGGGTCTTTAGGGACTTCTACGAGGGATTGTACCGGTCGGAACCTCCGATGGGGAGAGGGGGGATGGAGAGCCTCATGAAGAGGCTATGTTTCCCAAAGGTTCAAGAGGAGCTGGTAGAGGGACTGGGGGCGCCGATAGAGTTGGAGGAGCTAGTCAGGGGGATTGGACAAATGCAGTCAGGTAAGGTGCCGGGGCCGGACGGGTTCCCGGTGGAATTTTATAAAAAGTATGCGGATCTGGTGGGCCCCCTGTTGGTGCGAGCCTTCAATGAGGCATGGGAGGGGGGGGGGGGGCTTTGCCCCCGACGATGTCGCGGGCACTGATCTCTCTGATCCTAAAGCGGGATAAGGACCCCTTGCAGTGTGGATCATATAGGCCTATCTCGCTCCTCAATGTTGACGCTAAGTTGCTGGCGAAGATCCTGGCCACCAGGATAGAGGACTGTGTGCCAGGGGTGATACACGAGGATCAGACAGGATTTGTCAAGGGACGGCAGCTCAACACGAATGTGCGGAGATTGCTAAATGTTATTATGATGCTGGCAGTGGAGGGGGAGGCGGAGATAGTGGTGGCGCTGGATGCAGAGAAAGCGTTTGATAGAGTTGAGTGGGGGTACCTGTGGGAGGTGCTGGAGCGGTTCGGATTCGGGGAGGGATTCATCAAATGGGTGAGGCTGCTCTACGCGGCTCCGATGGGGAGTGTAGTTATCAATGGAAGGAGATCGGAGTACTTTAGGCTCTACCGTGGGACCAGGCAGGGGTGCCCCCTGTCCCCCTTGCTCTTTGCATTGGCGATTGAACCTTTGGCTATGGCGTTGAGAGAGTCAGGGAGATGGAGGGGTCTGGTGCGGGGTGGGGAGAAACATCGGATATCGCTGTATGCGGACAACCTGCTGTTGTATGTGGCGGACCCAGAAGGGGGAATGCCGGGGGTGATGGAGCTGTTAGCGGAATTTAGGGGCTTCTCGGGCTATAAGTTAAATTTAGGCAAGAGTAAGGTATTTGTAGTACACCCAGGAGATCAGATGGGGGGAATTGAGAGGCTCCCGTTTAAGAGGGCAGTGAAGAGTTTCAGATACCTGGGGGTGCAGGTGGCCAGGAGTTGGGGGACTCTCCATAAGCTTAATTTTACCAGGCTGGTGGAGCAGATGGAGGAGGAATTTAAAAGGTGGGACATGGTGCCGCTATTGTTGGCGGGTAGAGTGCAGTCCGTCAAAATGACGGTTCTCCTGAGGTTCTTGTTCCTCTTCCAGTGTTTGCCCATCTTTATCCCTAGGGCCTTTTTTAGAAGGGTGACTAGCAGCATCATGAGCTTTGTTTGGGCACATGGGACCCCGAGGGTGAAGAGGGTCTTCTTGGAGCGGGGTAGAGATGGGCGTTACCCAATCTCTCGGGGTATTATTGGGCGGCCAATGTGTCGATGGTGCGCAAGTGGGTGATGGAGGGGGAGGGGGCAGCATGGAAACGGTTGGAGGGGGCGTCCTGTGGAGATACAAGCCTGGGGGCCCTGGTAACGGCGCCGTGGCCGCTCCCTCCTACGAGGTATACCACGAGTCCGGTGGTGGCGGCTATCCTCAAGATTTGGGGGCAGTGGAGGCGACATAGGGGAGAAGTGGGGGGCTCGATGGAGGCTCCGTTAAGGGGGAACCATAGGTTCGTCCCGGGGAACATTGATGGGGGATTTCAGGGTTGGTACAGAGCGGGCATCAGACAGCTGAGGGACCTGTTTATTGATGGGAGGTTTGCGAGCCTGGAGGAGTTGGAGGAGAAATTTGGGCCCCCCCCCCGGGGAACATGTTCAGGTATCTGCAGGTAAAGGCATTTGCTAGGCGGCAGGTGGAGGGATTCCCTTCGCTTCCCGCGAGGGGGTGAGCGACAGGGTGCTTTCGGGGGTCTGGGTCGGAGAGGGGAAGATATCTGATATCTACAAGGTTATGCAGGAGGCGGAGGAGGCGTCAGTAGAGGAGCTGAAAGCTAAGTGGGAGGGGGAACTGGGGGAACAGATCGAAGACGGGACATGGGCTGATGCCCTGGAGAGGGTTAATTCTTCCTCCTCGTGTGCGCGGCTTAGCCTCATCCAATTCAAGGTGCTGCACCGGGCCCACATGTCCGGGTCTAGGATGAGTAGGTTCTTTGGGGGTGAAGACAGGTGTGTCAGGTGTTCGGGGAGTCCAGCGAACCATGCCCATATGTTCTGGGCATGTCCGGCACTGGAGGAGTTCTGGAAGGGGGTGGCGAGGACGGTGTCGAGGGTGGTGGGATCCAGGGTCAAGCCAGAATGGGGACTCGCGATTTTTGGGGTTGGGGTGGAGCCGGGAGTGCAGGAGGCGAAAGAGGCCGGTGCGTTGGGCTTTGCGTCCCTAGTAGCCCGACGAAGGATCTTGCTACAATGGAAGGATGCGAGGCCCCCAAGCGTGGAGACCTGGATCAATGACATGGCGGGTTTTATTAAGCTAGAGAGGGTCAAATTCGCCCTGAGAGGATCGGTACAAGGGTTCTTTAGGCGATGGCAACCTTTCCTCGACTTTCTGGCTCAACGATAGGGTACGGGGACAGTAGCAGCAGCAACCCGGGGGGAGGGGGGGGGGCGAAGGGGGGGGGGGGGGACAATGACTATGTTTGTTTATTTAATTTTAATTTATTTTTAAGTTCTCTTGTTATTCATTGGGGTTGGGGGGTTGGGGGGGGATGTGATACATGCGTCGATACGGTCTGGGGGGTGTTACAGTTATTATGGGTTATTTTGATGCATTTCATTGTTTGTTGTTATATTGTCTGTAAAAAATTCCAATAAAAATTATTTTTTAAAAAATGTTTATGGTTTGCTGCACTTTATCGTTGAAACTGATCGCAGACCTTTAGTTAACATCATCAAGAAAGACCTTAACAAGATGTCTCCACGCCTGCAGAGAATGATGATGAGGCTATGGCGCTACCATTTCACACTGGTCTACGCGCCAGGAAAGGATTTAGTTGTTGCTGATACCCTATCAAGGGCTACAAATGATCCTGATACTACGGTTTCAGATATAATACACGTTGTGGAAGCACAAGCTTCATTCGTTGCTGAGATTCTACCGGTGTCTGACAGAAAGCTACGAATCATCAAAAAAGAAACAGAAAAGGACTCGACACTCCAAAGGGTAATCAAATACCTCAGAGAAGGAAGACCCAATGGATGTTGCTCCGCTTTTCGCAGTATCAAAGCTGACCTCACAGTAATTAACAGATTCCTACTCAAAGGAGACAGGATAGTTATTCCTTCCTGCCTCCGACAGGGTATCTTGGAACAGATACATGAGAGTCGCCAAAGAATTGAAAAAATGTCGTAAACGAGCAAGACAATCTGTGTACTGGCCTGGAATCAACAAGGATGTGAACAATCATGTGCAGGAATGCAGCATTTGCCACATGCATGAATCTGTGAAGTGCAAAGAAAGTTTGGAAGAAAATGAACTCATCACCAATCCATGGATCAAAGTTGGAATGGATCTGTTCTACTTTAAAGGTCGTGACTATCTAGTCACAATCGACTATTATTCCAACTATCCCGAGGTGAATCCGCTGAATGATTCAACGATGAGATCTGTAATACGGGCAGCGAAATCTATTTTTGATCGACATGCAATTCCATTACATGTTGGGCGCGATTCTCCGCTGCCCACGACGGGGCGGAGAATAGCGGGAGGGCCTTCCCGACAATTTTCACGCCCTCCCGCTATTCTCCCCCCCCCCCCCCCCCCCCCCCCACGGCCGTCCACGACACGAATCGCTGCTCGCCGTTTTTTACGGCAAACAGCGATTCTCCCCAGGCCGATGGGCCGAGTTCCCAGGCCTTTACGGCCGTTTTCACGAACGCGATCACACCTACTCTCGCCATTCGTGAAAACGGCCGCAAAGTGCCGTCCCGGACAACCATGGCACCGATTGGCATGGGCCTGCGATCGGTGGGCACCGATCGCGGGCAGCGGGTCCGATACCCGCGCACTATTTGTTCTTCCGCCGCCCCGCAGGATCAGTCCGCGGGGCGGCTGAGGGGCATGACGGCCCGCGCATGCGCGGGTTTGACGCGTCTGCGTGATGACATCATCCGCGCATGCGCGGGTTGGAGCCGTCCAATCCGCGCATGCGCGGCTGACGTCATCGTGCCGTCAGCCGGCGTGACACTTGGCGTGCGGACTTAGCGACGGTCGCTAAGCCCGCGATGCTGTGCTTCACGGGGCCCCGCTGCTAGCCCCGCCCGGGGGGGAGAATCGGGTCCTGGGAAGGGGCGCGGAGGCTGCCGTGAAACACGGACAGTTTCACGGCAGCCTTTACGACTTGCCGCATTTGCGGAGAATCGCGCCCGTTGTCTCTGACAATGGCCCTTGCTTCACCAGCTGGGAATGGACACAATTTGTGAAACGTTATAATTTTAATCACATCACATCAGCACATTGTATCTTCAATCAAATAGCAAAGCAGAGAAAGGCGTAGGAATAGTCAAAGAACTATTCAGTAAAGCAATCAATGACAACAAAGACTTATCTTTGGCACTGTTGATGTACAGAGCTACCCCATTGTCACCAGGTTTATCGTCAGCCCAGATGTTGATGGGAGGGAAAATTCACACTACGTTACCAGAGATTACAGTTCAAAATATGGATCATCAAGAAATGCATAACTGCCTATGGTTACGAAAACAAAAACAAAAACTACTATGACAAGCACACAAAACCTTTATCAAAGTTAAAAGAAGGAGGCGACGTTTGTATACAAAATCCTGATGGTGGATGGTAACACATAGCTAAAGTTTTAAGACAAGTTACACCCAGATCGTACTTGGTTCAGACTGAACAAGATTCAATGTTTAGAAGAAATAGAAGAGCATTACTGCAAATAAAAAACTATGTTCCATCTCAAACTCAGAACTTTATTGATAGGATGCCATCTTCAAAGGCATTAACTTTCCTCATCCTTCATTATCACCAATGCAGCAAGACAATTTGGAGGATGACATGCATACTTTGACCAAATCATTGAGAAGCTCAACTAGAACAAGGAGACCACCAAACAGATTAAATTTGTAAAGACTGTAATAACTATTCATCTGTCATCACCAATGTGACTTAACAGTTATTTTTGCAACTGAATGTAAAAATAAGTTCATGATTCATGCTCGCTACTGTAATGTTCAAAGACAAAATGTTACCAACAAAGTTTGTAACTTTTTTGTTCCAAAGAAAGGGGGATGTGACATTATCATAAATGTAAATAAATGCAAAGGTTAATGTAATGTCTACATCAACCATTAGAGGGACCTAGATATACATCTATATAAGACATTGATGCTAAGCCTTTTGGGCAAGAGGTTGAGGAGAAAGCTAGAGAACAGACTGAAGGAAAGATAGTGTGAGTGAGAGCAGATCATAGTTAATGTAATAGTGCAGAGATCAGTAGTAGATGAGTGTAGATTAAGGGCGAAATTATCCCAAAGGGAAACAAAAGTGCCGACGCCGGAGTGAAACCCTGAGTGTTTCACTCGGCGTCGCAGGCCGCTCCTCGCCCCCTATTCTCCCCCCCCCCCCACGGGGGGGCTAGGAGCGGCGGCGTGTCAATCTCGTGCGCCGGGCCTTGACGCTTGCGTCAAAGCGGCGCGGCCTGAATGATGCGGCCCGCGGTGCCTAAATGACGTCACCCGCGCATGCGCAGGTTGGCCGGCGCCAATCCCGTGCATGCGCGGTTGCCGTCTTCCCCTCCGCTGCCCCGCAAGACATGGAGGATTGATCTTGCGGGGCGGCGGAGGGAAAAGAGTGCGTCTTTCAGAGACGCAGGCCCGACGATCAGTGGGCACCGATCGCGGGCCAGACCCCTCCTGAGCACCCCCCGGTGCTCGATCCTCCCGCTGCCCCCCACAGGCCCCACATGCAGCGGTCGCGCGATGTTCACGCCGGCAGCGACCAGGTGTGGTTGGCGCCAGCGTGAACCGGTCGGATTCAGCAGGCCGCTCGGCCCATCCGGGCCGGAGAATCGCCGCTCGACCGCTCAATCCCCTCTCATTCTTCTAAACTCCAGTGAGTACAAGCCCAGTTGATCCAGTCTTTCTTCATATGTCCTTTTCAGAGTGGCTGGCAATGACTCGTGGTGTACCACGTTGCAACTCAAATTTACAGACCACACTGAGCTGGGGTATCGGCAAAGGCGGAGTTGATAGAGGGGAGGAATGCCGATATGGTGGCCTTTGTCTTTATGTTTGCCTGCCGAAGGATTTTGCTGGAATGGCGGGTGGCAATGCCACCAGGAGTGGCGGCCTGGCTGGGGGATCTGTACGACTTCCTCCGGTTCGAATTGAGGGGATCAGCGGAGGGCTTTGAGACACCGAGGAGACTGTTCATGACCACGTTTGAGGAACTGTTTGGCGCGGAGGGGGGAGATGAGGGAGGAGGGATGGGAAGGGGGTGAAAATCAGGACACCCCAAAAATCACCACCATACAAACTGTAAATTGTGAGACGTGGAGAATGTTCTCCGGCTTATTTACATTTTTGTACATTTGAATATGTTTGGAATAAAATATGTTGAAAAGATTATACCAGCTTTAGGTAAGGTAGGCAAAGAAAAGCTATCCCCATCAGGTGATAGTATATGACTAAGGAACACAGATTTAACCATTTGGACAAAAAATAACTTTTTTATGCAGCAAGTGGTAATGAGCTGGAACACATTGCCTGCGAGGATGGAGGAAGCAGAGGTAATGAATGATTTTACAAAGACAATTGGATGGCCACTTGAGGGCAATGGGGACATAATGGAGGAATGGGACCGACTGGATTTCTCCAGAGAGAGCCGGAAGAGACATGATGGGCTGAATGTTCTCCTTCTCCGGCAGTCCCTCGGGATGGAGGATGATTCCCTTCCACTTCGGTTCGATGGATTCTAAGATGGCCACCAAGCCCAATGCATGACTGACAGACTCTGCCACCTGCGGGGCAGACTGTGCTTGAAGGGTCGGGCAGATGAGGTGTTTGGAGGTTTGTGTGCTCCCTCCGATGCCTCGACATCACCTCTGCGTGCTCCTATCGAGGCCTCTCAATGGGCAGGAATCTCTAACCTCCCCCAATCCCACCGCCCCCGGGATCACCCGGTCCCCTCTGAAAGTCAGTTGCCATCTCTCCCGCGGTGGGGGCCTCGCCACAACAATGCCGTAAAATCCCAGCTAAAGTGTTTCGTGCCTCCCCGAATAAACCTTCGCTATTTTGCTCGGTCACCAGCCGAGGTTCTCTCATGAGGCACCTCTTCAGGAACGCCTTTAGGGTGTCCTGAAAGTTTTCCCACTACCCTGCAGGAAATCGCCTGCTTCAGGTTACGTTCTGAGTAGAACAGTTGCCCGGGGAGTGCGGTGTCAGGGAGCGACATTTCACACCCAGCGGAGCTGGTTTTGGCTGCCTCATTGCTGGGCGCGTCGGGGAACAAGGCTGATGTTGGCCTACCTTTCTTTCATTCAGCTTTGGAGAAATCCACAAGGACATAGCTGGTGATAATCCTCCAGTGCTTCGATGTGCCGGCTGTAGATGGTCCACGTCTCGGTAACATGGCCTAGGATATGTGCTCAGGCCTCCGGAGTAGGGATTTGAAGCCACAACCTTCTGAGGCAGAGACCAGTGCGCCATGTCAGACAGGTAGCCGAGGCTGCAATCAAGCAATTTGTTTTTTAATCATTCGTCGCAGATTGCATCACTTGGTTCTGAAATCCACCAGAGACCAGATCAAAATATAAATAAATGCCCCAAGGAAAAGGGAGCTCCAGGTCACATGTCGCCCACAAAGGCTGGCATGAAGCTCCTCACAGCTGCCAATCTCAGCGGGAGATTCACAGCGCATTCCCTCAGGAGTCACTTATCGACAGTCAACAAGCAGGTGGCAATTAGTGCCTGTGGGAGAGAGTGTTGGTAAACCACCTCCAGCAACTCGAGCTGCAAATCTCTCTCACTGATAAATAGGTGATGCAGAGCTCCAAAAGCCACACAGCGTCTGTCGAAACATAAAGCGAGCTTTTGGGGCTGCTGCACGGTTGGATGTGTCACCTCTTGGCGGAGACGTTAAACTGAAGCCCTGGTGTGAAGCCCGTGCAGGATCGTAGTGATAATGTAACCCAGAGGCCTGGATTCATCATTGGAGGAGAGTTCAGTTCAAACCCTGCAACGACGGTTGAGGAATTTAGTGACAATGAATTGATACATCTAGAATTAAAAGCTAGCAATCAAAATTTTTTTAAAAATTCATTCACAGGATGTGTGTGTCGTTGACGAGACCAGCTGCTCTTGTCCTTCTAGATGGTAGTGGTTGTGGTTCAGAAGGTGCTGCCTAAGGAGACTTGATGAGTTATTGCAGTGCATCTTGTAGACGGTACACACGGCTGCCACTGTTCGCCCCCTGGTGGAGGCATTCAATGATTGTTTCTCTCACTAGTTCACACACCCATGTCAGCATCAGCATCTCATTAGTATCCTACCACAGTTCCTCACTTCTTGATGTTGCCCAGGTTTCTGCACACAATATAACAATTTCGGTCTCACAAAGGCTTCTTCGATTCTTCTATTGTGAGCAGTTTACTATGTCTAAGGAAGGGTGTGCTGGGGCCTTGGAAATGGTCCAGAGGAGGTTCACAAGAATGATCCTTGGAATGAAGAACTTGTCGTATGAGGAATGGTTGATGACTCTGGGTCTGTACTCATTGGAGTTTAGAAGGATGAGGGGGGATCGTATTGAAACTTACAGGAAACTGCGAGGCCTGGATAGAGTGGACATGGAGAGTATGTTTCCACTTGTAGGAAAAGCTAGAATCAGAGGACACAATCTCAGACTAAAGGAACAATCATTTAAAACAGAGATGAGGAGGCATTTCTTCAGCCAGAGGGTGATGAATCTGTGGAACTCTTTGCTGCAGAAGACTGTGGAGGCCAAATCACTGAGTGTCTTTAAGACAGAGATAGATAAGTTCTTGATCCATAAGGGGATCAGGGGTTATGGGGAGAAGGCAGGAGAATGGGGATGAGAAAAATATCAGCCATGGTTGAATGGCAGTTGTGCTCTGGCGTGGCGGGGGGACCTGCTGGAATTCTTGACGCTTGAAAAGGTCAAATTTGAACTGAGGGGAAGGATGGAGGGGTTCTACAATTCATTGGTGATATTCATTAAGCACTTTCGAGAATTGGATCACATCGAACATTAGGGGGGTTGGGGGCTGGAAGGGTTGGGGGGAGAGGGACTACATTTGTTAATGGTGACTATGGGTGATTCCTGATTCCTTTTTGTTATTTGTTTATGTTAACATGCGGGCTAATGTCTGGGGTTTAGTGGGAGGATAGGATCGTTGTTATTGATATGGGGATTGACATTACATTTGTTACCGATTATTGTTGGGTGTAAATTTGGGGGAAAACGTGAAAAAGGAGGAGAATAAAAAATATATTTTTTAAAAAATGATTGAATGGCAGAGCAGACTCGATGGGCCAAGTGGCCTCATTCTGCTCCTATATCTTATGGCCTTCCTATCAGTTTTGATTATAGTTTTCTATCGAATAACACTCCACTTCTTCCAATTAATCCCACCAGAGTTAATCAGTTTTATTTATACCACCTTTCATTCTTCAACACCAATTGATCTCTCCCAAGCCTATCTATAAAAGAAGGTTGAGTCTCAACCATTACTGACCATAGTAAGACACAAGGATCCGTTTTGGTTTCGGAGGCTTCTGTTCAGGATAAAGTCAGCACCGGCTCTCTTCCAAGGATCTATGGATCAGATATTGAGTGGGATGTTGGGTGTGCAATGCTACCTGGATGACATTTTGATCACAGATTTGAACGATGTAGAGCCTGTAAATATCCTAGAAGCTGCTCTTGCAAGGCTGCAACTACATAATCCTGTCATGATATCAGCGCCGGCCCTAGGGTTGCTGGCGCCCCGGGCAAGCTGAACTTCGGCGCCCTTCGGGGGGGGGGGGGTCGGGGCGGGGGGGGGGGGGGGGGTCGGGTCGGGTCGGGTCGGGGGGGGTCGGGTCGGGGGGGGGGTCGGGGGGTCGGGGGGGGTCGGGTCGGGGGGGTCAGGTCGGGGGGGTCGGGAGGGGTCGGGGTCGGGGGGGTCGGGTCGGGGGGGTCGGGTCGGGGGGGGGTTGGGTCGGGGGGGGTGGGTCGGGTCGGGGGGAGGTGGGTCGGGTCGGGGGGGGTCGGGTCGGGGGGGGGTCGGGTCGGGCGGGGGTTTGGTTCGGGTCGGGGGGGGTCGGGTCGGGTCGGGGGCGGGGGGGGTCGGGTCGGGGGCGGGGGGGGTCGGGTCGGGGGGGGGGTCGGGTCGGGCGGGGGTTTGGTTCGGATCGGGGGGGTCGGGTCGGGGGGGGTCGGGTCGGGCGGGGGTTTGGTTCGGGTCGGGGGCGGGGGGGGTCGGGTCGGGGGCGGGGGAGGTCGGGTCGGGGGGCGGGGGGGTCGGGTCGGGGGGGGGTCGGGTCGGGGGCGGGGGGGGGTCGGGTTGGGGGTGGGGGGGGTCGGGTCAGGTCGGGTCGGGGGGGGTCGGGTCGGGTCGGGGGCGGGGGGGGGTCGGGTCGGGGGCGGGGGGGTCGGGTCGGGGGCGGGGGTGGGGTCAGGTCGGGTCGGGGGGTCGGGGGGGGTCGGGTCGGGGGGGGTCGGGTCGGGGGGGTCGGGTCGGGGGGGTCGGGTCGGGGGGGTCGGGGGGGTCGGGGTCGGGGGGGGTCGGGTCAGGTCGGGTCGGGGGGGGTCGGGTCGGGTCGGGGGCGGGGGGGGGGTCGCGGTCGGGGGGGGCGGGGTCGGGGTGGGGGCCGGAGTGACCTGGTATATGATCGGGACTCACCGATCGGCGGGCCGGTCTCTCTGTCGGCAGGTCTCTGACGCCGGTCACGCGCTCGTTGATGGCGCCCCCTAGCACATGGCGCCCCGGGCGACTGCCCGAGTTGCCGGTACCTTGAGCCGGCCCTGCATGATATGCGAACACACACATAATGATATGCAGACAAGCAGCTAATGGACACAGAGAACAGGACATCACCAATAAGCAGGCAGGACACTCAAGGGTGGGACCTGACTATAAAAGACACGTGGCACTCACACTCCGCCTCTTTCCACTGATGAACATCTAGAGAGTCAGTCAAGGGTGTTATTACAATCTCACATCTCCAGCACGTGGCTAAGAGCTAGTCTGGTTTAGACAGAGTAACCACACTTAAGTTAGCAGAGAGTCAAACTCACAGAGAACTGTGCTAACTGTGCTATAGTTCAATAAACCTGATTGAACTAACTTCAAGGTCTGGAGTATCTTTTTACTCTATGCTGCATCCAGTTGTAGCCAGGGTTATACCAGTGTACCTTACACGACAAATCCCAGGGTCAAGAAAGAGAAATATGAATTTTTAAACCTTCACTATCTTGAACACATCATCGATCAAGACGGTCTTCAAAAAGAACCCAAGAAGATGTCAGAGATTCTGGATGCTCCGCGATGGCAGAACGTGACTCAGTTAAGGTCGTTTCTAGGATTATTAAATTTGCACCGCACTTAGCAACAAGGCTGAAGTCCTTACACACGTTGCTTTGTAACAAACAAGTTTTGCCTTGGACGAAGGATTGTGAGGATGCTTACCAAATGTCAAAACAAATGACAGAGTTATTGGTCCATTATAACCGAAACTGAAACTTCAGCTGTCTTGCGATGTATCACCCTATGGGGTTGCACCAGTTGCCTCGCATCTCATTTCTTCAGGTGAAGATCGACCAATAGCATTTGCTTCCAGGATATTGGCTGGCGCTGAGTCCAACTATGCTCAACTTGAGAAAGTAGCTCTTGGCATTATTTTTGGCATTGGAAGGATCACCCATTAGTTATTTGGCTGTTAATGTACTCTATTGACTGGACGTCGTTCCTTAACAACAATATTTGGGCCGCATAAGAGGTTCCCTTCGCTCGCTGCTAGACAATTACAACATTGGGCGTTAAACTTGTCAACACAGAATGATGTCATCAAATATCATGGCTCAAATATCAGCACGCAAACCCGCTTTGTCTAAGCTGCCACTGTCAGATTAGCAAGGTGGGAAGATAAACATGATTCTGATAAACACTTCAACAACATATTCTATCTTTGTCTTTTTTTTTAAAAACTTTTTTAAAATAAATTTTAGATTACCCAATTATTTTTTCCAATTAAGGGGCAATTTAGCGTGGCCAATCCACCTACTCTGCACATTTTTGGGTTGTGGGGGCGAAACCCACGCAGACACGGGGAGAATGTGCAAACTCCACACGGACAGTGACCCAGAGCCGGGATCGAACCTGGGACCTCAGCGCCGTGAGGCGGTTGTGCTAACCACTAGGCCACCGTGCTGCCCATTCTATCTTTGTCTTGTGGAAAATGTTCCGGTAACTTCGCCTTAGATGAGCAAATTTACCCAAACGGATCGGGTGATGGGGAAGGTGTTGAACATGATTCAAAAAGGCACAAGAGCACAGAAGGAATCCAGACTTTAAACCCTATCTTACCAGACATCTTGAGTTGACAGTACAAAATGGAGTATTGTTATGGGGTATTAGATCAATCATTCCGCCGCGTCTATAAAGTAGAATCCTGGTACAGCTGCAAAAGGGCCAATCCCGGTGCAGTTAGAATTAAAGAGTTGATGGGAAACTACTTCTGGTGGCCTGGGTTGGATGTCCAAACACAGGAGAAGGAGAGGTTATGCCAATCCTGTGCTGCATCGAACAATGTACCTCCACTACAACCTCTGTAGCCATGGGAATGGCCAACTAGGCCAGTGTTCTTCAAACTTTTTTGCTAGGGCCACATTTTTACCAACCGGCCGACCTTCGCGACCCGCGCCGGCCGACCTTCACAACCCACGCCGCCCGACCTTCACAACCCACGCCGCCCGACCTTCACAACCCACGCCGGCCGACCTTCACAACCCACGCCGGCCGACCTTCGCGACCCACGCTGGCCGACCTTCGCGACCCACGCCGCCCGACCTTCGCGACCCGCGCCGGCCGACCTTCGCGACCCACGCCGGCCGACCTTCGCGACCCACGCCGGCCGACCTTCGCGACCCACGCCGGCCGACCTTCGCGACCCACGCCGGCCGACCTTCGCGACCCACGCCGGCTGACCTTCGCGACCCACGCCGGCCGACCTTTGCGACCCACGCTGGCCGACCTTCGCGACCCACGCTGGCCGACCTTCGCGACCCACGCTGGCCGACCTTCGCGACCCACGCCGGCCGACCTTCACAACCCACGCTGGCCGACCTTCGCGACCCACGCTGGCCGACCTTCGCGACCCACGCTGGCCGACCTTCACAACCCACGCTGGCCGACCTTCGCGACCCACGCCGGCCGACCTTCGCGACCCGCGCCGGCCGACCTTCGCGACCCACGCCGGCCGACCTTCGCGACCCGCGCCGGCCGAACTTGTAAAACAAAAAGCTGCGACCGTTTAAGAAAAAAACAGCCGTACTGCGCAGCACGCCATTATCGGGGGAACTAACGAACAAGTTCCAGCCCCCGAAAGGGAATGAGTTCTGGTAGATGCAATAAGGAACTTCTTCCACAAGGAGGCAGCAACGTTCACCTAGCAGCCCAGACGCACCCTACTGGACAGACTTCTAACATTTGGATAAACTAGGGAATAGTACCTGCCCCGAATGTGGTAGTATGACTAGGGGTATTACGGTACCTGGGAGTGTGAGCTGCCATTGGTGCAGAGGGCTCGCTGCCCATTGGCCCAAGTATTGTGCTCTCCGTATTCCTATTGGCTAAGAGGAAGGTAGCTCCGCCTACGAGGCGGGGGTATAAGAACCCGTGTTCCTCTGCAGCCAGGCTATTTCCTGTATGTCTGCTGCCGGGCTCACTTCTTGCTAATTATAGCCTTTTATTTCGGACTTCACCTACGTTTCGTGTCCATTGATTGTGCATCACCGACACGTACTGCAAGAGGGGGTAAGGGCATCGCTGGATGAGATGCGAGGATAGTGGGAGGAGGAGCTGGGCATGGTGATAGGGAGAGGACTCTATATCAAAGCACTGTATAGGGCGAACTCCACCTCCTCGTGCTCAGGGCTGAGCCGAACGCAGCTAAAGGTAGTGCACAGGGTGCACTTGACCAGAACACACATGAGCGCGTTCTTCCAGGAGGTGGAGGACAAATGTGAACAATGCCAGGGAGGCCCGGCCAACCTGACCCACATGTTCCGGTCCTGTCCCAGACTTGTTGGGTACTAGACTACCTTTTTTCGAGGCCATTTCCAAGGTTGTGTGGGTGAAGGTGGAGCCGTGCCCACTCGTGGAGGTGCCCGGGGTATCGGAACAGCCAGAGCTTTTTACGGGGAGATTGTAGCCATCTGGGATGGCCACTTACAACAAGAAACATGGATGTTCGCGAAGCCGAAAGGGAAACACAGCCAATGTAAGATTCAGTCAGGCACAGTGCCTGAATGTATATTTGTGAGCAGAGAATCTAGACAGCAACGAAACCCCCAGCCGATTAGCATTTTAATGACCCATCTCCATAAGACAAAGGATTGATACTCAGGTATCTGAGACAATTCCAGACATTTCAGCGCCACTCCCCTTAGTAAGGAAACATGAACAGCAAGTTCAATGGCCGCTTAGGACACGCCCAGCCATCAAGGCACCCGCCCCTCTATTGGCTCAGATCGAAGGCAGTGATCGACAACTGCCCAATTAATTGGGTCGAAACCTAAGGACCGCCCAAAAGAGCACTAAACCCCCCCCAAGGATAAACAGAGACACTGCCATATGTTCGATCTCTCTTGGACCTGGCGCCCCAGCTACGACCATCTCCAACTGCAGCACCACCACCAGAAGCAAGTCCAAGTTCAACGCCCGCTACCAGCCGGATGAGCCCAGCTGAACCGCAGTTACCTCTCCAGACTCGATAGATCCAGAATCGGACAGCGGCGACTGTTCCTCTGGCCTAAGCCGGGGGCCTGAAGTTAAGTACAGGTTGTCATAATGTTAGGTGTAATTTAGCTCGTAGTGTTTATGTTGCATGCATAAGTTAATCTTGTGTGTAAATAAAGTATTATTGAACTTGAACTAACTAACTGGTTGTCGGGTCTTTGATCGATATCCCGTTGAACCTTTGTTGGTATCATTCGATACCTGCCGACTCTGAAAGCAATATAATATCAATATCTAGGCAGAAGAAGAGCAACCTTATTGACTGCCATATTTATAGCGAGTAAATATGGCAACAAGAGGGGCGGAAGCCCTGGCCTTTGTCTCTCTGATCGCCCGCCGGAGACTCCTGTGCAGCTGAAAATCAGCACTGCCACCCAAGACTGCTCGGAATTCTTCAAATTGGAAAAGATCAAGTTCCTCAGAGGATCGGTTTCCTCAAAACACAGTAACACCTTGCCAGCCTGTTTGATGGCCTGTTAGTGACCAGCAACCAATAAGGAGGAAGGGAGAGCAGGGAGGAGGGACCAAAAATGACAAAGGAAGAAGAGAAGGGGGGAGATGATGGGAGAGGAGGGAAGATACCCCCCCCCCCCCCCCCCCCCCAGAGTACAGTGGAGCAAGGCAGTGAAACCAAAGGGTACTGAAGGAAAGGGAATCTATGAGTGCGGCCACAGCAACAACACCACATGGGGTCACATGTAAATAGTGAAACTGCATGGTGTGGTAACCGAATACTGGGAGCTCAATGTTAACATGCCTCGTAGCTGTATATATGTTTTCTATGTATTTATACCTTGTTGTTTTCCATTATGTCGTTTTATTTTTCTGTTTGTATTTTTTATTTTTATTGTTTTGTTTGTTGCAATGTTGTCGCAATCAAATCCAAAACCAATGAGCCATTTTTAAAAAAAATTATTGAGTTAGGGACAGAAAGGCCACTGGGTGGGCCAGGTGGAGACAGGTGGTCATGTGATGAATACATCCAAAGGGAGTTGGCAATCTGGCCGGGATGATGACTATGGCACTATGACCAAAAACGTCTGGATTTGTTTCTGAATAATTTGTCTTTAAACTCCTTTTGAACGGGGCTGCCAGGCGCATTGCAGGGAAAGCTTTGTGGGAGGATTGGTGCATCTGAATAAACCTTCAGGCTGCACATTCTGCACATTGCCAAGAGGTACCATATCGGCCTCCCATTGCCATCCCGATCACGTAGCTCCTCTGGGCAGAGTCAGTCACCCAGGGTCTCTGCACAGACTGAAATATGATCCCCTATCGATTTTCAGGGCCTCTATCAGCTTGATGGTTTGTCCATTTTGCTCAAGGACTTGCAGTAGCCTGATCTGGCAGAAGAGGGAAGTATAGGCATTATAATAAAAGGATATCAGGTGACTCTCACTTAATTGTCCCACAGAATATCAGAGAACTTACAGCCCAACAGCTCCACACAAGCCTCCTCACACATGACATTAACCCTGTTGAGGGTATCCTCTATCCCTCTCTAGCTTCTCCTTAAATGTATCTATTCGCCTCAATTCCTCCTCGTGCTAGCAAGCTCCACATGCTCACCACTCTGTGTTTAAAAGTGTTTCTCCTGAATATCTTCTGAGTCTTGTTAGTGACTATTTTATATTCATGGTCCTTGGTTGTGGAACCTGCCCCTCAAGAGGAAACATCTTTATCAATGTCTATCCTACCGAATCCCTCCATAATTTGAATGCTCTCCATCAGCTCTTCGATATCTCCTCTACGTAAAGAGCTCCAGTCTATTCAGTCTTTCCTGATATTAAAGTCGTGTTGGCTTATTACATTTATTACAGCTGATGACTTATCAAAAATAGTTCTGTAGCTCAATGTCAAGGCTACAGGTTCCATTCAGTCTATCAGTTAACCAGATGGTTCATCTGGAAGCTGTCTGCCCACTGCAGAATTGAGTGAGGCGTAATACCAGACAAAGGTCCCAGATGAATTCCTGGTCTTTGCTGAGTTTTCTGATCACAACTGTCATGTAAGAGTACCTTTAAAAATGGGTGCTGATAAATGGGTGTGTATATAAATATCTGTAGTGAGAGTACCTTTAAGAAATCGGTGTTTACTACTGCAGTGATGCCAGAGAGTGGGTGGAGCTGGGATGTATGTCCGCTTTTTACTTTCATTTTAGGCTGTTTGCTGCAGGGTGTGTTCTAGTTTCGTTTTCAGTGTTGGAGCTGAAGCCAGACAGAGCAGGTGTACTGCTGTTCTCTCTGCCATCAAAAGACTATCTCTTGATCATTTGGTGAATTCAGAATTATAAATGTTTTCAGTAGTGACTTTCACCTGATGTGCTTCTGTTAAAGGTTTTGTTTTTTGTAAGACTTCTGGATGTTAAAAGGAAAGCTTAAAGGATTACTTAGTGTTGTATTCTTTGGGGGGGGGGGGGGGGTGTATTTGAATTAATGGTTGCTAAGATGTTCACTGTATGTTTTTAAAAAAGGTTAACTTGAGCTCATAGAATAAACATTGTTTTGCTTTTAAAAAAGATTTTTCCATTTCTGCTGTACCACACATGTAGAGTGGGCCGTGTGCTCCCCGTACCATATGTTTGTGGGTCAGGTGAACTCCATGATACACTTTGGGGTTCTCTAAACCCTGGCCCATAACACAACCAACACAGCAGTAACTGGGTCAACAATTGGACTGGGTGTCCCTTAATTCGCAGACTCTCTTGGAATATAAAGAAAGACAGTATAGCGCCTTTCAAAATATCAGTTCTTTCCATGTGCTTTCCAGCCCATGAAGCACTTTTGAAGTGTAGTCACTGTTCTAACGTAGGATACACAGCAGCCAATTTGTGCACAGCAAGCTCCCACAAACAGCAATGAGATAAATGACAAAATCATTTGCTTTTTAGTGAGGTTGGTTGAGGGATACATCTTGGCCAATACGCCAAGGAGAACAAATAATGTCAGGGCATCTTTCATATCAACTGAAAAGTCATACAGGCCTCAGTTTAATATCTTATCCAAAATATGCACCTCCGACGGTGCAGCAGTCACTCAAAACTGGGCTGGAGTACCGGGTTAGATTTTGTGTTCAAGTTTCCAGAGTGGGACCAAAAGGCACAACTTAACTTTCTGCTTCGGAGGTAGGAGTGCGGCCAACTGAGACACAGCTGACCACCCGTAAGTGCCTTCACCTACAGGTGAGCTCGGATGTAGCCAATCTCCAAGGTTTCTCTGTAAAGCACCTGTTATTGAATGGTGAAATGAGTTGAGCTGAAGGGACCTTAGCCAGGTCAATTCCCAGCTTCCCATCCCAGTGGGAATACCGACACAGTGAGCACTCGGTCACTGGACAGCTGCAAAGCTGGCTCCCAGATCGGGAACAATTCTGGGGGCTGTTTTGTTGACGTTGCTGGGCTGTGTCCCGAGGGGCCAGCACTCGATGACAGTAAACAGTTTTCAGAACAGCTGGGGGGGGGGGGGGGGGGGGGGGGTAAGTGGAATGATGAGTAAATTTGCAAATAACAGCTGCAGTTTTTGCAATGCCGGCATTGATTTCAGCATGTAGCGTCTCAGAAACAGATAATAATAATCTTTATTGTCACAAGTAGGCTTACATTAACACTGCAATGAAGTTACTGTGAAAAGCCCCCAGTCGCCACACTCCGGCGCCTGTTCGGGTACACAGAGGGAGAATTCAGAAAGTCTAAATTACCTAACGGCACGTCTTTCGTGACTTGTGGGAGGAAACCGGAGCACCCGGAGGAAACCCACGCGGACACGGGGAGAGCGTGCAGACTCCGCACAGACAGTGACCCAAGCCGGGAATCGAACCTGGAACGCTGGCGCTGTGAAGCAGCCGTGCTAACCACTACGTTAAGGTGCTGCCTACAATTATGAGGAACAAGCAACGCCATACACGCTGCATTCCACATTTCCCATCAGGGAGAGGCCTTGAAGGTTTCACGGAGGGAAGTTAGGTCCTTATCCGGTTTGGCTTAAGTGTGACTCTAGTTCCACATGCTTGATTCTCAACCTCATCCACATCTCGAAAATGAATTCCCGCCAAATTTTGGAAAAAAACATTCATTTTCCCTCTGCATTATATAAAATTATTCCAGATAAAGCAGAATTGTAAAAAGATTTATCTAATCGTTTATGGTGGAAGAAATTAGCCTTGTGGGTAAGTGTGCTGATTTTCTCTGGCGGTCATCATAGTAGCATATTGGTTAGCACTGTGGCTTCACAGTGCCAGGGTCCCAGGTTTGATTCCCGGCTTGGGTGACTGTCTGTCGGGAGTCTGCACGATCTCCCCGTGTCTGCGTGGGTTTCCTCCGGGTGCTCTGGTTTCCTCCCACAGTCCAAAGATGTACAGGTTAGGTGGATTGGCTATGATAAATTGTCCTTAGTGTCAGTCAGAGGGGTTATTGGGTTAAGGGGATAGGGTTGAAGTGAAGGCTTAAGTGGGTCGGTGCAGACTCTTTTTTTTAAATTTAGAGTACCCAATTCATTTTTTTTTTCCAATTAAGGGGCAACTTACCATGTTCAATCCACCTACCCTGCACATCTTTGTGTTGTGGGGGCGAAACCCACGCAGACACGGGGAGAATGTGTAAACTCCACACGGACAGTGATCCAGAGCCGGGATCGAACCTGGGACCTCGGCGCCGTGAGACTGCAGTGCTAACCACTGAGCCACTGTGCTGCCACAGGGTCGGTGCAGACTCGATGGGCTGAATGGCTTCCTTCTGCACTGTATGTTATATGTTCTCAGCCATTAGTGGCACTGATAAACAGACGTCATCTACATCTCCTACTGCACCAGACGTTTGGAAAAGGGGAAAGAAACGGTAAACGAGACTCTGCCACATTGTACTGGTACCCCCAACAGCACTGCAGGACCACTGCACAGTAATGGCACACCTCGCTACAAACTCTTGAGTTAGTTGCCTGCCCAATGTGGCACGCGTCAACAGGGTTAGAATTGTCACATAATGCTAATTCATCAGGGGTTGCAAAATCCAAGACACAATTCCTAGTGCTCATCAGGTAAAAGAAAAATTGGTTGCAACAGATGGGCTTGGGTGGACAATTGAGCCATCTATCTTGCTCCAGTGCAATAATGTTTCTTGAGTACAGTTTGGCCACTTCATAACTATTGGCATGTTTAGTAAAACATACTTGATTGGCTGTAAACAGGGCAGCACGGCAGCCTTGTGGATAGCACAATTGCTTCACAGCTCCAGGGTCCCAGGTTCGATTCCTGGCTGGGTCACTGTCTGTGCGGAGTCTGCATATCCTCCCCGTGTGTGCGTGGGTTTCCTCCGGGTGCTCCGGTTTCCTCCCACAGTCCAAAGATGTGCAGGTTAGGTGGATTGGCCATGATAAATTGCCCTTAGTGTCCAAAATTGCCCTTAGTGTTGGGTGGGGTTACTGGGTTATGGGGATAGGGTGGAGGTGTTGACCTTGGGTAGGGTGCTGTTTCCAAGAGCCGGTGCAGACTCGATGGGCCGAATGGCCTCCTTCTGCACTGTAAATTCTATGATATATTTACAATTACAATAATTAATGGATTTTTCACTTATGGGGCTTGGCAATAAAAATGAATATATCATTTAGCCAAACTCATCTGCCAATAATCTGGGGAGGTGACGTTGTGGTAATGTCACTGGATTAGTAATCCAGAGGCCCCGGGCTAATGCTGTAGGGACATGGGTTCAAATCCCACCAACACAGTCAGAATTTGAATTCAGTTAATAAATCTGGAATTGAAATCTCCTCTCAGTAATGGTGGCCATGAAAGTGTCATTGATTGTCGTACAAGCCTACCTGGTTCACTGATGTCCTTTAGGGAAGGAAATCTGCCGGCCTCACCCTGTCTGGCCAACATCTGACTCCAGGCCCACAGCAATGTGACCGACTCTGAACTGCCCTCTGAAATGGCCGAGCGAGCCATTCCCAGCAATTAGAGATGGGAAACCATAGTGACCGTGTCAACGATGCCCACATCCGTGAAAGGTGCTTCTTGTTTTGTTCAGCCCTGTGCCACCACTCTGATTAGAGACCCCAACCTGTTTGGCACATCGAAGATTTAGGGCGTCATCTTCTGGCCACGCTGCTCCGGAAAAGCAGCCTCGCCACCGCGGCGCAGCGTGGCCGGTGAAAGCCGGGAGACGCCGCACCCGGGATCCACCCGGCTTGTAACGCCTCACGGAATTCAACGCAACCGCGCGAGACGTTGCAAGAGATATCCTGCCCACAATGGGCGGGATCAGTTTTATGGTAAATCTGCATATTAGAGCGAGGCAGTAAACCTTACTCCAACGTGCAGATTCCCGAGGTAGCTGAGGCTTTGGGATTCAATCCCTTCACTTCGGGGACGTTGGGCGAGTGCCGTTTGGTATTGGTCCCCACAGACGGGGACCAGACGGGACAGCCCTTGTGGCGGGTCTTCAATGGGATCGGAGGCCCCCAGTTGCAAGTCCTTTGGGCAGGGTGGTGTCCCGGGGCAGTGCTGGTGCCACCTGGGTACCTTGGCAGTGCCAGTGCCAGCCTCGACACTGTGAGTGCCAAGAAACACACGGCCAAACGCGCTGGCTCGGGGACTTGGTTTCTTTTTGGGAAAATCCCGCCCCAATTTCAAAATGATCTGTTTCTCCCCGATTCCCATTGTCGTCAATTTTACTGGGGCTTGACGTTGTCATACTGAATCAAATGTTGCCTTGGTGTCACCTCACATCACTTCGGGTATTCAGTCTTATTGGCCATATTTGTAATGAGATCTGGAGCTGAGTGGCCCAGGGAGATCCCAAACTGACTATCTGTGAATCAGAGCCAGTCGATGGCACTTCCAGTTACTTATTTGCGCATACCAGGTTAATCAAGTTCGGTCTCATCAAGGCATGAGCCGGGCATACAAAGTCTGTACAAGCTGCTACACGGCAGAAGTGACTTCAAAGCTAACTTTGATCAATAGTTTAACACTTGAAAGGCCACCTTGAAACCTTAAAAATCTTTGTTTTAATCAGTTCACAAGGAAACCTTCACTTGAACAATTTTAAACATGAGAGAAAAAAAGAGATCAAAAGAGAGACAAGAAAGAAGTTAACCCTAACTTGTAGCTTGTATATTTTTTTTCAAACTTCTCTATTTGGAGTTAAATGAAGGATTTATCGAATCGTGTCGCACAAAAGGTGGCCAATTTGTCCATATGCTTCTATAGGCCCTTTGAAAGAGTCAAGCAATTAGGCCCACTAGCCTTTTTCCTCCCTGTAACCCAGGTTTCCCCCATTCCCATTTGAAAGTTAGCACTGAATGTGCAGCTTCCATACAGTTCATTCCAGTTCACAAGCCACTACTTTAAAAAAAAAGTCTCCTCATTTTCTCCCCAGTTCTTTTGGCAATTATCTGTACCCTCCGGTTGTCACAGTTTGCAGAAACGAGACGGAACGAGAAGAGGGTCCAGAGGAAGCTCGGGCCAGCGAATCGTGCATCTTCTCAGGCCACCGCCCTCCTCTACGGCAAAAGTGACGGCCGTGCCAGGAGGGGGCACCTGAGCCACACCAGGCGTTGTTCAACACAGAATCGACCGCCACGGTGCAAACCATCATCCTCCGGGAGGTGGAAGGCTGGCCCTGTCACTGCTTCCCAACCCTCCCCCCTTATTTTCTCCTTATTTACTATCAAAACTCTTTAAAAAAAATAATTTTTATTCAAATTTTTAACCAACAAAAACAGAAGAAAAAGAGAAATAACAGTACCCCCCCCCCCCCCCCCCCCCCCCAAATACAGAAGCAATAAATTAACAAAAATAATTAACATGAGAACAAATACACAAACCCAATAAAGGAAAAAAAAACAAGCCCGCCCATCCCCCCCCCCTCCCCTGGGTTGCTGCTGACGTTGACCACCCCCAATGCTCCGCCAGAAAGTCTCGAAACGGTTGCCACCGCCGGAAGAACCCTTGCACGACCCACACAGACAGTGACCCTCTCCAGTTTGATGAACCTGGCCATGTCGTTGACCCAGGATTCCACGCCCGGGGGCCTCGCATCCTTCCACTGTAAAAGAATCCTGCGCCGGGCTACCAGGGACGTAAAGGCCAGAATACCGGCCTCTTTCACCTCCTGCACTCCCGGCTCCGCTGCTACCCCAAAAATTGCGAGCCCCCAGCCTGGCTCCACCCTGGAGCCAACTACCCTTGACAGCGTCTCCGCGACGCCCCTCCAAAAGCCCTCCAGCGCAGGGCACGCCCAAAACACGTGGGTGTGGTTTGCTGGGCTCCCAGAACACCTGACACATCTGTCCTCTCCCCCAAAGAACCGGCTCAGCCTAGCCCCAGTCATGTGCGCCCTATGCAGCACCTTTAATTGAATTAAACTAAGCCTCGCGCAGGAGGAGGAGGAATTCACCCTCCCCAGGGCATCCGCCCACGTCCCCTCATCGATCTCCTCTCCCAGCCCCTCCTCCCACTTATCCTTCAGCTCCTCCACCGAGGCCTCCTCCCCCTCCTGCATCACTTGGTAGATTGCCGAGATCCTCCCCTCACCGACCCACGTCACCGAGAGCACCCTGTACTATCAAAACTCTTTGTGAGAGTCCACTGTTTAATTTTTCACCAGAGGCTTTTTAATCATTGGCTGATAATTGAAGGTTCCCTTGTACTCACATATGGCACATACTCAACTCAAGCAGGTGAGGTTCTCCAGTATCAACAGGACGTTTGGGCTTCTTAAAGCACATAGTGGGTAAATTGTATAATTTTGGGTATATATTCCAGCAATAGAAGTGCTCTTTGTTTGGCCTGTGTTAACATTAACCCAGATATTTAGCACACAAGTATGCATTTCAGTTCTTAGGAAATGTGATATGAAGGCTGGCTTTTGAATTGAGCATAGGTCAAATATATTGAGAATCCCAGATAACCAAATACTCTGGTTTCTTTCACCAACTCAAAGATGTGCTGGTTTGGTAGATTGGGCTCGCTAAGTTACCCCTTAGTATATATTAACTTAGATTCGACAATGAGCTAAAGCTGAGAGGTTACCACTCATCAGAATTTGGTCTGACAGAAGAACCTGATGTCGCCTGGCCTGCAGAGCATTTCATAATTTTCTGTCTATATAGAATTATACGATCCCTACAGTGCAGGAGGCCATTCAGCCCATCGGTCCTGCACCGACCCTCTGAAAGAGAACCCTAACCTAGGCCCAAACCCCACACTACCCCAATACCCCACCTAGGGCCAATTTAGCACAACCAATCCACCTAACCTGTACATCTTTGGACTGTGGGAGGAAACCGGAGCACCCGGAGGAAGCCCACGCACACACGGGGAGAAAGTGCAGAGTCAGCCGAGGCCAGAATTGAACCTGGGCTCCTGGCGCTGAGAGGCAGCAGTGCTAACTAGTGTACCACCGTGCTGCCCTACTTAAGAATGTATATTGTCCTCTGTCAAACGTTCTGCTGGCTGAAGGGAACATTCTTTTGAGAAACAATTGATCTTTGTTCTTTAATGAGAGAATTGGCAACCTTCCCAACAACCAAAACCCCAGCAGTATATACATTACCCTTTACAAACTCCAGGTACACCACAAATCAAAGTTGACGGCTGTTTTGTCTTGTGCCGAACACAACAAGGCCGTCGCCTTACTCATGTCCTCCTTACAAAGGCTGTTTTCATTGTACTATCTACTAACGAAAAATCTGTTGCAAGTGAAGAATGCATTCCGAAGCCAAAATATGCTAGAACCCCAAACATTTAATTAAAAATAGCAACCAGCACTACATGTGAAAGTTCCAATATGAAACACTTTGAGCAGGCGAAAGTGCAAATGTGTGAGGGCACGTATTGTTATTGACTAGCCTAACTTTGATCATTTTCTGTTTGTAAAAATTAAAAAATTACGGTGATCAAACAACATCTCGTATACAGAACCCTAAATTGGTTAAACACCCAAAGTGCTTCAGGAGGGTTAACAGGCAAAATTTGAAACCGAGACACGCAAGGAGATACAGTATTAGACCAAGTGATATGTTGGTTTTAATGAGTGGCTTAAACAGGGACAGAGAGAGGGGTGGAGGGGAATTAGGAATGGAATTCCAGAGCTTAGAGCCCTGAGGGCTGAACACACGGCCGTGAATCATAGAATCCCCACAGTGCTGAAGGAGGCTGGTTAATGATTGCGCAATGGAATTTGTGGATGTACGGAAGACTAGGTTTGGAGAAATAGAGTCGAGAAGACGGCTATGATTGGAGTAAAGTGAATAATTTAAAATGGATTTCGAAAAAATTCTAAATCCAAGTTGAGGAAGTCGGAAGGCAGGGTGGGGGTGCAAATTATTTTTCATACCATCAGAAAGACTTTTGCTGTAAGTCCAGGTAGCTCTCATGCTCAGGCAGAATAGGATTTTTCCATTAGATCAAAGGTTCAACATCTTTAACTGTTAATAAACTTTTTTATAGAAAATCAATTCATTCAGTGATGAGCAGCCATGGGGAGTTTTCTCATCAACAAACTGGAATAAAAATTCAGCAGGAGACAGACTCTTCTTTCAGAATCATACAAGCTCTTCAGTGCAGAAGGAGGCCATTTGGCCCATCGGGTCTGCACCAACCCTTGGCAAGAGTACCCTACCTAGGCCCACGTCTCGACCCTATCCCCGTAACTCAATAACCCCACCTAGCCTTCTGGTCATTAAGGGCAATTTATCATGGTCTGACCATCTAACATGCACGTCTTTGGACTGTGGGAGGAAACCGGAGCACCCGGAGGAAACCCACGCAGACACGGGGAGAATGTGCAAACTCACCTGAGGCCGGAATTGAACCCGGTCCCTGGAGCTGCGAGGCAGCAGTGCTAACAACTGTGTCACCGTTTGCTGTAACTGTTCTTCATATTTCAGTCCCTTTTAATCTTGTGTCCTGTCACTGTTGCAGAAAAGTCTAAGAACGGATGCCCCCAACCTCCAAAGACATTAGTGGGCTGAGGCAGCAGTTTGTGACACAGAGCATTCCGTTAAATGACGATTTGGTCGAATGAACACCGCACCTCAGATTAAGACAGATAATAAAAAGACAATTAAGTCATGTTGGAAATCTGAAATGAAATTTTGAAAACACCAAAGAAGTTAAGGCACGTTTGAAATTCGGGCAATGGGTTCATGTAACAACCCTCACAAGACCCCCCCCCCCCCACAAGGGACTTGTGGAATATGAGCTCCCCCACTCGTGGGAGAAGATCCATGAGCTGGGACTCGTAAAAATCGCCTCACAAAGGCCGTCCTGCACTGTGGCCAGCATGATCAGTATCCCGATTGGGACCTTTGAACTGTGAGCCGCGTTGCAGACTTTACTTTTGTCGTCAAATTAATCTTCATTTGAATTTACCTTCTTGGGCCTCCTGAGCTTTTATACTGATGATGAGGTTTAAAACGGCTGCGATCCTGGACACCTGCTCAGGGGACCCAGACTCGAGATACTTTAGGGAAGCCATGGAACTTTCACAAACCATTTCGAACCTAAGCCATTGGTAATAATGCAGAGACGAAGCTTCAATAAGGCCAGGCAAACCCCTGGGGAATTGGTTATGGAATTTCTCCGCAAATTGGCTGAGCATTGTGATTTCAGCCCATCCCTCCCTGAGATGGTGTGTGGCATAAACAATGCGACAACCCAAAGGAAGCTGTTAGCGGAACCGGCCTTGGATCTAAAAAGGGCCATGGACCGATGCTGTCCCACGAGAACGCAGAAAAGGGGGTTCAGGAACTCCAGGGATCCATGGACTCCGATGTACGCAGTATTGGCCAGACCCCCTTCCGACAAGGGACGACCCCAGGCATAGGGCCTGTGACCCACTCATCACCAAAAGAATGTCGTGGCCAGACCCGCTGGCCAAGGGCCACTACAGCCCAATGGGGCATCTCCCCTGAGGACAATGAGGGGTACCTACAACAGTGCTGTACTTGCGGCTACAGGAACCAGAACGGTCGATGCTAGGGGAATTGTCAGTGAGAGCGTCACCCTGGCATGCTGACAGAAGCACCTCGAGCCTGGGCTTTACTTATTGCCCCACACAAAGAAGACAACTTCAGGCAGTTAAGCTGCATCACAGCCTTCAAAGTAACTGCAAAAGGAATAAGTCTCCAACTTAACCTTGGGCCACCCCTTGGACGTGGAAATCCATACGGGAGCTGCTGTTTCATTATCGGACATGAATGCTCCGCTTGGAGATCCAGCACCTGGGCTTGAAGGATACCAAGGCCTTGGCTGGCAACATATCCAGGGCAAAAAACATACCTGGGCTTGAAGGATACCAAGGCCTTGGCTGGCAACATATCCAGGGCAAAAAACATTTTTTAATTGTCTGTGCAGAGTTGGATGAGTTCGTCCGTAAGAACGGTCTAGACAGGAAGCAAGAGAGGCAGCAGTGAGGAAGACACAGAGGAGGCGAAGAAAAGAAATGGACAATTTTTCGCGGGTCTGCGTCGCCTCACTCTGAACAGGGGAACCAGCTCAAAGGAGGGAGGGAGGCAAGGGTAGCAGAGCACAGGAGAGTGTGAGGAGGAGGTAGAAGGGACAGCAGCAGAGCGGGCGCAGGAGGGGGTCAGATTGACCGTGGGAGGGGGGCCAGCACACTAGCAGGAAAGCTAGTGCCAGGAGGTCTGAGGGAGAGGAGGGCCATGGTGCATCTCCCACTGGGGAGAGAGCGTCTGGGGACCCATCTCCCACCGTGGAGCATCTCTACACGCAGATTGAAAAGTCACATAAACTGGGTGCGGTATTACTGAGGAGAGCTTTCTCCATTTTGTAGCTGCCAGCAAGCAAGCAACAGAACTGTGTGAAGAACTGAAGATGGAGCTATTTGGACTGCGGAAGAGAAGGTCAGAGACACAAACAGGCAAGGATCTCACAACTGAATCTGCTGGAGAGAGCTTCCCAGGACAAAGCAGTCAGTGCTGGTGTGAGCTCCAGCACCTCTGACGAACAACCCGCACAGAAATGTAACATTGAATGACAAGGCAAGTGTCTCATTAAAAGTAAACAAAAATGGTAGGTCGCAAAGTTTGGCTGGCATGGGTCCCGAAGGTGAGCCGGTTTGTAAAAATGGGTTCCCAGAAAAGATGTTTGAAAAACACTGCTGTAGCGGACAAATTTGTTTTGGTATAAAATTTTATGGACACATTACCCATCAGTTGTACAAATCCACACATGGACCCATACGACCCAAATTTGGTAAAACTGTGCCATGTCGTTTACATGGCAGATTGCAGAGGAAACTCCCAGAGGAACTACAGGTCTACGTGACAAAACAGCAGGAACTCAGCCTGGAGGACAACATCATCCTGTGAGGGGGCGCGGGGGTGTGCGATTGTCCCATGGCCAGATCAGCGAATCATCTTGTAGAATTTGCATTGCGGACACCTGGGGCTTTCCAAATCGAAGATACTCGCTGTTGTGTTATGTAAACTGGGATAACACAGGCTGCAACTCGATGCAGCTTTGATCAAAAGATACTCCAGACTTTGAAGTAAGTTCAATGTAATTTATTGAACCATTAGCACAGTTCTCTATGAGTTCGAGTCTCCTGCTAATCTTGCTATAGTAACTCAGTCTGACTAACCAGTCTGCTCTAATGCTTCTGATCGGCCCCTGTCCTACTCTCTCAGTGTCGCCTGTGGAAAAAGACACAGCATGTGTGCCCTGTCCTTATATATGGGTTGTGTACCCCCTTGTGGTAATGTCACCTCTGGGTGTCTTGGCTGCCCATTGGTCGTGTCCTATTCTATGTTTTCATTACATAGATGTCTGCCTGCATGTCATGACATCTCTGGTGCTCCCTCTAGTGTTTAGTCGTAGTGTATTTACATTAACCCCTTGTGTATTTACAGTGATGCATATCACCACACTCGCTATAGGAGTTGTGTGGTGACCAGGGCTCAATGCGGCATCAAACAAATGGTGCAGCAATGTGTGGCTTGCCAGGAGCACCAAACGCTCCCTCCATCAGACCCAGGCCACTCTTGGGAGAGACCGGGACACCCATGGGTGCATTTGCACGCCAACTTCGCTGGTCCCTTCTTGGGGGTCAATGTTTCTGCTCCTGATCAACGCCCACTCAAAGTGGATAGATGTGCACCGAATCTCTTCCACCACCTCGTGAGCCACCGTGGAAAAGGTCTTCAGCACCCACGGGATTCCAGAGGTGTTTCTCACTGACAATTGTGCCCCCTTTACCAGTGAGTAATTTCAAGGATTTATGCACACTAATGGGGTGAAACATCCAAATTGCCCCACACCACCCATCTTCAAAGTCAGGAGGAACGGGCAGTCCAGACATTTCAACAGGGTATGAAAAAGCAGATTGCAGGGTCAGTTGAAATGAAGCTGGTCTGGTCTCTATTTAATTGCTGGACTATGCCACATGCTACAACCGGGTAGTGGCTTGGCAGAGTTGCTGGTGGGCCATGTCTCTGCACCCACCTTAGCTTGACATTCCCGAACCTTGGCGGGAAGGTGGAAAAGAGGCAGGACCTCCAGAAGAGGTATCACAATCATTGAACGCATTACAGAGGGTTTAAACCTCAGAATGTATTCCACATTCAGAATTTTGGATGAGAGCACCGAATGGATTCCAAGAGCTATAGTGGAGAGAATGGAATTAATTTCCTGCACAGCCAACACTGGAGAACGGACCGTCCAAAACCTCGTGGACCACCTCAAAGGCAGGGAGCCAGCCCCATAGAGACCCACGCCTGATTATTGGGTCCCTCGTCTGCCATCCTTGGTTTGATGCACTTCCCACCAGGAACTTGTGCTGAGGCCAGCAGGATGTGGATGTTTGGAAAACCTCATATGTCAATCATTTGGGGGGATTGGGAGGAAAAATCCAAAGACACCAACTTGACTTCAGAGTGGCGTGTGTGTCTGACTGCAACTAGTGTGCCTTAAACAAGGGACTGTGTGTGTCTGATATCACTGAAGCTCCTGCTACATCATCCGTAATAGCTTAACAATTATACAGATTTTAATATCAAGGGGGGCAGTAAAGGAGTATTGCATCACAATCCAATTTTTCCAGGTTTATTAAGTGTATTTTTGTTGTTAAAAGTAATTAACGGCCCTGTGACTCTGGCCTTTCAATACAAAAAATAATTAAATGCAAAGGTCTTTTGAGCCAAGGTACCATTCTGGGATCTTCCCATCCAGTTATATCATCAACTGGGGTCAAAACAGTAATATACTGGCATAGATTAGGGATTGATTAACAGGCAGAAAACAGTAGGAACAAAAGGGTCACTCTCATGTTGACAGGCTGTGACTATTGTGTACAGTTCTGGTCACCCTATTATAGAAAACATCTAATTAAACTGCAAACAGTGCAGAGAAGATTTACTAGGATGCTACCGAGACTTGATGGTTTGAGACAGAGTGGATAGACTGGGACGTTTTTCCCTGGAGTGTAGGAGGCTTAGGGGTGATCTCATAGAGATCTATAAAATGAGTGACATAGATAAAGTAGATAGTCAACATCTTTTCCCAAAGGTAGGGGAGTCTAAAACTAGAGGGCTGAGGTTTAAGGCGAGAGATACAAAAGGGTCCAGTGGGGCAATTTTTTTCACACAGAGCAGTGAGTGTCTGGAATGAGTTGCCAGAGGCAGTAGTAGAGGCTGATACAATTTTGTCTTTTAAAAAGCATTTCGACAGTTATATGGGAACGTTGGGGTTAGAGGGATATGGGCAAAATGCAGGCAATTGGGACTAGGTCAGTGGTGAAAACTGTACGGCAGGGACAAGTTGGGTCTAAGGGCCTGTTTTCATGCTGTAAACCTCTGAGTAGTGGGGTACTGCAGAGATCAGTACTCGGGTCCCAGCTATTCACAATATATAATCTTCTCCATGGTGCCGGGATACATTCGCTGGTCGTCACGGAACGGAGTGAGGTAAACCACCTAGATTAAGCAGTCTCCTGGTAGCATGTTGTGTTATGTACTCTAGGATAACAGAGGCTGCAACTGGATGCAGCTTTAACCAAAAGATACTCCAGACCTTGAAGTTAGTTCAAGCTGATTTATTGAACCAGTAGCACAGTTAGCACAGTTCTCTGTGGGTTCGACTCTGCTACCTAAGTGTGGTTACTCTGTCTGACTGAACCAGACTAGCTCTTAGCCACGTGCTGGAGGTGTGATACTCACTCTGTAGATGGTCATCAGTGGAAAGAGGTGTGGTGTGAGTGCCTCGTGCCTTTTATAGTGAGATACCACCCCCGAGTGTCCTGCCTGCTCATTGGTCATGTCCTGTTCTCTGTGTTCATTAGCTGCCTGTCTGTATATCATTATCTGCATATCATGACAGTAATGAGGTCAGGAGCTGAGTGATCCTGGCAAAACCTAAATCTTATTTTAGGAAGGTTCCCCAGACTTGTTCCTGGCGGGTAGGACTGTCTTCTGAAGAGAGATTGGGGAGACTGGGCCTGGATTATCTTGAGTTCTGAAGAATGAGAGGTGACCGCATTAAAACTTACAAAATATTTAATGGGATAGACAGGGTTGATAAAGGCAAGATGTTCCTGCTGGTTAGGGAGTGTAGAACCAAAAAGGAATACAACTTCAAAATAAGGGGGAAGCCACTTAGGACTGAGATGAAAATCGTTTTTATTCAGAGGGTTGTGAATCTTTGGAATTCTCCACCTCAGAGGGCTGTGGAAGCTCAGCCAACGAAAGCTCAGTCAATGAGTATGTTTAAAGTAGTAATGAACAGGCCCTGAGTCACTGTCCGTGTGGAGTTTGCACATTCTCCCCGTGTCTGTGTGGGTCTCACCCCCACAACCCAAAAAAATGCAGGTAATTGGATTGGCCACACTAAATTGTTCCTTAATTGGAAAAAAGAAAGATTTGGGTATTCTAAATTTATTATTTTTTTTCACTACTTTATTTTTTATTTTAAAAAAATAATAAATTTAGAATACCCAAATCTTTCTTTTTTCCAATTAAGGAACAATTTAGTGATGAACAGATTACAAAATGCCAATGACAAAGGGAGATAGGGATAGTGTGGGGAAAAGGGGCATTGAGGTGGATTATCGGCCATGATTATATTGAATGGTGGAGCAGGCTCGATGGGCTGAATGGCCTACTCCTCATATGTTCCTATGTTAGATTCGCAAATTCACTCCAGACTGGGGCTTGAACCTGGGTTATCTTGCTCTGCCTGGCTCAGAACCAAGTAGTGCATTATCCACTAAGAAATTGGGACGCTGAGGCATTCACAGAGAGAATTAGAAAGATGACAAAAATCACAAGCTCCTTGCTCACAGCTCTGAAAAACATTTAATTTTCACAATAAGTTGAGGGCACATTGCATTTTTCCAAAGACGATGCATCTTAACAATGTTTTAAAAAAACACTAAAGTGATTTGAAAACTTTAAATCTCAGCAGGCCAAAAGAAGGAAACTATCTTTAATTTAAGCATTTTAATTTCAGAATTGTCAGGAAACAAAAATAACTATCAGAAAACCTTAATGTCAGATACACAAGCATTGAACAGCAAGGAAAGGGCAAGGAGGTCTGTTGCATGCAAACTTGTGATGATTCTTCTGTTATTCCCCAAGAGAAATAAATGAGGAAGAAGCAACAAGACCAAAATTTCACCCTAAACTGAGGCTTACATTCTCTCCACTCTGCTCGAGGCTCGGAGTATGCAGAAGATTTTAAAAAATGGTTATGTGGTATTTGGAAAAATGACCAGTGCTGTACATCTAATCCATAAAAGGGAGATTGAATCCAATCTTTTCTGAATCCAATAT
Source organism: Scyliorhinus canicula (assembly GCF_902713615.1). Classification (NCBI taxonomy): domain Eukaryota; kingdom Metazoa; phylum Chordata; class Chondrichthyes; order Carcharhiniformes; family Scyliorhinidae; genus Scyliorhinus; species Scyliorhinus canicula. The sequence continues at coordinate 10,467,826 of NC_052147.1, read as the reverse complement.
TGGATCAACGTCCTGTTGTCCAGGCTCCTTTCAGCCTGTCATTGTATTTTACTCAAATCAAATTCATGAAATACTGGAATCAACATTCCTTCTCTTTTGTTCTCTTGAGGGCTTGAAACCTGTATGGTGGCAACATTGGGCTATTTGATGCAAATTGAATTTGCATTGTCACAGTACAAATCCATTATGTTGCCTCTGAGCTTGGAGTGCTTCACTGCTGAATGCACTCATCTGGAAGATCAGTTTCCATACTATCCACATCTGGAGCCCGAACCTTTCTCTGTTCCATTTCCACCTAAACAAAATTCAGACAAGACAGTCAGCAAAGATGTTAGCACAGCGTTCAAAATTAGTCCAGAATAAAAGCAAATACTACAAGTGTCATCACAAAGTTTTAGCATAATGGCTTTTGCCTTTGCCAAGAAAGAAGATTCATACCGTAAGTATATTCTGGAAAATATTCATGAACATATTTCATGTATCTTGTGACTCTTCCCCATTTGATGCAAGATCAGCATTCAAGAATGGAAGCAACAGAATTAATTTTTCATGGTGATTGAATCAGTTGTATCAAACAGGGAAAGTTGGGATGGGCAATGAATGCTGGTTTTGCCAGTGACACCTACAGCCAATGAATGCACAGAAATATACAGCAGAAGCCTGGTAGAATTTCTTCTGGAAGGATGAGTTAAGCCCATTTGTTTGCATTTTTCTCGTAGTTTGGTTTATGATCTATGCATGGGGTACCCTTCATGTGCATGAGCAATTCAGCAGCAACCCTTAGCAGGAATGGGACAGAACTGAATGCAGGGTTTGAAATTTTTGTAAATGAGTTATCTTTGAACTAAGTGTTTAATTGTTTGAGAAAGGTGAATGAATTAGTAATGTACCATACAGTACACATAAACAAGAATGTACCTGATAACTATAATGAGCTTTGTAAACGACCCATTTTCTCACATCACTCTTATTGCCAACTCCAACTGATCGAACAGCTGCTTTGGACGCTGAAGCACTGGGCATGTCAAATTCCACATCCACATAGTGGACAAAACTAACAGGCACTTCCCGGTCAGATCCTAGCTCCAAGTGGCAGTAAAAAGAATGGGGATGGCCTGAAGCTGGAGAAACATAATTTTGTTAGTATATGAGCATTATCACTTTTAAACCATTTTTAGAGCAGTAATTATTAGCTTTTACCAGATGCCAGTGCAACTCATTCAATTATAAACAATTTGTATGTACAAAGGGTCACACAATAAAACTAGGCAACACACTACCTAACTTTGTGACCTACACCAGTTAGAATGAGGCTATAAAAAAGCTAATGGAATTGCATGCTTTATCTCACGAGGTGCAGAATATAAAAGCCAAGAGGTTTTAATGAGTCAATATAAACCTTGAACAAACTTCAATTAGAGTGCCAGGTGTAGCACTGAGATGAGTTGAGGGGTTTGTATTATGAAGAGAGATTGAGCAGTTTAGGCCTATACTCTCTAGACTTTAGATGAATGAGAGGAGATCTAATAGAGGTAAACAAGATGATAAAGGTATTGACAAAGTAGGCGTAGAACGGATGCTTCCTCTGGTGGGGCATTCTAGAACAAGAGGTCATAGTTTCAGGATAAGGGTAGCAGATTTAGAAAACGGATAGGAGAAATTACTTCTCTTAAAAGGTCGTAATCTGTGGAATTCATTACCCCAGGAGAGCGGTGGATGTCGGGATATTGAGCAAATTTGAGGCGATAGACAGATTTTTAATTAGTAATGGGTTGAAGGGTTATGGAGAACGGGCAGGAAATTTGAGCCGAAGCCGAGAATTGCCCACTTCTGCCCCTGGTTCTTAAATTGTGCTCCACATACAATAGGACAGGTATTGAGGCTTCAGAGTGGATACAGCATAGAATTGTTAGGATATTGCTGGATACAGCATAAATTTGTTAGGATATTGCCTGCATTAGGAAATACAAATGTAAAGACTTGAAAAACTTGGTCTTTGGTCAATAGAACAATACAGAAGCATTGTGACAGAAGGGATTTAAATTATGAAAGGACGAGGCAAGATTGTGAGAAGCAAGTTAATTTTTTTGGATTGGATTGGATTTGTTTATTGTCACGTGTACCGAGGTACATTGAAAAGTATTTTTCTGCAAGCAGCTCAACAGATCATTCAGTACATGGAAGAAAAGGGAATTAAACACAATTCAAGAAAATACAAGAAAATGCATAATAGGGCAACACAAGATATACAATGTAACGACATAAGCATTGGCATCGGATGAAGTATACAGGGTGAAGTGTTAATGAGGTCAGTCAATAAATAAGAGGGTCATTTAGGAGTCTGGTGACAATTTGAGTAGTTAAAGATTCAAAAATGAGGAGTCCAAATAAAAACTTGAATGCAAGGGATTTGTTTTAAAATTCAGAGTACCCAATTCTTTTTTTATTCAATTAAGAGGCAATTTAGTGTTGCCAATCCACCTACCCTGCACATCCTTTTGGGATGACACAGACACGGGGAAAATGTGCAAACTCCACATGGACAGTGACTCGGGGCTGGGATCAAACCCGGGTCCTCAGTGCCATGAGGCAGCAGTGCTAACCACTGCCCTACTGTGCTGCCTTGAATGTAAGAGATTTCAAACAGAGATCAAGAGAAACGTCTTCACAGAGTTGTGAGGCTGTAGAAAACACTCACAGGGTTAGGTGACTGAGGTAGAAATGGCCAATATTATAGATCAGGCTGAATAAGTTGATGAAGGAAAAAGGCTTGCAGGAATATGGGTATAGAATGGATAAATATAAATAAAACAATTTGCTTGGGGTGACATGGTGGCACAGTGGTTAGCACTGCTGCTTCACAGCATCAGGGACCTGGGTCTAATTCCAGCTCTACGTTACTGTCTGTGTGGATTTTTCACGTTCTCCCAAGTCTGCATGGGTTACCTCCGGTTTCCTCCCACAGTCCAAAGATGTGCAGGTTAGGTGGATTGGCCTTGCTAAATTGCCCCTTAGTGTCCAGGGATGTGCAGGTTAGGTAGGGTTACAGGGATAGGGCAGGGGAGTAGTACTAAGTAGGGTGCTCTTTCAGAGGGTGGGCACCGACTCGATGGGCCTCCTTCTAGACCAGGAATTCTGTGGTTCTTAAATGGAGAATAAACAATAACACACAAATCACATTGCATGGCCTATTTCCATGGTGTAACTTCGATGTATTTTTAAGTATAGATAAGGTATTGAGTGAAAAATGTATTTTTCAAAGTCTACTATAAAATGCACTCCATTGTAACAGTTGGATCATTTACTGCACCACCTCAATAATCCATGTCATGTCCTATCATTGCTCCACATGGTCTCCAGGACATCTGGAATTGCAGCTACATGGAAATTGGGCACATTGGATCCAGAATTGGCTTGAGTGGCAGGAAACGGGTGTTTTTCTGACTGGATACTTGTGTCCTGTGGCGTCCCATAAGGATCAGTGTTGGGGCCCTGGCTGTTTTTGGTTTATATAAATGATTTAGACATGAATGTAGGAGGGTTGATCAGGAAGGTCACGGATGATATGAAAATTGGTAGGATGATAAATAGTGAGGAGGACAGTCTTAGATTAACCCACACTAACCCATGCAGACATGGCGAAAATGTGGAAACTCCACATGGACAGTGACCTGGGGCCAGGATCGAACCTGGGTCCTCAGTGCCATGAAGTAGCACAGCTAAACACTGTGCCACCGTGCCACCCTGTCGTGCAAGGTTTAACAAGGCCAAGACGGCTTTTTACAAGAGCAAGGTGTGTTTTGGAGTGGTGTACCTTGCTCGCCTCAGGTCCCGTTCAGAGAGCTGGGGCGGGATTCGCCGACCCCCCGCCGGGTCGGAGAATCGCCAGGGGGCGGCGTGAATCCCACACCTGCCGGCCGCCGAATTCTCCGGCGCCAGAGATTTGGCAGGGGCGGGAATCGCGGTGCGCTGGTCGACAGCCGCTGGCAGCGCTCCTCCCCCCCGGCGATTCTCCAGCCCGCGATGGGCCGAGTGGTCGCTCATTTTTGCCTGTCCCGCGGCGTAATTTAGAGGAGGTCCTTACCGGCGCGATCTAGCGGCGTGGGCCACCTCCGGGGTTCTCGGAGGGGCGCGGGGGCATCTGGCTCCGGGGGGGTGGCCCCACGGTGGCCTGGCCCGCAATCGGGGCCCACCGATCCGCGGGCAGGCCTGTGCCGTGGGGGCACTCTATTCCTCCGCATCGGCCACTGTGGTCCTCTGCCATGGCCGATGTGGAGACAAACCCTCCCGCGCATGCGCCGGGATGACGCCAGCACACGCTGGCGCGCCCACACATGTGCCAACTCGGAAGGGCCTCCGCCGGCCGGCGCGGCGGCAAGCCCCTTCCCCGCCGGCCGGCGCAAACCACTCCGAGTGGGCCTAGCCCCTGAAGGTGCGGAGGATTCCGCATCTTTGGGATGGCCCGACGCCGGAGTGGTTCACCCCACTCCTCCCCGCCGGAGTTGCCGATTACAGCAGAATCCCACCCCTGGACTATTATTTTGACATGCAGGAGGAGGCAAATGTCTTTCTGAAGGAGCATGGACTGGGGAGAATTGAATGAAGTTATTGGTTACACTGAATGTTCGTTTTTTGTGTGTTTTGCTATTTCTTTGCCTTTTTTCAGTATTTGTGGTTCTTTTATTTATTTTTTATTTGAGAGTGTCCAATTCATTTTTCCAATTAAGGGCAATTTAGCATGAACAATCCGCCTACCCTGCACATCTTTGGGTTGTGGGGGCGAAACCCACACAGACACGGGGAAAATGTGAAAACTCCACATGGACAGTGACCCAGAGCCGGGATCGAACCTGGGACCTCGGCGCCGTGAGGCTGCAGTGTCAACCACTGTGCCACCGTGCTGTCGTCTTTTATCTTTTATTTAAACTGTGGAAACGTTTGGGATGGCGGGGGTGAGGGAGGGTTTGTTGGAGTTGGGTAGGTCATTTGGTTGGTGCCCAGTGGGGATGGGGCACTAGGAGGGGGGGGGGAGGAGGGTAGATTGCTGACCATGAGGTTTCATGGTTCATGTACTGGTTGAGGCAGGTGTGTGGGGGTGACAGTGGCCGTCTTGGATGGGCCTGGTGCTGGTGTAAGTTGGACTTCCTGGCGGATGGAATATGGCTGATCGTGGTGGGGGGGGGGGGGGAAGAAAGGCAGAAGCCCCTAATCAGGTTGGTTACATTGAATGTGAGGGGATTAATGGGCCAGTTAAAAGGTCCTGGTTTTTTGGCCATCTAAAGAGTTTGAAGGCAGATGTTGTTTTCTTGCAGGCTACACATTTGAGAGTTTGAGACCAGACAAGACTGCGGAACGAGTGCGTGGGGCAGCATGGTGGCACAGTGGTTAGCACTGCTGCCTCACAGTGCCAGGGACCCGGGTTCAATTCCGGCCTTGGGCGACTGTGTGGAGTTTGTACTTTCTCCCCGTGGCTGCGTGAGTTTCCAGTGGGTGCATCGGTTTCCTCCCACAGTCCAAAGATATGCTGGTTAGGTGGATTGGCCATGCTAAAATCGCCCTTTAGTGTCCAAAAATGTGTACGTTAGGTGAGATAATGGGGATATGGCGGGAGAGTGGACCTAGGCAGTGTGGTCTTTCAGAGGGTTGGGACCTGATGGGCTGAAATCTATGGTTCTAAAATACTGAATTCCATGGTTCCACTCGAGATTTGATGCGAGGATAAGGGGGTCTGTGGTGCTGATCAAGAGGAGTGTGACCTTTTCGGTGGCTAATATTTTGGTGGACTCGAGGGGGAGATATGTGATAGCGAGTGGGTTTTGTCAGGCGCTCCGGTGCTCTTAGTGAACGTATATGGGCCCAACTGGGACAACATAACTTTATTAAGATGCTGGCATCCAGTCCCGAGCTTGACTCGCATCAAATGATTATGGGAGGTGGACTTTAATTGTGTGTTAGACTCCAGGATAGACAGGTCAAGGCCAAATCCTTTATAATATCGGGGGTGGCAAAGGAGCTGCTTGTATTCATGGAACCGGGGGGAGGGGGGAGGAGACCGTGGAGATTTAGATAACCGAGGGATGAGGAGTTTTCCTTCTTTTCACATGTGCACAGGGTCTACTCCCATATTGATTTATTTGTGGTGGGGAAGCCATTACTCCCTGGGGTTGTGGGGCGGGGTACTTGCAGTGTTAATGTAAGCCAACTTGTGACAATAAAGATTATTATTATTATAAAAGTATGCCATAAGGGGATAGGAGGAGAGGATTTACTCTACGCAGTTGCCGCTCATTACCTTCTTTAAGTAGCTGGCTGTTGTCAGCAATGGCGGGGAGGGGGGGGGGGGGGGCGTTCGAGGGGAGGGAAGAGTTCTGGTAAATATGGAATGGGGGGGCTGGGTTGTTGGGGTAATTTTTTAAATAAAAATCGTATAAACTCATTAGACCATTTTGTATGTTATAATTGAACATTTACTGAATAAAATATATTTTAAAAAATCTTGCAGAAGCAAACCAACTTCTATTCAGACCCCACGGTAGCTGATCATTTAATAGACTCTTAAACTGTCAATCAGACTGTAAACAGAATCCCCTGCTGAGTTAATTGTAGCTTTTGAAGATCTGCCAAGCATTTATAGTGATATATTACTTCAGCAATTGTTAAATAAATCTAATGAAATGGCATGATCAGACAGTATTTTACATAGACTTACACCAGATGGCCTGTCAATCAAAGAAGTCCAACCAAGTCTTTTTTCAATCATTCATTGATAGATTCAGCCTTTTTCATATTTAAACATCAGGGGATTTGAAAGATTTCAGATCATGACACTTAAACTTAAACAGAATTTACCAACTGTCAAGAACATATCCCTCCTGTATAAATCCCACACTGCCCCTTCTGCCAAAAATAGCATCTATTGGAAATGAGAGCGGAACTTCCGCGTCTGGGTCCTGCCAGCCATTTTTAATGGTCTGCCATTTTATAAGTTCTTCCCAACAGTGAGAAAATCCGGCCTACGATCTTTCACTAGAACAAGAGTTCTGGATTTTATTTCCAGCGTTTTCTGTTGTTCTCTCAGTTTACCAGCATCTGGAGTATTTTGCCGTTGTGTTATTTCATTTGATGTAAGGTCACTGACCCTGAAATGCTAACGGTTTTTGTCTCTCTACATATGCTGCCTGCTGGGTATTTCCAGTGTCATTTTTGATTTCAGATTACTGGAACTAATTTTGCAATTGTTAGGATACTCATAAGTCTTGGCATGGCATAGGTGTGCTTTTGTTAATTATTTACTTTCCTACTCTGCCGGGGTGCAGGACCACGAGCATCACTGCCAAGTATAAACAGTGTATGGAGGGCCAGTTTAGCTCAGTGGACTAGACAGCTTGTTTGTGATGCAGGACAAGGCCAACAACGCAGGTTCATTTCCCGTACTGGCTGAGGTTATTCATGAAGGCACCGCCTTCTCAGCCTTGCCCCTCACCTGAGGTGTGGTCATCCTCATCAATCACCACCAGTCAGCTCTCCCCCTCAAAGGGGAAAACAGCCCACGGTCATCTGGGACTATGGCAACTTTACCTTTGTAAATAGTGTGTCTAGGAAAGAAATTAAAGTACGGATGAACCTCAGCATACATGCACATCACGGTTTACCTCTCAGTTGTGGGAATGCTGGCTCAATCTTTACTCCTCACTAACCCATGGATGTAATAGATCAATTATAGCATACCAACCACTGTCCCCACAGACACTGCTAATGCAGAGCAGCCCAGAAAGAGTTTACCTTGAAAAATGCCCTTCCCCCACTCCCCAGTGCTGTCTTGTTCAATACTGATAATTGTTTTGTAATTGTGCTGAAATTGCTGCTTAGCTGAGATAGCAGTGTAGACAGAACAAAGATTGGGTCACTGTGCGGAGTCTGCATGCTCTCTCCATGTCTGTGAAGGTTTCCTCTGAGTGCTCCAGTTTCCTTCCACAAGTCCCGAAAGTCGTGCTTGTTAGGTGAATTGGATATTCTGAATTCTCCCTCTGTGTACCTGAACAGGCGTCGGAGTGTGTCGACTATGGGATTTTCACAGTAACTTCATTGCAGTGTTAATATAAGCCTACTTGTGACACTAATAAAGACTGTTATGAGAAGTGGTCAGAATTTCATATCAGTGCCAAACAGGATGTCAAGGTTGCGAACAGTCTGGTTCAGCCTAGGTTTGTGATCAGAGCGAGGCTGGAGTACTTGACTGGGGAACTTGTAGTGGACTCCGAAGATGGCTTCAGTCGTCCCTATATTTAGGTGCAGTACATTTCTGTTCTTCTCGGGCTGATTGTCAGACAAGCAGCTTGACAAATAAGAGACTGTGGAAGGGGCAAGTGAGGTGGTTGTGATGTCGAGCTGGATGCCAGTGTACATGTGAAACCAAATGTTTGTTATCAGATGATTGCCAAAATCAAACTGCATCAATGCACGTTTGAAAAGGTAATGTAGAAAGGCTAAGTGTAGATAGCTTTTTTTGCAGCCATATGCCTTCTCTTTTGATGTTCTGTACGACAATAAAGTGCGTAAAAAATGTTTTTTTTTCAATTATGGAAAAATTCTATTATATTTACATGCACAATCGCCTTTGTGCAAAAAACTGCAGTGTGAACAGGAAAACCAGACTGGTCATTTAGGTTCTACCATCTCCATCATTTTTAAACACTGTATTGGAAACGAGAGATGGAGTTTAATGCTCTCAATGCCCTTTTATTGCCCCTTCACTAGCAACGCACTGTGGTATTGCCCCACCCCCATTATTTATTGGGTGTCCGTAAGGATCCTTGGCATCTTCAGGATAGACATTCTCTCCAGTAAGCAACTCTCCAGTGTTGTTGGTGTCAACGGGAGTGGTGGCCACTGCAAATACCTCAGGGGGCCCAGACTACGAGATCATTGCTGGAGCCTGGACTGAAGGTGAATAGGCAGGCTTCCTTGTGTCAGCTGGGAAGGCCCTGGCAAGAAGGGGGAGCAAGGATTCTTATGTAGGGAAAACAGGAATCTTCAGGGGCTGGTTTAGCACAGGTCCATATAGCTGGCTTTGAAAGCAGACCAAGGCAGGCCAGCAGCACAGTTCAATTCCCGAACAGGCGCCGCAATATGGCAACTAGGGACTTTTCACAGTAACTTCATTTGAAGCCTACTTGTGACAATAAGCGATTTTCATTTCATCTATGGGGGTGGTGCATGCCTCCAGCGGGTCTCTGTTGGCTATGGGCTGCTCAGATAGAAGGGATCCTACCCACCCAAGGTCACAGGCATACCCACTAGTGGTAAACATCAAAGCACCAATATGTATCGCTGAACAATTAATTTTTAAAATAAATTTATGGTGCCCAATTCATTTTTTCCAATTAGGGGACAATTAAGCCTGCCCAATCCACCTACCCTGCACATCTTTTGGGTTGTGGGGGCAAAACCCACGCAAACACGGGGAAAATGTGCAAACTGCTCCACATGGAAAGTGACCCAGAGCCGGGATCGAACCTGGGACCTCGGCGCCATGAGGCAGCAGTGCTAACCACTGTGCCACTGTGCTGCCCACAACCGCTGGACAATTAATAAAAGTCCCAATTTGTTTGGGAAAACCTTTAGGATGACTGTTCATTGTCGAAGGGCCAAAAGGCCTCCTCTTGCTCCTATCTCATCTTCTATGAATAACTAACTTACTTTTGCTTTGTGCCTATTCAATGACATAGGGAGCAGATAAAAGAGGCGGAGAATAAGTTTTGAATGTTTCTGATGTTCTAGATGTTATAAATGTGGCAAATGTGAATAGATATAACCCTAAAGTTCCAAACGCCTTCTGATTAATCTTGTTACGGATTAAAGTGGTATCATTGAGTTTATTTTCAATTAATTGAAAAGGTTGCAAAAAAAAAAAAAAAAAAAATGATTCCAAGAAACACACATGGTTGTTCAACCTATATTGAACCCTGGGGCTACCTAAACTGTGCACAAATCTAGTATCTATAACTAATGAAAGCATAGAGGCACTGGTGAAGGTGCAAAAATTATTTACTAGGATGACACCTTAAAGAAAGATGAAACAGGCTTGGTCTCGTTGCTCCAAAAGATGAGGAGAGGAGGGCAGCACGGTGGCACAGTGGTTAGCTTTGCCGCCTACGGCGCTGAGGACCCGGGTTCGAATCCCGTGTCACTGTCCGGGTGGAGTTTGCACATTCTCACCGTGTCTGCGTGGGTTTCGCCCCCACAACCCAAAAGATGTGCAGGCTAGGTGGATTGGGCACGCTAAATTGGGACAAAAATAATTGGGTACTCTAAATTTATTTTTAAAAAATGAGGAGAGGTAAGATGATAAAGATCTTTAAAACTATAAGGGATTTGATGGGGAAGGAAGAAAATTTTTCGCTTGTGGGTAATTCGATAACCAAGGGCCATAAAAAGGCAATCAGTAATATGTCCGGAGAATTGCCCAAGAGTGGCTACAACAAGTAGTCATTAAGGGAAATAGCATTGATGTATTCAAGAGGAAGTTAGGTAAGTACATGACGGAGAAAGAAATAGAAGAGATGGAGAAATAGGGCAGCACGGTAGCATGGTGGTTAGCATAAATGCTTCACAGCTCCAGGGTCCCAGGTTCGGTCCCCGGCTGGGTCACTGTCTGTGCGGAGTCTGCATGTCCTCCCCGTGTGTGCGTGGGTTTCCTCCGGGTGCTCCGGTTTCCTCCCACAGTCCAAAGATATGCGGGTTAGGTGGATTGGCCATGCTAAAATTGCCCGGTGTCCTAAAAGTAAGGTTTGGGGGGGGGGGGGGGGGGGGGGGGGGTTGTTGGGTTACGGGTATAGGGTGGATACGTGGGTTTGAGTAGGGTTATCATTGCTCGGCACAACATCGAGGGCCGAAGGGCCTGTTCTGTGCTGTACTGTTCTATGTAAATGTGGAAGGAGGTATGACCAGTTGGCTCACATTACCTATTTCTGTGTAGATTTCATGTAAGTCCTGACATGCACTTGTTAAACACAACTGTGTTATTTTGGCTCACTTTAACAACGGTTGACATTTGGTGCTACTGTAAATAAGCTGATACAAACTTTGTATAGCTTATTAACTGTTCTTCAGAAGTAACATGGATGTTTAGTAGGATTTTCATCACACATCCAGAAACAAGAAATTCTTCACTCAACATACGCTGTGCATTACACTTCAGATCATATGGAGCCACAGTACTTGCCTTCAGTAGCTGACTTTTGTATTGACCAGGAGATAAACATCTACTGCAAACTTCAGGTTTAACAATCGTATCAGACACATTTTATAAAAGAGTTACCGGAAGACGCAAAGTGGGAATTGCGTGCACTGTTCAACCCCTTTTTCCCCACTTCTGGTCATGAGGGAGAATCAGTCATCAATCTTTTTTAAGCTGAGCTTTTACTGAGAACTATTTCAGTAAATTAGCGATTGTATAACTTAGTGGTTTTCAAACTTTTTTCAGGTGACCAGTTTTAATCAATGATTCACCCACGTGACCCAATAATTTGCAGACTGTTCACTAGAGCTTCTGACGCTCTGTTCACAGTTAAAATTGGTGCTGCTCTGTCTCCTCGTGGATATCTTATCTGAAAAATGGCACCGGTGATTGAGCAGCACATCCTCAAAACTGCATTGGCATGTCAGCCAAGATTATGTGCTAAAGTTCCAACAGTGGGAATTGAATCCACAACCTTCTGACTCTGAGTATAATCCATTGAGCCATAAGCTGACATTTCATTTGAGGCATGCCTGATGCTCTACTCAGAAAATGCCTTAATTTCAGAATACCATGGGCACCATCCTGAAGTATCGGATGGACAACTCAGCTTCTCATACCAAAGTTTGGTGTTCTCTCAACAAGACATTAAATTTAATGGACCTTTCTATGCAATTCTGTGCTCTGGATTAATGCTTACAAAGAACTGAGTTCAGACTATCTAATAGTTTACTTAATATTGTCCAGGGATATGTAAATAAATAAATGCTCTTTTAAATACAAAGACATTTTGTAGTTATAGGTCACTTGAATACAGAATGACAGTTAACTGAGGCAACACACTCTAAAACCAGCAAAACATTGCCAGACATCAAGAGAGAAGGTTTAATAGAGTATTCTTAACAATGAGGAGTCTTCAGGTGGCACAGTGGCTAGCACTGCTGCCTCACGGCACTGAGGACTCAGATTCAATCATGGCCCCCAGTCACTGTCCGTGTGAAGTTTGCACCTTCTCCCCGTGTTTGCGTGGGTCTCACCCCCACAACCCAAAAATGGGCAGGGTAGGTGGATTCGCCACTCTAAATTGTCCCTTAATTGGAAAAAGAAATTGGATATTCTAAATTTATTTTTAAAAAACAGCGGGAAATGAAGGGAAATTCTTTTATGCAGCGAGATGGTGTGATCTGGAATACAGTGTCTGAAAGGAAGACAGGAGCAGATTTAACAATAACTTTCAAAAAATGAACTGCATAAATACTTGAAAAGGAAAAATTTGTAGGGTAATGGAGAAATGGTAGGGTGAAGACCAGGGAAGTGGGAAGAATTGGATCGCTCTTCCAGTGGGCCTTCTTCTACCCTGTATGATTTAAAAAATATATAAATTTAGATTACCCAATTATTTTTTCCAATTAAGGGCAATTTAGCATGGCCAATCCACCTACCCTGCACATATTTTGGGTTATGGGGGTGAAACCCATGCAGACATGGGGAGAATGTGCAAACTCCACCCGGACAGTGACCCAGGGCCGGGATTCGAACCCAGGTCCTCGGCGCCGTAGGCAGCAATGCTATCCACTGTGCCACCGTGCTGCCCTCTGTACGATTTTACCATTCTATAGGTTGTGATGACGATCCCAAAGCCATCGCCACTCTGATATTTCACATGGCTGGGTTAGAAATAGCGTGCATTGTTTATGTGGTGTAACCTGAAGTACAATGATGAGCAGCATTTCAAATGTAGCCGAATTCAGCTTTTAAACCTAAGGATTACATGCTCTATTGAACAGTGCAAGACACAAAATTACAGTGCAGGAAGAACATTGAGTGTATGCCTATTTACTGAACAAATTGCTGGTTTTGATTCCTCAAACGTTGCTCTACAACTGCACTTTAGAAACACAGTCTTGAGGCTACAGTCCTTTGCCATTTAATGAGGTCATGGCTGATCCCCCTCCAAACAAGACATAACCAGTATTACTCTTTTTATGGCTAACTGGAAGTAGAATTTCAACCCAAAGTGGGCTGTATTCCAATGGGTCACTAAATCCTCTTTCCATGCTCCTCATAATAACAACTTGTATTTATATAGCACCTTTGATGAAATAAATCAGCTCAAGGCACTTCACAGGACAGTTATAAAAAAAAAATTGATATCAAGCTACATAGATATCAGGGCAGATGACCAAAAGTTTGGTCAAAGTGGTACGGTTTAAGGAGCATCTTAAAGAGGTGGAGAGGTGAAGGAAGGGAATTCCAGACTTCAGGGCAGCTGAAGGCACAGCCAATGGAGGAGCGAATAAAATCGGAGATATTTAGAAGACCAGAATTGGAGCAGCAAACATGTATGGGAGGGGTACAGGCCTGGACAAGATAACAGAGAGAGCATGAGGACACCGTGATTTGAAAAAGGATGAGAGTTTTAAAATTGGACCACTGTTTAACCAGAAGTCTATGTAGGTAGGTGAACACAGCGTAATACTGAATGGGACTTGGACGAGTTAAGATATGGTAGGAGTTTGAATGTTTACTGAGGTCATGGGAAGTGGAATGCAAGTTTGAATAGGCAAATCTAAAGATTATGGATAAGGTTTTCAGCATGGACAGAGTCAGGCAATGTTATAGAGGTAGAAATATGTAATAGTGATAGCAGCGACATTTCTAAAGGGGGTGCAAAGAGTGAGGCCTGGGAGTGCTTTGCACAAAGTGGTAGGACAGACTGACAAAGCAATCAATAAAGTATAGGAGATCCTGGAGTTTATAAATAAGGGTGTAGGATACAAAACTAGAAACCTATGCTGAGCACTTGTAAAAACACTAATTGTTCCCCAGCTGGAAATTGTATCACTTTAGGAAGATTAAGAGGGCCGTGGAGAGAGTATAGGAAGGAGTCACCAGACTGGTTCTAGGGATGAGGGATTACAGTTATGTGGTCAGAATGCAGAGATTGGGGTTGTCTTCCTTAGATCAGAGAAGGCAAAAAGACTTGATATAAACTAATGAAGGATTTAAATAGACTAAAAGGATTCTGTTTCCGACAGCTGAAGGGTCAATAACGAAAGGGCACAGATTTAAGATGATTGGCAAGACTCAAGGAAAAGCTTTTTCGTGCAATGAGTGGTTAAGCACTGTCTGACAGGGTGGTGAATACAGTATCAATGGCAGCCTTCCAAAAGCAGAGAGAAAATTGCAGAGATTTGGAGCCTATTTGTATTGTTCTTGAAGAGGCAGTGCACATCCAATGGGAAGAATAGCTTCCTTTTGTGCTACACTATTCCAGAACTTTGCCCTTAATGTTACATAATCCCAAGAAGCATAATTAGATCACTTGGTACTTTAATATTAGAAGCAATCTGGATAGGCATATCCTTTATAGCTTTATAGTTCTGACCATTTTGAATTTCGCATTTGCATGATCTATTAAGTAGTTCTTGATACAAATCTGAAATGAAATGTTTCAGTTTCATTCAGCCTAAGCTGATACATTAGCTTTCAAAATTTTGGATTCCCAGTAATCAAATGAAAAGAAGAAAATATATTTTTTACTAGTGTAATAATACGTCAATGATATTGTCATGAATTCCTTTGATACTCAGCTTGTCAGCCAATTATATGGACCTTAACTTGTCTGAAGACAGAATTCCGTTCTTGGTACTTTTAACATTTTTCTTTGTCATACAATTGTAATGTAACACCATACTTTGCTGAAAAGAACTAGACTAGTTAGGGCAAAACATTACAGTAAAGCTTCCACCCATACAGAACAATCTGACTGGCACTCACCTGAATTTTTGTCTGGGAGCCTGTTGATTCTCCATACAATAGCCTTAAAGGCATGTTCATATTTGGCACTGCCCAATGTTACTCTCATTACAGGCTCAGAGCCAGACACACTTGTACTACCAAAGCTGGCACTTCTATTCACTATGGCTTTCAGAGATTTCTCTCGCAAGACACCTTCTCTTCGAAAGTTCTTAACCCAATCCGTCGGCACTGGATATCGAATCATCACATTTTCACAAGGTATTGCTGCAAATTGATCCTGATTCGACACAAACCCTGAAGACATGACCAACCAAGACTGAAGTTCCACTTCAGCACCCTTAACAGTAGCCAAGGTTTTAAGAGAGAAAGGAAGGGTCTTTTCACCAAACGTAGTCCTGAAACGCATTAATTCAAACCTATGACCATCTAATGGTAAGAACTTAATAAATCTGGAATCACTGAATTCATCAACAGCCACACATTTGTGGAACTGACAGTCACTCATTTTAATCCACTTAGTTGTGGTTGTGGGAATAATGTCATGCCTCGACACCACTTCTTTTCCCTTCATTTGAACATCATTGAAGCCTATTCTGCATTCTGGCATCCCAGACACAAAAGCCAGAACACTGACGTGAGTGACCACAGAGTGCTGAATGAGCTTGTTGTCTGCTTTGGCCACAAGACCTCTAAATTCATCCTGTACTTCCAATGTGATCTCTTCTTCAAAGTAATTGGCACAAATGTCTCTGGCACTTGGTAATTTCATTAGTACATCCCGAAATGTAGTCACAAAACTTTCATAATCTTCATAACTTGTAGTGCCCAGTTTCATCACCTGCACCCTTACTGGTGCTTGTACTACTGTTAGCATGGGGTGGTATTTCCGTTTTTCCTTGTATAATACTTGATCTATTCTTATAGTGTGTATTTTCCCATTTTCATCAAAGTTCTGAAGTTTAAGTTCAGACAACTCATGGCAAGGCAGAAGCTGGACCTCCCGAAAAGGCTTTTCGAGACCCTTTTCGTAAAAGAGTTGTAAACATGCATTATCTAGCATTTTGACACATATAGGTCCCCAGTGTCTTGATGACATAATGTTCTTCTTCTCAGGTATTCTCAGCATCATTGGCCAGCCACCTTTAGGCTGCAGGTGATTAAAGCTAAATGTGCAGCTTTCGGTCTCTGGAGAGTACAAAGGATCATCGTATAAGGGAGGGCTGTCAGGTTGATCTGGATCCATGACCTGGGTTTGCTTAAGTTGATTTAGAGCTTCAAGGTGACTACAGTAAAGCATTGAATCATCTGTAAATGTGGGATTTAAAGAATTACTGAACATAAATGAATTCCTTTGGCCATTAATGTGAGAACTGTAAATTGAAGTATCTGGAGACTGACCAAATGGCATAATAGAATCTTTTTGATTATTGATTTTTACATCAGTAGCAGAATGTGTGATCGGATCTGCAGAATTCATGAAAACAGAATTCCTCTGATTGCTGGTTTTTACATCAGAAAATGGAGAAATCAGATTTTCGGTATTGGTGAATATAATAGATTCCCTTTGATTGCTGACTTTTACATCCGAAAATGAAGACATTGCATTTGGTGAATTAATATAACCAGAATCCCTCTGAACATTATTGTTTACAGCAGGAAATGGAGAGACCAAATCTGGAGAATTTCTGAACACAACTGAATTATTTTGATCATTTAGGTTTCCACCAAAACCTGGGGAAATAGGATCTGGAGAAAGACTGTGTGACATAAGAGAATCCCTTCGACAATCGAGATTTGCATCGGAAAACGGAGAGTCAGGTACATTTTGCTGTTGAAAGATTGGAGATGCGTTTGGCAGTGAATTCACCAAGGCAGACTTTTCATTTTGGTCAAAGAATGCACGAAATGGATTGATTGGTGATGGCTGGACATCACGCAGAGCTTCATCCAAGAAAGGGTTAGTTGTGTGGACTGGTGAAAAGGGGTTTACAGTAGGGCTAATTAATGCAAATACATCATCCTTCTCTTCAGCAGAAAAATCCACCAAATTATTCTTTGATGCTGTTTTTTCAATGCCTGTTTGAGGCCCATGGAAAGTCTTGTCTTTTTCAGTTTTATAGTTATGAGAAACTCCCACTTTTAAAGCAGGGGATTGTACTGGTGAAACAAGATCTCGATCATCATCAAATGTCACCCAGGTGGAAAAGCGTGCTGTTGACATTCTGCACCCATTCAGCTGCATGTTATCAGGGAGTCTGTTCACTGTTTCCATGCTAGTTCCATTGTGAAGAGATAAAGAACCAGTATCTGAAGAGAAAGAAACAATTATTGAAAATCAGAGTTACAAACAAAATTGAATGCTAAAGTATAGAAATAAAAGAAAAAGAATGCTGGAAATGGACCATGCCTGCAGGGTGATCATACTTGAAACTAAAAGATTTCAACTGCTTCATATAATTATTCATCAGATTAGTAAACAAGTTGTACAGGCATCCTGTACATGTAACAGTGGGAATTACCATGTTGATTCTTCTGATCAGTTTCCACAGCATCAATGGAAGATTGATAGAACACTTTTATGTCAATGTAATGACAGCCTAAACCTACAACCCCACCACCTGCCCTCCAACCATTCTGCCCTCCAACCATCGTGAGAAAATTTGTTGAAATGGTACACTAAAAAATGCAGTGTGATCCCGTGTGAATGAGGCTGAAATAGTGTTCAAGCAAAAGAATTGTGCTGGCAACAATAAGGTAACTTTAATTACAGCTGCACAAGCTGTGAAGAAAAACAATGCTCTGAGAAACGCTGGAGAAGTTCTCACTGATAATCGGGGCACAATTATAATCATAGCTTATGGCACAGAAGGAGGCCACTTGGTCCATCATATCTGTGCCAGCTGAAGAAACGAGCCACCCAAACAAATCCCACTTTCCAGCATTTGGTCTGTAGTCCTGCAGGTTAAGGCACTTCAGGTGCACATCCAGGTACCTTTTAAATGAGGATTTCTACCTCTATCATCCTTTCAGGCAGTGAGTTCCAGACCTCTACAATCTGGGTGAATTCTCCTCTTTAATCATTCTACTGAGTACTTTATATCTATGTTCCCCAGCTACTGACCTCTCTTGTAGGATAAATAGGCCCTTCCCATCCACCCTATCCAAGCCAGTCACAATTTTGTATATCTCAATAAAACCTTCTCTCAGATCACTCTGTTCCAAGGAGAGCAACCTCAGCCTAACAAATCTCACCTCATAGCTGCAATTTTCCAGTCTTGGCAACATTCTTGCAAATCTGCTCTGTGACCTCTCTGGTCTCCTTTCTGTAATGAGGTGACCAGAACTGTACACAGTGCTCAAGTTGTGACCGAATTGATGTTTTATATAGCTGCAACATAACCTCCCTGTTCTTATATTCTATGCCTCAGCTAATAAGTGAAAAGATTCCAGATGCCTTCTTAAATCACCTGATAACCTGTCCTGCGACTTTCACGGATCTAAGGACATTCAGTCCAAGGTCCCTTACCTCCTCTACACCATTTTGGTATCCTACCATTTATTGAGCCTTCATACAACATACAGTGCATAAAGGCGCACAGGTTAGGTGAAACCCATGCAGACACAGGGAGAACGTGCAGACTCCACACAGACAGTGACCCAGCGGGGAATTGAACCTGGGACACGTACATGTACAGGATGCCTGAACACTGCTATCGTGCTGCTCTAATTGCTCATTCCTTTGACTTGTGTCACGATTGTGGGATGTATGCATGTGTGATATTAATCTTTAATTTCATCAGCTGATCAAATATATACTGAACTGCTTTAAAAGGACTTTAAAAAAGAAAGCAAAGACATTGACTTATGGTGGTTGCCACAAGTCACCTGACATCTGGTATTATAAGTTGACCATTTTCTGGAGGTTCCAATGTGAATTACAATTAAGACATGCCAAGTCAACCTCCTATGGAATTTCGCACCCACTGATGTCAATAACTATTTCAAAAGAGTTACTGAAACTGTACTGGACATTACCATTTGCATGGGGTGGGATGGGGACGAGACGGTGGTGAGGGAAAAACAAGATGAAAAGCGGGATGAAAATGGGGATAGAAGAATGGATCAATCAGACATACAGTGCAGAAGGAGGCCATTCTGCCCATCGAGTCTGCACCGAACCACTTAAGCACTCACTTCCACCCTATCCCCGGAACCCAATAACCCCTCCTAACCTTTTTGGACACTAAGGGCAATTTAGCATGGCCAATCCACCTAACCTGCATGTCTTTGGACTGTGGGAGGAAACCGGAGCACCCGGAGGAAACCCACGCAGACACGGGAGAATATGCAGACTCCGCACAGGCAGTGACCCAGCGGGGAATCGAATCTGGGACCCTGACGCTGTGAAGCCACAGTGCTATCCACGTGTCCTACCATGCTGCCCAAATGAAATGAAAATAAATTGATGGAAATAAAAATGGGATGAAGGTTGGGGACAGAGCCATGATCACCACCATTTACATTTCCTTTTGTCCAGCACGGTAGCATTGTGGATAGCACAATTGCTTCACAGCTCCAGGGTCCCAGGTTCTATGATCTTTGTCAATCTCTCCCTAGCCTCCACCTGTCGCTGGCCCTTTATCTCGCCCTTAACGTTCCAGTGCAAACCACCACCACCCTTCCTGCCCCCACATAAGTTTCGTCCTATTTCCAGTTCATCTAGCTCTGACAAAGAGTCATCCAGACTCTGAATGTTAGCTCTGTTCTCTCTCCACAGATGTTTTCTGACCTGTAGACATTTTCCAGCATCTTCTGCTATGTGAAAGGTGTTCTTCCTAGCTTATCAAGATGGTTAAGGATCATTCGGGAATTAATGGCTGGGACATTCCATATTCTAATCACCTAGGCATAAAGTAATAGCTGGATAAAAGCAAATTACTGTGGATGCAGGAATCTGAAACCAAAAGAGAAAATGCTGCAAAATCTCAGCAGGTCTGGCAACATCTGTAAGGAGAGAAAAGAGCTAATGTTTTGAGTCCTGATAACCCTTTGTCAAAGTTAAAAGGTGTAGAAAGTGGGAGATATTTATACTGTACGGTGAGGGAATGAAATATGAGTCATAGCCACAGAAAGATAGGATTATTCCACCATTGTCTCTAAACGTGGATCCTACTCACTGGCCCATAACTGTCTCCTATTCCTACACACAACTTCCTGAATAATAGCTGAAATTGAATCTTTCTAACCATAGGAACTGAAATCCTCTTACTTAATTTAATAAAATCTACATAAAAGATTAAACCAGTAATGTCAACATTTTCTAATGACTAGGGACAATGCATTTTAAAAACATCAATTTATCATTCTATCTCAGAAAGAAATGTGTTGTTTCAGACTATTTGGTCAGCTGACTTGGGTATTTTTGTGCTAAAGGTCTGAAGGGAAAAATTTATTAAATTGAAATAAAATATGGTTGAATTCAATTAACCAATTTTGTCAGATGGGTGCAATAGATAAGCAATAGAGAATTTTTTTTGAAGGAGATAAAATATTATTTCTGCTCATTATTCACACATTGATATTACTTTAGGAACATAATAACAGAGGAAGTCATGAAAGTCTTTAATAACACAATTTAACAAATAAAATGTTGCATAATTAATTTTATTTAATTTTTGGAAATCAACTCTGATTCTGCATTTACCAGGATGTTTAACTTTCTACCTCTCATTCTGTATGCCAAAACTGTTTAAAGCTTCTGCACCGACATATGCAATGAGTAGAAATTTGGAGAAACAGCAACCTGGGTTCAAGAAAGTAAGCACTTGCATTTTTACAACAACTTTCACAACTTCAGCATGTCCTGAAGCACATTAAAGCTCATGAAATACTTCTTAAAATGTAATCGCTATAAGGAATGCAACAGTTAATTTTCACACAAGAAGCTCCCACAAATAACGAGAGAATTATAATCTGATGTCGATAAGAGAATGAAATCTTGACCTGGGAAGCTAGGGAGGAGATTGCTGAGCCTTTGGCTTTGATCTTCAAGTCATCTTTGTCTACAGGAATAGTGCCGGAGGACTGGAGGATAGCAAATGTTGTCCCCTTATACAAGAAGGGGAGTAGAGATACCCCCGGTAACTATAGACCAGTGAGCCTTACTTCTGTTGTGGGAAAAGTCTTGGAAAGGTTTATAAGAGATAGGATGTATAATCATCTGGAAAGGAATAATTTGATTAGAGATAGTCAACATGGTTTTGTGAAGGGTAGGTCGTGCCTCACAAACCTCATTGAGTTCTTCGAGAAGGTGACCAAACAGGTGGATGAGGGTAAAGCAGTTGATGTGGTGTATATGGATTTCAGTAAAGCGTTTGATAAGGTTCCCCACGGTAGGCTATTGCAGAAAATACAGAGGCATGGGATTCAGGGTGATTTAGCAGTTTGGATCAGAAATTGGCTAGCTGATAGAAGACAAAGAGTGGTGGTTGATGGGAAATGCTCTGACTGGTGTCCAGTTACTAGTGGTGTGCCACAAGGATCTGTTTTGGGGCCGTTGCTGTTTGTCATTTTTATAAATGACCTGGAGGAGGGCGTAGAAGGATGGGTGAGTAAATTTGCAGATGACACTAAAGTCGGGGGAGTTGTGGACAGTGCAGAAGGATGTTACAAGTTACAGAGGGACATAGATAAGCTGCAGAGCTGGGCTGACAGGTGGCAAATGGAGTTTAATGCAGAAAAGTGTGAGGTGATTCATTTTGGAAGGAATAACAGAAAGGCAGAGTACTGGGCTAATGGTAAGATTCTTGGTAGTGTGGACGAGCAGAGAGATCTCGGTGTCCATGTCCATAGATCCCTGAAAGTTGCCACCCAGGTTGAGAGGGTTGTTAAAAAGGCGTACGGTGTGTTAGCTTTTATTGGTAGAGGAATTGAGTTTCGGAGCCATGAGGTCAGTTTGCAGTTGTACAAAACTCTGGTGCGGCCGCATTTGGAGTATTGTGTGCAGTTCTGGTCGCCACATTATAGGAAGGATGTGGAAGCATTTGAAAGGGTACAGAGGAGACTTACAAGAATGTTGCCTGGTATGGAGGGAAGATCATATGAGGAAAGGCTGAAGGACTTGAGGCTGTTTTCGTTAGAGAGAAGAAGGTTAAGAGGGGACTTAATTGAGGTATACAAGATGATCAGAGGATTAGATAGGGTGGACATCGAGAGCCTTTTTCCTCGGATGGTGATGTCCAGCACGAGGGGACATAGCTTTAAATTGAGGGGAGATAGATATAGGACAGATGTCAGAGGTAGGTTCTTTACTCAGAGAGTAGTAAAGGCGTGGAATGCCCTGCCTGCAACAGTAGTGGACTCGGCAACACTAAACGCATTCAAATGGTCATTGGATAGGCATATGGACGATAAGGGAATAGTGTAGAGGGACTTTAGAAGGGTTTCACAGGACGGTGCAACATCGTGAGCTGAAGGGCCTGTACTGCGCTGTAATGTTCTATGACCATAATACCTTCAATTTAATGTAATTTTCATAGTTTATTTCTACGTTTAGTTTCCCAAAGACAAAGGGCCTCGTCCTTCATTGATTAAAAAGTAAGAACCTTGCTGCCAGGAGATGCTACTATTTCTTAGCACAGTTTGCCAATTCACTGCTTTTTGCCTTGATGGCTCTTAAACCTCATCTGCAATTTAGCATGGCTCAGGGCCAAAGCCATCACTTGTGTTACGAGTAAAATGTTACTACAGTCCGAAAAAACTAAAACGTGTGTTACATTTATTTGAACCACAGTATTTAGAATTTAATGCAAGAATCAGAAACCCCCAAAAATCTCCCTTCAGGGTTTTTAAACTGATAAATCTTGATTCAGCACAACATAACTTCACAGTATTTGAATCCATGCAGGGAACAGTAGTTTGTTACCATTACACCTTGTTCCTAAACCTGAATTTCAGTTCGCTGTTAACTATGCGACTGCACATGAATGAACAGTAGTGTCCAGTGATTCCAAGCTAATTATTTTTCCTTTGACATTTAGAAAAAGTACAATGAATAAATTAATGGAGTCTCAACGAAATGAAGAGAACACTGTTTCCATCAGCTTTATTTCGCAACAAGATTTAGCAAAACTAACGTTTAAACCAAACCTGTTAATGGTGTGCACAGAAGTTTCACGGAATATTCAGATGGCTCTCAGATTTGTCCCGAAATTCTTTACTTTCGTGTGACATCAATCACTGTTACCTCCACACAACCCACATTTGGACAAAGTGTGTACATTTGTATTGTTGCCCATTCGCACAATTTAAAAAGGTAAACAAAAGTTTCTCATGCTGTTATTACATTTTAATTACACTGTTAATAACTGTAAATAACTGGTTTGTTCCATATTCAAGGAAGTAGGCAGTATTAGGTTGCTTAGCCACGTGCTAGTTATTGACCTGTACTAAAAGTAACATCATAAATGAAAAAAGTTTATTTCTACAACTCTCCCATTACACGTGTGAGGTTTATGCTGTTCAGTTGTTTGCTTTGTAAATGAAAAATCCAGATTTATTTTGATGGATTGGACAGCTCATGTGCTTTGGTTATAAAAATCTCCTGCCAAATCAATAAAGCAAACAATTGTAGCCATAAATAAGTATTCATAAGTTCTTGAAGTTTTGACGTTTTAGTTAAGTTGTGTTAAATTCTTAGAACGCTGTAATAATAATTTAATTTATTTTAATTCTTGGGTAAAAAATAGAGCCCTTTGAGGTTCATTTGATTTAGTACCATATCAATTGGTGCACACTGCCCCAGCCCAACACTGCAGGTTTAGAACAGCTTACAACACAGATTTGGCACCAAACTTGTATGTTTCCTAGATTCAACCATACTAATTTGCATCAATTGTGAAGTGCAGAATCAAATGTGAGCAAAGATTTAGGCCGCGATTCTCCGCACCCACGCCGGGGGGGAGAATCGCGGGAGGGCCAGGCGAATCACGCCACGCCGCCCTGGCACCTCCCGCGATTCTCCCACCCCCCCCCCCCAAAAAATGGCGTGTCGCGTTTTGCGTCACGCCGCTCGCCGTTTTTCATGGCGACCGGCGATTCTCCAGCCCGGATTAGTCGAGCGGCCTGACGACCCCGGCGGCAACCACACCTGGTCGCTGCCGGCGTGAACATCGCGCGACTGGTAAGTGTTGGGCCTATGGGGGGCGGAGAGAGGATCGAGCACCACGGGCGTGCTCATCAGATGTCTGGCGGACAGTGACGCAGAGCCAGGTCCGAACCTGGGACCTCAGCGCCGTGAGGCAGCAGTGCTAACCACTGCGCCACCGTACTGCCCCATAAAAAAGAAACTTAACTAAATGGCGAGAGATTGCAGAGTCCAGCAAGTAAATTGGAATGTTAATGGTATGTTCTCATTTATTGTGAAGGAAATTGATTACCAAAATAGAGAAGTCATGCACTGGTGAGACCATATCTGGAGCAGTGTTACAGTATTGGTCTCCTTATTTAAGGAAAGCTGTAAATGCATTAGTAGTTCAGAGAAGGTTTACTAGACTAATATCTGGAATGGGCCAGTTGTCTTATGAGGAAAAGTTAGGTTTGTATTCATTGGAGTTTAGAAGAGTAAGATGGGACTTGATTTAAGCCTCGTAATATCCTGAGAGGTCTTTACAGATGTGGACATGGAGAGGGTGTTTCTTCTTGTGGGAGAGTTTATAACAAACACTCGCTGTTTAAAAATAAAGGATCGCTCATTTAAATCAGAAATGAGGAGAATCGTTTTCTCAGAGATCATGAGTCTCTTCCTCAAAAGGCAGTGGAAGCAAAATCTTTGAATGTTTTTAGAGAAGGGTTAGAAAGATTCTTGATTAACAAGGTTAGTGAAAGGTTATTGGGAGGTTGCAGGAATGCGAGTTTGAGGTTACAATCAGATCAGCAATAATCTTATTGGATGGCAGAGCAGGTTCGAAGGACCAAGTGGCCTATTCCTGCTCCTAATTTGTATGTACATAATACAGTCAATTATTTTTAACCCAAAAATCCACATCCCTCGACAAGGTATAATTTTCACTTATGTTAAATGGTGCATCGTTGAACCTTGGTTAAAAAAGAAAATCCGAAATCTTTTCATTGACCAATCGTTTTACAGCGAGGTTATATTATGCAGAGATTACTGTACGGAAATTATGTCTCCTATTTAAAACATATTTGTGCTCAACCAAACATGCATTTGGGGGCGGAAACATTTACCATTTTTCCCAATTTCATCAGCAAACACCAGCAACAAAGAACTTCCAAAGTCAGGTTTACATGAAGAAAAATCTCACTTCTCTACTGCTCAATGCACAACACGAGTAAAGCCCTGACAATGGTACAGTTTGAATTATTCCTTTTCTTAGATGCAATTTAGTGATGAGTTGTGGACAGTTTTATCCCTATTCATATTAAGTTCATATTCTGATAACCAGCAGAAAATGGAACTTTAAAATTTTGCTGCTCGGAAGGGCTCTTCCTAAGTTTAGTTCGAAACAATGATCTAAACTTGGTTACTATCCCATGTTCACATGCTGTTTGAGTGTAGCATCATGCTATGATTAATGCGTACCTCTCAGCAAGTCCACATACTCTTTTATTGCATAAAAGGGAAATTGTCAATATCAAGGCTTCTATAAGCAATCATAGATTTTGAATATCTACAAGAACACACAAGTTGAATTAAATCTCACAGTAGAAGGTTCAGTAGCTGCTGGCTTTTCAATCATATTTATTTTTCATTACGCTGGGCATTTTAGTTCTTACTGAAACAGTAGCTCAACATATTGGTGTGTAAATTAATGCATCTATACATAACTCTGGTGCACTTTTCTGTTGGAAATGTTCTGATTTCTTTTTGTTTTAGTTTCTATCAAGGCTGCTCTTACGTCTTTTACTAACAGTATACAAGGTCAGCTTACAGCAGCAACCTGTCCTTGCCCTTGCGTATATTTTTGGAAGAAAGGCGCAGCACATGCTTGACTTCTTGTCATGATCGCACAGTTGAAACTGTGAACTCACTATGTGGGACAATGTGCGATGAATGCTTATTGAAACAACAATACGTTGCATTCAGAGGTGCTATTTCATACAAATTGTGTTTATAAATATCAGACATGCCACATCTAACTGTAGTAAAAACAGACTACAGGATGTTATCTGTTTTGATTCCATGCATTTGCATTGGCAGAAACATACATAGGAAATAGAAGCCCTTCAAGCCTGCGCTGTCATTCATTATGATCATGGCTGATCATCAAGTTCAACACCCTGATCCCGCCTCCCCCCCCCCCCCATACCCCTCGATACCTTTAGCCCCAAGAACTATATCTAATTCCTTCTTCAAGTTACACAACGTTTTGGCCTCAACTAAATTTTGGGGTAGTGAATTCCACAGATTCACCACTCTCTGGGTGAATAAATTTCTCCTCACCTCAGTCCAAAAAGATTTACCCCTTATCCTCAAACTATCACCCCTAGTTTTGACTCACCCACCATCGGAAACACATTTTCTGAATCTACCCTGTCTCATCCTGTTAGAATTTTGTAAGTATCTATGAGATCCCCTCTCTTCTGAACTCCAGTGAATATAATCCTAACTGATTTAGTCCCACCATCCCAGGAATCAGTTTGGTAAACCTTCGCTGCATTCTCTCCATAGCAAGAACATCCTTCCTCAGATAAGGACACCAAAACTTCACACATTACTCCAAGTGTGGCCTCACCAATGCCCTATACAATTGCAGTAAATCATCTCTATTCCTATACTCAAATCCTCTCGCAATGAAGGCCAATATACCATTTGCCTTCTTTACTGCCTGCTGTACCTGCACGCTTAGTTTCAGTGACTGAATCACAAGGACATTAAGATCTCACTGAGTATCCACCTCTTTCAATTTACACCCATTCAAATCATAATCTGCCTTCCTATTTTTGCTCCCAAAGTGGTAACCTCACATTTATCCACATTATATTGCATCTGCCATGCACATTCATTCAGCCTTTCCAAATCCCGCTGAAGCATCTCTGCATCCTCCTCACAGCTCACCCTCCCACCCAACTTTGTATCATCTGTAAATCTGGAGATAATGGGGGCGATTCTCCAAGCCCTGCGCTGGGCCGGAGAATCGGCGCACGATTCTCTGAGGTGCGGAGAATCGGCGCCATTTGTGCCGGCGCGGCGTCAGAATCAGCGGGGCCGCCGATTCTCTGGCCCGGATGAGCCGGGCAGCCGCACCGATACGACAGAGTCCCGCCGGCGCCGTTCACCAAACGGTCGGTGGGGGGAGAGGGGGGCTTCTTCACCGGGGGGGGGGGCCTCCGATGGGGTCTGGCCCGCGATTGGGGCCCACCGAACGGCAGGCCGGCCTCTCCACCCCCGGGCCGACTTTCTGGTGCGGCCGGCCCCTGAACACCGATTCCATCTTGAGTCGGGGCCAGCGCGCTAAAGACCCCCGCACAGGATAGTGCGGCCCAACTGTGCATGCGCGGGTTGGCGCGGCGCCCATTTGGCATCACAAAAGGAGGCTGAAGCGGCGTGAACCACTCCCAACGCCGTGCTGGCCCCCTATGGGGGCCAGAATTGTACATAACCGGACCTAGTTCGCGCTGTCGTGAAACGCGACGGCGCGAACTCTTGGGCCCAATATTGAAGAATCGCTCCCAATATGTTTAGTTCCCTCATCCAAATCATTAATATATAATGTGAATGGTTGGGGTCCTAGCAAAGATTCCTGCGGCACCCCACTAGTCACTGTCTGCCAATTGAAAAAAGACCCATTTATTCCAACTTTTTGATTCCTGTCTGCTAACCAGCTTTCTATCCATCTCAAGACATTACCCGTAATCCCATGTGTTTTAACTTTACATAGTAATCTGCTATGAGACCTTGTTGAAAGCCTTCAGAAAGTCTAAAAAAAACAACATCTACTGGTTCTCTCTGGTCAAGTCTAGTATTTACATCTTCAAACAATTTGAGTAGATTTGTCGAGCCCGATTTATTTCCCTTTCGTAAATCCATGCTGACTTTGTCTGAATTTACCACTGCTTTCCAAATGCTGTGCGATGAAATCCTTGATAATGGATGAAGACAGTTTAAACAATGCAAATAGTTGTGCGTGGACTTGTAGGTTAAATAATGATAAAATATGTAATCTATTCAATGAGCACCAATTTAATTATCATTTATCAATATACATTTATATTAAATACTTTATAGCTTATATTTTACTGCAGTTACTAATATTATTGTGTTTTTCAACATTATATTTTTATTTGTTGTATTTGGTTTTTAATCTTTACTATTTTCACTTGATTTCATTCACTCAGAACACTAAAAGTGTTCTAGTTACGGAAACATATTAATTGAAATTTTATTTCATGGACTTTTCCTGAACTAGCATTCCAAGATAAAGGATTTTACAGGGTGGTTAATGAAAGCAAGTCAATAGTAGAAGTAGTTACTTGCAGCCAGATTACACTTCCAGCACCCACACATCTAGCATGTATGAGCATGTTATACAATAGGCGTAGGTTTTTGATTGCAATTCTTTACTTGCTCTTCTTTCTTGGTCTTTTAGAGGAAAATATGTTGATTAAGTTAAGGGATAAAAGTCAGAAGCTGAGACCTATCCTCTCAACAGTATAAAGATAAAGGGTAGCTAGGATGGAGAATGCAATGCATCTTATAATTATGGTTTCAATGTTATAAATGTACACACAATATCAGCTGCAAAACCATATTAACTATTTTATCTTTCCTGTGAAATGTTCTTCCATCCAGTGCCAGCAACTGGATCACTGTCCCTTTTGCTTGAAGTTAAAGTAAAATTAATGATCCGAGCTCAACCAGGGTCACAGGACATGCATTAGGCCATGGGAAGGCTCTAAGCTTGTCTTTTAGTATCCCTGTGCAAACTCTCTAGTGTTTCTGTGGCCTTAGCAATCACCTTGTGAAATATCATCATTACAGTAGCCTCCAACTGTAATGTTAGGATAAAATTAATGAACAAACAAAAAGAACAAAGCAGTTATACCCTGTAGTATTAACTCATACCTAGTGATCTAACTTTTGATATAACAATAATACATCTTACGCTCAAATATCCCATGGCAATCTTATCAGCCTCAGCCAAGTAAACTTAGAAGTGAGGAATAAAGAGGGGTCACTTTGTGCATTAATTTTCAACTTTCTTTCCACTTCTGAAAACTTCAGAATCTCTTTCTAATTTATAAAATCTTAGAACAGGACAATGCAGAGGGAAGCAATTCGATCCATCACGTCTGTGCCAAGCCTCAAGTCTCACAAACACCTACATGTCTCATACAAGCTCCTCCGATCCATCAAAACCCAAAATATGTTCTTACAATAATCAGATCTCCTCAGGTCTGATTTGTATTCTTGCAAAAGTGTGAGAAAACCTTTGTGAAATGACTGCTAATCCTATCAAATTGTTTCCCTTTTCATCTTTGCTAATGGATAGGCATCTAATGTGGTCACATTTCTTGCTTCCTATTTAATTTTACATTACAGTTAGATTATTCAGGTTAAAAATTGTTTAATGCCTTAATTTGGTAAAATATCTTTGCCTGTAGCCATTTGTCTGCTAATGGCCAGCAAAATTTATACATTGCATACAAGAAATATTCTCCACTTTGTCATTTACAGGTAGAATGAACAGCAGAGACTTTGTGGCATTTATGTTCCTTTTTAAAAATAAATTTGGAGTACCCAATTCTTTCCCCCCCCCAATTCAGGGGCAATTTTAGTGTGGCCAATCGACCTTATCCTACACATCTTTGGGTTTGTGGGGGTGAGACCCAAGCAGATATGGGGAGAATGTGCAAACTCCACACGGACAGTGCCCGGGTCCTTGGCGCCGTGAGGTAGCAGTGCTAACCACCGCGCCATCATGCTGCCCAACTTTGTGGCATTCTTTGTGGAAAAAATAATTCTGGAAATATCTTTTCCCAGACAGCTGAAGCATATCTCTAAGGAGTAGCATTGAAAGTGGTTATTGAAATGTCCTGCCCTCTGAACTAAAAATAACAGCACCAATCCACTGGGATAACTGAAGATGGTTGGGGAATAACGACAGCAATGTCAAAAAGTGAAAATGCACAATTGTCATACTGTTCCTTTCTAAACATTTTTAAACTGAATAATCATAAAACACAGCTGTGATGACAATCAGAAGTAAATGGGCAGTAAGGTCATAATAATACTGTTTGGGTTCCAAAAGTTGATGGCTGACATTTCTGCTCTGAAATCACAAATGGGTGAGAGCTTTTCAGCTGTTTCTAACAAGCTATAAAAACAGTGCAAAAAAAATGAAGCTGAACCTGTTGCTAAGTGCTGATGGCAATACAAATCTGAAACTCATTTGTTCAAGATCAGGCTGCAGTCTTTTAAACATTCCAGCTGGCTAATACATCAATCTCATGAATACACAAGGCTCAGATTTATAAAAAGCACCGAATTCATTAAAACTCCTCCAGAAGCCCACAAACATTCATTTGTCTATTCTTCAAAGGACAAAACCCAATTTGTATCCAAACTGAAACAATCTGTAAATAAGTGGAAAAAAAATCTTTTATATTCCACAAATTCCATAAAGCAATTTAAATGTTTGCTTCTGTGCTACACTATTCTTACACCAAGCACAAACGGGTCCATTTCTACTTCAATTTGTTAGAAATTGAAACAGGTAATAAACAGATTTAATTACTTTGAATTTTACAAACCTCAAGATATAGCACAAGATCCAAGACGCTGCATTAAGAAATTACCTCCTGAACTTTACTCAACCACCAACAAAAATGCACAAAAGGTCAAAATAACACCCACTTTTCTCATGCTAACGCAAACTCTTAAATTGGAATGCCTATATCAGGTTACCACTCCGTACAAACTTAAAGACCTAACATTCTTTCGATCAACAATTTTGTATACAGGGAACAAAGAAATACTGATTTAGGGTTAGGTAGTCCTTTGGAGAAAAGTGTTGGAACTACTTACTCAGCACTCACAAAGTTAGGCTCCGTTTTGATAAGTCTGTAGTTTAGTTCCCAGCAGATACTTCTCTGACACTATCATTTCTCTTGTCATGTGATGGATTATGTACACTGCATGCATGAAAAGAACTTGCTTCTGCCTGTCTGCCTGGGATAGGCTGGCGTTTCATTGCTCAGGTTCAAAAGATTTGAAGACGACACAACATGACGTGACTCACCCACAGCATATAAAACAGCTTTTTAAGGTAACAGAGTTTAACCTTTATCCTAAGTTAAGACTCTACAAGCAGAAGGCTTTAAACAAAACGCTTTAGTAGGTTTAGTTGTTACATGCTAGTAATCATGCATACGACATTAAGTCATTTTACAACTCCAATTTTATTTGTGACATGCAAATCTATCTCACAAATCCTCATTTGTGTAACGACACAGCAATATTTATTTAGCCAATCATGTCCCCCACAGAAGCAGTATGCTCGAGTTCAACAAAGTTACAAGGAAAACAGAAAATACATTTTTTTTAAATGCATCCTGAATGAAAAATAATTACAGGGTTATGCAGAAAGGGCACAGAAATGGGACTAGCTGAGCGATTCTTTGCAGACAGCTGCCAGTGGCACTGGAAAATGCCGGCCATTTACCTGATAAAGCTCCAGCATTTAATCTACAAGTATGATTATTTCAAACTTAGGCGAATCAGAAGACATAACTTCTATGCTGTAACCACTCTAAGATTTGTTCCACCCCAGATGTTGGGAAAAAAGCAATCTCTATTGAAAGTTACATTGGCACAGTGGTTAGCACTGGTGCCTCACAGTGCCAGGGGCCCAGGTTCGATTCCGGCTTCGAGTGATTATGGAGTTTGCACGTTCTCCCTGTGTCTGCTTTATCCGCGCGCTCCGGTTTCCTAACACAGTCCAAAGATTTGTAGGTTAGGTGGCTTGGTCATGATCAATGCATGGAATGACAGGGATAGGACGGCAGAGTGGGCCTAGTTAGAGCGTTCTTAGAGGATTAGTGCAGGCGTGATGGGCTGAATGTCCTCCTTCCGCACTGTAGGGATTCTATGGATTGACAGACTGACAAAAGAAAGATTTATCGTGCAATCTGTTCATAATCATCCACGTACTGACCTGAATTGGCTGCAAAAACAAAGGGGGTTTTCCCCCTATTCAAAGAACAAAGAACAATTAAAAATACAGCACAGGAACACGCCCTCCGTCCCTCCAGGCCTGCGCCGACTATGCTGGCAGTCTAAACTAAAATCTTCTTCACTTCTGGGGTCCGTATCCCTGTATTCCCATCCTATTCATGTATTTGTCAAGATGCCCCTTAAATGCCACTATCATCCTTGCTTCCACCACCTCTTCCGGCAGCGATTTCCAGGCACCCACTACCCTCTGTGTAAAAAAACTTGCCTTGTCCATCTCCTCTAAACCTTGCCCCTTGCACCTTAAACCTATGCCCTCTAGTAATTGACACGTCTACCTTGGGAAAACGTCTCTGACTATCCACTCTGTCTGTGCCCCTCATAATTTCGTAGACCTCTATCAGGTCGCCCCTCAACCTCCGTCATTCCAGTGAGAACAAACCAAGTTTATTCAACCTCTCCTCATAGCTAATGCCCTCCATACCAGGCAACATCCTGGTAAATCACTGTCCATGTGGAGTTTGCACATTCTCCCCGTGTCTATGTGGTCTCACCCCCACAAGCCAAAGAATAGATAGAGTAGACAGTCAGAGACTTTTTCCCCGGGTGGAACAAACCATTACAAGGGGACATAAATTTAAGGTAAATGGTGGAAGATATAGGGGGGATGTCAGAGGTAGGTTCTTTACCCAGAGAGTAGTGGGAGCATGGAATGCACTGACTGTGGAAGTAGTTGAGTCGGAAACATTAGGGACCTTCAAGCGGCTATTGGATAGGTACATGGATTATGGTAGAGTAATGGAGTGTAGAGTAATTTGTTCTTAAGAGGAGCACGGTAGCATTGTGGATAGCACAATTGCTTCATAGCTCCAGGGTCCCAGGTTCGATTTCGGCTTGGGTCACTGTCTGTGTGGAGTCCACATCCTCCCCGTGTGTGCGTGGGTTTCCTCCGGGTGCTCCGGTTTCCTCCCACAGTCCAAAGATGTGCAGGTTGAGTGGATTGGTCATGATAAATTGCCCTTAGTGTCCAAAATTCTATGATCTATGATTAACCTAGGACAAAAGTTCGGCACAACATCGTGGGCCGAAGGGCCTGTTCTGTGCTGTATTGTTCTATGTTCTATGTACAGGGGAGGTGGATTGGCCATGCTAAAATGCCCCTTAATTGGAAAAAACGAAATGGATATTCTAAATTTTAAAAAAGCAATGGACAGGACGTCAGTTTCTATTTAGTATTATGACAGCTAAGAATGTACACACCCACTAGGTATATCACAGCTGGAAAGGAGCCAAATGGGTTGCATCTCTAATACATTAATTTCAAAAAAGAAAGAAAGCACAATCTCCTCTCCATGAAGAACAATGTGCTAAACCCAAAGTATTCCATTCATACCTAAATGTTGCCTCCAAAGTATTAAAGATCCTGCATTTCACAGCATTGTAAAGGACAGAATGTAAAAACAAGTTCTGCTGAAATACACAATGCCTTAAAGGGATCAATTTAGCTAAAGAAAAGGCTGACAGGCCAGAAATATCATCAGAACCGTTCTAACCCTCACAAAGACCAAGGAGAATCGCTGATTGATATCCCCATGGGCTTTGTAGGATAGAAGTTTCCCCGTGTTGAGCGAGTGGAGGCCCGCTCAACAAGGGCTCATCAGCGGGGCATTAAATATCAATCCCCTAGAACCAGACCGGCAGCTCCCAATAGTCCAGGCTGGGCATTTGTTTTGTACACCACAGCTGTGACTTTATTTGTGTTGGAGAATAAACAGGCTTTACCTTTTGGCCTGCACTTCCTGGAATGAGAACATTAGCGACGAGGATCAAGCCTGGGATTCTGAGCAGCCTTTTTTAAACTTCAAAGGACAACTCCAATAAGAAAAACAAACAAACCCAGAAATGCCTTTCTTTGGAAGACTTGGGCCTTATGATCCAAACGTAGAGAGCTGAGGCCCATATACCGAGCGCATGCGCCATTTTTTCGCAGCAACAGCATTGCAGGGGCTGAGAGACAAAAGGGAATCCTCCTAACAGCATGTTAGCATAATGCGTTTAGCATTATCAAACATTTAACCATCCAGCGACCCCTGACACTAAAACGTTCGATGAGCTCGTGGAGCTGGTGAGAAACCATTATGACCTAAAGTTGTCCATAATCCTCCAATGTTACCATTTCAACACAGCTGGGAGGACTCCAGGAAACCTGTTACAGAATTTCTTGCTAGATTGCAGAAATTGGCAGATTACCGGATACTACACGATAGGCTAGTGTGTAGGATTAACATTACAAGCCAGAAGACATTATTGGCGGAGCCTAACCTAGACCTCCAAAAGGCCATAGTAATAGCATTGTCCCTGGAGAATATCGAGAAAGGGGCGCAAAGGGGCAGCGCGGTGGTGCAGTGGTTAGCACTGCTGTGTCATGGTGCCGAGGACCCGAGTTCGATCCCGGCCCTGGGTCACTGACTGTGTTGAGTTTGCACATTCTCCCAGTGTCTCTGTGGGTCTCATCCCCACAACCCAAAAAGATGTGCAGGGTAGGTGGATTGGCTGCGCTAAATTGCCCCTTCATTGGAAAAAAAAAGAATTGGGCACTCTAAATTAAAAAATAAAGAGAAAGGGGCACAAGAATTTAAAGGAACGATGGATAGTAACATCCTCAGATTCGGGGAAGGGTCCTCGCCAGCCTATCTGGGGAATGCACCCACATGCCTCATCCACCATCAACCCAACATTCCAAAAGGGCATCTTAGCATTTAGAAAAACACCTGGATGACCCCAGGGAACCTCCTTAAGGATCACAAGTGTCAGCCCCAGAGCTGCTGTAGGTGCTAACAAAGGGCAAAACCCAGGCAAGGCTGTCTGATTCATGCAGTACCTGCCCCGTGCAAGTCGCAAGCCAAAGCCACCTCAGGCATATGCCTTGCAAGTATACCAGCCCTCAGAGGATGAAATGATTTAGTTCAATTGCATCGTCACTACCAAGGTTGCCCCAAGAAGGATAAATACGTCTGCTCGTGAACGTTCATTCGGAGGTGGATGCAGGAACTGCCGTCACAGTCATTGGGGAACAGACATTCCAGTGTCGTTGAACAGGTATTCTACCCTGAAACCCAAAGGGTACCAGGGCCAGACTAGCCACATACACGGGAGACTCCTTAAGATTCTGGGGGCCACCAGTACCCGGTAGCTTATCGACAGCAGTAGGTACGACTCCCACTCATAGCCATGGGAGGATCAGGACCTAGTCTCATAGGCAGGGATTGGCTCCAGATGGTCGACTGAACTGGCTGGAAATTTTCAAATTAAGGATCGGTGGATTGCACGAGGTTATTAATCAAGACCCTGAAGTATTCCAAGACGGCCTCAGTAAATTAAAAGGAGCGGGGGTCAAGATTTATGTGGATCCTAACACCTTCCGACAATATTTCAGGGTTTGGCCAGTCCTATATTCTTTGCCTGCAAAGATAGAAACGGAAATCGAGCGGTTGGAAAGCCTCGGGATAATACGGCCAGTACAGCTGGAGGAGTGGGCTACGCCAGTGGTCGCCGTTCTCAAACCCGAGAAGTCAGTCCGCCTTCACGGAAATTACAAACCTACAGTCAACAAAGCCTCATGACTGGATTTGTACCCCATGCCACGTATAGAGGATTTGTATGCCAAGTTGGTAGGTGGTCAACCCTTCACGAAACTGGATATGAGACATGCCTATTGTACATGCAGAAAGTACATCACAAGTAGCACCCATAAGGGCCTCTTGCAAATATACACACCTGTCGTTCGAAGACTCGTCGGCATGCGGAATATTTCAGGGTGTCATGGAAAATATTCTCCAAGGATTGTGAGGGTGGCAGTATATCTTGATGATGTATTAATCACAGGGGCCACTGAACAAAAGCATCGAATGAACTTGGTCTTACGATGATTTGTTAACATAGGCATTTGTCTCAAGAGAGAGAAATGTGTATTCCAGGCAGGCAAAGTAATGTACCCGAGGGTACCTACAACCCGCAGAAGATAAAATCAAGGCCATCAAGGCCAACTTCTGTCCTCGAATACACTAGCCCATTATAACTCCAGAAAAGAACTAATACTGACATGTGATACCTCCCCATATGGAGTGGGTGCAGTCCTTTCACATCCATGGGGCGATGGCACAAAGAAGCCCATTCCAATACCCCAAAAATTACCCTCATAGGGTCCGGCCCCACAATCTTTGCCAGCATCCTGAACACCTCCTCCCAGGACCACCCCAACGTCTCTCACACCCCCAGAACATATGTCCGTGGTTTGTCCGTCCTCGTCTACGCTTCTCACACTTGTGTGCTACCACCTGGAAGAACAACTCATCCTTGCCCAAGTCATGTGCACATGTGTACTACCTTAAACTGTATCAACCTCATCCTCACACACAATGTCGAATTCACCTTGCACATCCTAACCCATCCTTAACCCCTCTCCTTCCCACCACCACTTCACTTTCTCCACATTCGCCGCCCAATAATAGTGCAGCAGGTTCGGTAATGCCATGCCAACCCCCTTTTTTGACTCTGCCTCTGTAGCAGGGCCCTCTTTACCCTAGGTACCTTTTCCGCCATATAAACTCCGAGATCGCTGCGTCCAGCGTCCAGAAAAAGGCCTTTGGAATGAAGATCGAGAGGGTCTGAAATACGAATAGGAACTTTGGCAGAACTTTCATTTTCACCACATAGGACCCTCCCCGCCAGTAATAGATGTAGCATATTGCATCTCCTAAAGTCCTCCTTTATCTCCTCCACCCACTTTGTTAAGTTCTATTTGTGTACCGTCGCAAACTCCCCCATCTCCTGGACCCTCAGATACGTAAACCTATCCCTGGCTACCCTAAATGACAACACCCCTAAATTGGCTCCCAACCCACCTTGTTCACTGGAAATGCCCTCGCTCTTTCACACATTCAAATTATAGCCCGAGAAGGCCCAAATATCTCTAATAAGCCCATAATTCGCTCATACTCTCCAACAGGTCTGAGACGAACAGCAACAGGTTGTCGACGTACAGTGACACTCGGTGTTCCCTTCTCCCCCTCCACTCCGCTAACGCCCTAAGGACCATCACCAGCACAAAAGCAGCGGTGACAGAGGACACCCTTGCCTTGTTCCTCTACGCAACTGTAAGACTGCACCTGAAGTATTGTACACAGTTTTGGTCCCCTTATTTGAGGAAAGATGTAGTGGCATTGGAGGCAGTTCAGAGCAGGTTCACTAGATTGATTGCAGAGATGAGGGGTTTGTCGTATGAGAAGTGATTGAACAATTTAGGCCTATACTCTTGGAGTTTAGAAGAATGAGGGGAGATCAAATTTTGGTATATAAGTTGCTAAAAGGTATGGATAAAGTAGACGATGCTTCCTCTTGTGGGGCATTCTAAAACAAAAAATCATAATCTTAGAATAAGAGGGAGCAAATTTAAAACAGATTTGACGGCAGCACGGTAACACAGTGGGTTAGCACTGCTGCCTCACAGCGCCGAGGTCCCAGGTTCGATCCCAGCCCTGGGTCACTCTCCATGTGGAGTTTGCACATTCTCCCCGTGTTTGCATGGGTCTCACCCCCACAACCCAAAGATGCGCAGGGTAGGTGGATTGGCCATGCTAATTGCCCATTAATTGGAAAAAATTAATTGGGTACTCTAAATTATTTTTTTAAAAATTAAAACAGATTTGATGTAAAACTACTCCCAAAGGGTTGTGAATCTGTGGAATTTGCTACCCCAGAATGCGGTGGATGCTGGGACAGTGAGTAAATTTAAGGAGGAGTTAGACAGATTTTTAATTGGTAATGGGTTCAAGGGTTATGGAGAACGGGCAGGACGGTGGAGTTATCATAGATACCATTGAATTTATAGTGCAGAAAGAGGCCATTCGGCCCATCAGGTCTGCACTGACCCATGGAAAGATCACCATACCTAGGCCATACCTCCACCCTACCCCGTAATCCACCCAACCCTTTTGGACACTAAGGGCAATTTTAACATGGCCAATCCCCCTAAACTGCACATCTTTGGATTGTGGGAGAAAACCGGAGCACCTGGAGGAAACCCGCCCAGACACGGGGAGAACATGCAGACTCCGCACAGACAGTGACCCAAGTTGGGAATTGACCCTGGAGCTGTGAAGCAACAGTGCTAACCACTGTGCTACCATGCCGCCCTACGGTCGGAGGCTGGAAATCCTGCGGAGAGTAACTCAGCTCCTCACTGTCTGCCATCCACAAGGACACAAGTCAGGAGTGTGATGGGACACTCTCCACTTGCGGCTCCCGATGACACTCGGGAAGCTCGACACTATCCAGGACAAGCCCCCCCCGCTCGATCAACAGGCTAACCACCCCCCCCCCCAACCTTCGACATGCGCTCCCTCCACCCCTGACACACCGCAGCCACTCGCTCCTCAGACAGTGCCTTCCAAACCCGCCACCTCTACCCCCTAGAGGGACAAGGGGAGTTGAGACCAGGATGGGATCAGCCATGATCACATTGAGGTGTTAAGCTCGGGAAGCTAAATTACTCCCGCTCCTAGGTCATGTGTTCTACGCAGGAGATACTCTGGCTGATTTCGCAATCCAGGTCTTGGTCTGTACCATTGTAGGTGGCAGATGAGGAACATATCAGCCATGATAGAATGGTGGAGCAGACTCGATTGGTTGAATGGCCTAATTCCGCTCCTATATCTTTTGAACTCAAAGCTCCATGAACCCATGTCGTTAGTCTGTTCACTCGCCACTGAGGCCACTGATAGAAGGCACACCCACACCACAAACGTCAGCCCAAATCCAAACCTTCCCAGGACTTCAAACAGTTACCGCCACTCCACCCGGTTGAAAGCCTTCTCTGTGTCCATAGATACCGCTACCCTTGACGGGGTTATGATCACCTAATATTACTGGAAAGTTACCTACCACCCCCGGAACACATCCTTCCATCCTCCCCGCCACTAAGTTAGCCAATACTTTCACATCTGTGATATGGGCCTGTATGACCCACACTCCAGCGAATCCTTCCCTTTCTTAGGAATTAATGTGATCGTCGCCTGTGTCAGTGTCTCCGGAGCTCCCACTTCTCCAGTGCTTTGCTAAACTCCCACAAACCCCTTATAGAACGCCGCCGGGAAATCATCCTGCTCTGGGGCCTTCCCCGACTTCACCCCTTTTATGCTCTCCATCACCTCTATCAACTCTAATGGGTCCCAGGTTCGATTCCCGGCTGGGTCACTGTCTGTGTGGAGTCTGCACGTCCTCCCCGTGTGCGCGTGGGTTTCCTCCGGGTGCTCCGGTTTCCTCCCACAGTCCAAAGATGTGTGGGTTAGGTGGATTGGCCATGCTAAATTGCCCGTAGTGTACGGTTAATGGGGGGATTGTTGGGTTACGGGTACACAGGTTACGTGGGTTTAAGTGGGGTGATCATTGTTCGGCACAACATCGAGGGCCGAAGGGCCTGTTCTGTGCTGTACTGTTCTATGTTCTAATGGCTCCTCAAGCACCTGCCTCCTGTCCTCATCCAGCCGTGGAAATTCCAGCCCATCCAGAAACCGCCCATATCCCCTTCCTCATTCACCGGATCAGCCCTACAATTTCTCATAGTACTCCCTGAAAGCCTGACTTATCTTCCCTGGCTCCGACACTACCTCCTCTTCCCTGTCTGTACTCTCAGGATTTCTCTGGACGTAGCCTACCTCCATAGCTGATGGCCTAGCATGCGGCTCACCTTCTCTCCATATTCATACCGCACCCCCTCGCTCTCCGCAGCTGCCCAACAGCCTTTCCCGTTGTCAGTCTTTCGAACTGCACCTGTAACTTCTTTCTCTTCGCCAATCCCTCCATAGTGCCACAGTGGGCGTCCTCGAATAATCCCGTTAACCTCGACTATCTCATCCAATAATCCTCCATACTCCTCCTTACTCCTCCAATCTCCGTGCGCCTTGAATGAGATAATCTCTCCCCGAACCACCGCCTTCAATGCCTCCCAGAATGTGGTCACCGATGCCTCCACATTTTGATTCAGCTCCACGAAGTCCTTGATCATCGACCGCACTTTATCGCAGAATCACTGTCCCAATTCAGTACATATATATTCACTAGCACCACTGACATCCCAACCAGCACCCCGTTCACCATCATGTATCTCCCCCTGGATCCCTCAGTTTCTTTGCACTTAAAACCCCATTTTTGTTACTCAACAGGATGGACTTCATGGAATATGAATCCCTGTGTTGAGTGGGCCGAGGTCCGGCCAATAGGGGCTCACCAGCTGGGCCTTAAATGCTGACCCCCAGCCAAGGACCGGTGGTTCCCGATAGTCCCAGGCTACGATATATGTTTTGTATGCTGCATGTTTTATTAGTATTGGAGAACGAACCGGCTTTGCCTTTTAGCTTGCGCCTCCTGGAATTATTAGAGGAACATGGGATTTAGGAGCATGGGCAGGAGCAGGAGTAGGCCATTCAGCCTTTTGAGCCTGCTCTGTTAATCAATAAGATCATGGCTGTTCTGATTGTGTTTCAACTCCACTTCACATCTGTCGCCCATGGCCTCCGCCCCCCCCCCCCCCCTCCCCGATCAGCGTGGTCCTCCGCCCCGCACCCCCCACCACTCCCCCCTTCCTCCGCAGCCCCCGCGCTCCTTGTTGGCCGCGGCACCCCCGCTCTCCGTCCTCCGCTCCCCCCTCCCCCGCACCCTGCCCACCGCACCCTGTCCGCCGCTCCCCCCCCGCACCCTATCCGCTGTGGCCCACCGCACCCTGTCTGCCGCTCCCACCCCGCACCCTGTCCACCGCTCCCACCCCGCACCCTGTCCGTCGCTCCCCCCCCCCGCACCCTGTCCGCTGCTCCCCCCCGCACCCTGTCCGCCGCTCCCCCCCGCACCCTGTCCGCCGCTCCAACCCGCACCGTCTGCTGCCCCCACCGCACCCTGTCCGCCACTCCCCCCGCACCCTGTCCGCTGCTGCCCCCCCGCACCCTATCCGACACTTCCCCCCGCACCCTATCCGCCGCTCCCCCCCCGCCCCTCCCCACTGCACCCTGTTCGCCATGCCCCCCCCCCCCCCGCACTGTCTGCCGCGGCCCCAATGCACCCTGTCCTCCGTGGCCCCCCCGGCTCCCTGTCCACCGCGTCCCCCCCGCTCCCTGTCTGCCACGGCCCCCGACTCCCTGTCCGCCACAGCCCCCCGTTCCCTGTCTGCCGCGCCCCCCCCATCCCATGGCCCCCCCCGCCCGCCACGGCCCCCTGTCCGCCGCAGCCCTGGCTCCCTGTTCTCCGCGGCCTCCCCACGCACACTGTCCGCCATGGCCCCCCGCTCCCCGTCCGTGATTGGTCACTGCTAGAGCGTAAGGGGGTGGCGGGAGGAAGTTTATGGGAAGTGTACTCCGGGCTTTTTGGGGGTGAGAAAGAGGAGAGAGTAGGGGCGAAAGTCTTTGTAAAAAGTGTTTGTCTCTAGAATTTTAATTTAGTTTTTTTTTAAAAAGTACCCAATTCCTTTTTTCCAAATAAGGGGCAATTTAGTGTGGCCAATCCACCCCCCTTGCACATCTTTTTGGGTTGTGGGAGTGAGACCCACGCAGACACAGGGAGAATGTGCAAACTCCACATGGACAGTGACCCGGGGCTGGGATCGTACCTAGGCCCTGAGCGCCGTGAGGCAGTAGTGCGAACCACTGCGCCACCATGCCTCCCCGTTTATGGAATTTTGTTTAAAATGTTTGTTCT
The DNA here is from genome assembly GCF_902713615.1 of Scyliorhinus canicula. NCBI lineage: Eukaryota > Metazoa > Chordata > Chondrichthyes > Carcharhiniformes > Scyliorhinidae > Scyliorhinus > Scyliorhinus canicula. The sequence goes on along the minus strand of NC_052147.1, from coordinate 10,425,887 downwards.
GGTTCACATCTTTTTTATTCTTTTCCATGAAATGTTAAAAGTTTAATAAAAATAATTTAAAATAAACACGAAATGTCCAAGATTCAGATGCGGCCGTACATATCTAAATATGAATCATTTTTTTGAAGCTAAAATTCCCAGGTTCCGATTGGGAATTGGGTCCTTGTTGTTGTGCTGAGTTCTCATGGGTTCCTTTCAATGTGCAATCACCATGGTACCTGCTGAAAGTAAAACATTTGGTGGTACGGATGGATGATGTGTTTTAACATGTTTCTGGACAGGTGAGGTGGATGTGGTTAATATTGCACATTCCAGTAAGTCGTCAGAAGCCTGAGGAAAATCGAGATTGAGCGACAGTGCAGCTGTGTGGTGAGAACAAAAGTGGTTTGTCTGGATACCATGTCCTCGAAGTCTAACTCAGGAAGCAAACAGGTGAAGGCTAATCCTGCCAATAAACCATTTCTTTATTAGACTAAAAGTTACATTCTGTGAGACTATAAGGGTGGCCGTATAAATTAACAACTGCATCTTAGCTACAATAAACATTTCTGAACCCGAATCGGATGATAGTCAATGGTTTGGAGAGATTCAGTTAATCCATTATTCTCTGTTAATAATCACGTCTAGATTTACAGCTCTCTTTGAACAACTCTCAAACTGTAAATCTTCACTAAAGTATCACTGATGTTTAAAGAAAAATATATTACGTTTCTTTTTAATAATTTTTCTTCCAGTACTATAACCATTCTCTGATACTATAACGGTGGGCAAGTGGTACCAGGTGAAATGTTCTTGCAGAGATCTGGGACAGACATGATGGACCAAATTATTACAGCGCAGGAAGTGATCTATGACTCTATCATTCTAAAAAAATATACAGAAAAATAAAATGGGTTGAAAAATTTTTGTTAATCATGAACTTAAAGACATGCTAATCTCACTAATTCTTTCATATGTACATCCATTTTTTGCTTTGATTACATTTATTCAATGAGAACCAAAAAAACAACGTGCTATTTCATTGAAGTATGGGCAGAAATTGACTCGTTTGGAGTGTAAGAGCCCTGCGGCGGGTTGGGAACCCGAAACTTCGTTGAGTGGGCTTTCCAGTAACTTTGTAATTATATTCGCTTCCTACTTCCGGGTTTCCTACCCAATTAGAATGCACAAGCGTGACACTTGAAGACTCTCTACTTAAGGAAACCTCGGTAGGAGGTACCAAACGTGTTGCCCAATCCCAACATCGTCATCAAACCTGTTGACCAACCCCAACATCGTCATCAATCCTGTTGCCCAACCCCAACATCGTTATCAAATCTGTCAACCAATCCCAACATCGTCATCAATCCTGTTGCCCAACCCCAACATCGTTATCAAATCTGTCGACCAATCCCAACATCGTCATCAATCCTGTTGCCCAACCCCAACGTTATCAAATCTGTCGACCAATCCCAACATCGTCATCAATCCTGTTGACCAACCCCAACGTTGTTATCAAACCTGTCGACCAACCCCAACATCGTTATCAAACCTGTTGACCAACCCCAACATTGTTATCAAACCTGTCGACCAACCCCAACATAGTCAGCAATCCTGTGCTGCTCACTGTGCTATCGTGCTGCCCTTGTTGACCAGGATGAGTTTGTTCACGAAACCTGTGTGCTAGCAGTTAAGTGCAGGATGCAGGGTAAATCTGCTTTCAGTTGACTTTTTACTTATTTAATTCTCAGATCTACCATCTCTATGGCAATTTCCAGCACTCCAAATACTCACCAGTTACATGTGGAAGTGAGTGGAATCCCTTGGATTTATGACATGCTGGCATTTTTCAATGTTGTAATCTGTTCCTTTCCCCTGCAGCTCCCCCCACTCCTCACACACTGACACCTTGTGGGTTAAAATTCTGCCCATAGTGTACACTGGCTAGATCCAGTTCCACAAAGTTTTTCTTTAATATTTAAACTGAGGAAGATAGAAGATGAGAGGGTTGTTCAGAGTTGTCTTTGATCAGAAGATTAATGACTTGAGTAGTTTGGTTTAAAAGCAGATTGGCAATTTCTTCCGATCTTTCACAATGCAGATAATTCTTAGATAGACTCTATTTAGTATGCGCTGACAAAAAAGACATCCTTTACAGGTCCAAAAAGTTTCCTTTCAGTGATATCCTAATTCATGAAAGAACCTAAGATAAATACTGACATCTACAGAACACACTGATTAGAAGAAGTAGACTACAGGAAAATTGTGACTCATGGGAAGAACATAAAAACTTAATAAATAGGAGCTGAGGAGACCACAAAGCCCATCACATCTGCTCTTCCATTCATACCAGCATGACTGAACTTGGTCTTCAAGTCCACTTTCTTTTTTTTAAAATTTAGAGTAGTATCCAATTCATTTTTCCAATTAAGGGTCAATTTAGCGTGGCCAATCCACCTCGCCTGCATATCTTTTTTGGGTTGTGGGGGCGAGACCCACGCAAACACGGGGAGAATGTGCAAACTCCACACGGACCAATTCCACTTTCTGACCCACTCCCCATATACCCTTAATTCCCTGAGACCTCAAAAATCTGTCTATTCCAACCCTAAATATAGTCAACGTTGCAGCAACCACAACTCTCTGGGGTAGAGAATTACAAGATTCACAACCCATTGATTGAAGCAATCTCTCCCCATATCAGTCCTAAATGTTTGGCCCCTTATCCCAAGACTGTGCCCATGTTTTAGATTTCCCGACCAATGGAAACAATCTTGTGTCCATCCTATCAAGCTCTTTCAGAACTTTGTAGGTTTCAATGAGATCCCCTCTCGTTCTTCTAAACTCCAGAGAATATAAGCCCAATTAACACAACCGCTCATCATCAAACCTCCCTCCCAGAGACCTTTGTAGTACTACCTCCAATGCAAGTAGATAATTTCTTAAATGTTAGCACAAAATCTGTACACAGGACTCCAGATGTGGTCCCTCCAGGTTTTTCACACAGTGACAGTGAATGGCGAAAGGATAGTTCAAGGTCAGAATAATGTGTAAATTGGACGAGGCAGATGGGTGGTGTTCCCATGTATCTGTTGCCACTGTCCTTCTTGATGGTAGAGGTCACGGATTTGGAAGGTGATGTCAAGGAAATTTGCCAAGTTGATGCAGTGCATCTTGCAGATGAACACACTTTTGCCACTGTGGTAGAGAAAATAAATGTTCACTGGGGTGCAAGGGGATTGAATGTCTAAGCTGGTGCGCACCTAAGGAAATCTGCCTGAATAACAACAATTGAGCAGTCCTGATATAGACGTTTGCCTAGATCCTCCGGCCTTCATAGTCGGCTGAATTCCACGATTCAAGGAGGTGCTCAGAGATTTCTGCATAGGAGACGGCCATTTGACCTGTCAAATTCATGCTGGCTCTCTGAAGAGCAATCCAGTCAGCCCCATTCTCCGACTATCTCCATAACTCTGCAAGTTAATTTCCCTCAATTAAATCATTTCCTTTGAAATGGTGATGACATAGAGTAGACAAACAGAAATATAAATCTGCATTTCTTTTTTTAATATAAATTTATAGTACCGTATAATTATTTCCAATTAAGGAGCAATTTAGCATGGCCAATCCACCTAGCCTGCACATCTTTGGGTTGTGGGGGTGAGACCCACGCATTCACGGGGAGAATGTGCAAATTCTACACGGACAATGAACCAGTGCCGGGATCGAACCCGGGCCCTCAGCGCCGTGAGGCAGCAGTGCTAACACTGTGCTGCCCCCGCTAGATAGATCTGCGTTTCTGACAACAGGATAAGACTGTTGGGTTTCACGGTGCAAAGAAAGGCAGTTTACGCACTGTGTCAAAATGGAGCACAGCTGCGGCATTTTTGCAGGCTGTGTCTTCAGACAAGTGTAAAAGCAACAGAGCGATGCCTGAACTTTCTCTACTGAAAAAGCACGCAGTAATAAAGTACCAACAATATATTTCCCAGAAAATGTATTCAACTTCAACCTCAGAGGAGTCAGATACAAATTATTGTAATAGCACAGGTAACTAATTAACTGCAGGCTTAGACATTGCGGTAAACTTATGGTTGTAAAGAGATGCTTTGTAATGTATAATGTTTTGAGAGATGCAATTAAAATGAGGGTAGAATTGCTGCCACAGTTACTTTTCCCGCTGCTGCTTGCATGCGTCAGGTGCAACCTTTCAGATGAGAAATAACACACCTCCATCAAGGGTAACTAGTCTGTACATGAAATTAAATTCAACCACTGTTTTAACCATGTGCCAGCAACTATAAACACCTCGCCCTGAGAAAATATTCCAACTAAAAAGTAGAAAAAAGTTGAGGCAGCCAGAACGAAACATTAATAGATGCTGCAGGAACTTTCAACTAGATAAGTAAAGCAATAAAACATGTACTCTCATCTGCCACATTAACAACATTCTAATCAGGAAGCCTGAGCTTGTATGACAGATGGGCAGGGGCAGCAGCAGCACCATGGAGTGAGAGAGAGAAGGGGGAGGCGTTGGGGAGCTGCAATAAAGGAAGCAAAAGAGTTTGCACAGATGGGTTGAGGATTGTTCAGCAATATCTTTTCTGCCAGGAACACTGAAGGCAGCCGTACTAAACTCTGAGGCACAGCAGGAATACTGAAAATACATCCTGCTCCCAGTCTATGCAAGAACCTGAAATATTAGCTTTGTTTCTCTCTTCACAGATGCTGCCAGTCATGTTGAGTATTTCCAGCATTTTCTGCTTTATTTCTTGCAAAAAATCTATTTAACCGAACGTGATCAAGTCGCACCCACTTGCATCCATTAATCCACTACCCAAACTGCCATAGTATTAAGAAATCTGGACATATTTAAAACTTGCTCTATTGACTGTCATATACACTTGATTGGAGAAGGAAATATATAGCATTCATCCAGGCATCCATTAAACAGCAATCCTGCAAGAGCAGCAGATTGTGTGGATTGATATTTTTAGTTAATTACACAAAATGTATTTAATGTGTTTGTCATTCATTTTCTCCCAGACTATCACAGGGAATTTTCTTGGGGATTTGCCCAACAGACTAACATAACTTCAGCAGATCAAAAAATCTTCTAATACAAGATCTAATACGAGATGTAAAAGGCCTTTGCTAACATTATGGTGGTAGATCGGTAGAACCCAACCACTGAGGAAATTCACAGAATACACTAATTTTTTTAAATTTTTTTTAAAATTTAGATTAGCCAATTATTTTTTCCAATTAAGGGGCAATTTTGCGTGGCCAATCCATCTACTCTGCACATTTTTGGGTTGTGGGGGCGAAACCCACGCAGACACGGGGAGAACGTGCAAACTCCACACGGACAGTGACCCAGAGCCGGGATCGAACCTGGGACCTCAGCGCCGTGAGGCGGTTGTGCTAACCACTAGGCCACCGTGCTGCCCTCACAGAATACACTAATAAGATTATTTTTAAAAAAATTTATAGAGTGCCCAATTATTTGTTTTCCAATCAAAGGGAAATTTACTGTGGCCAATCCACCTCCCCTGCACATCTTTGGGCTGTGGGGGTGAGACCCACGCAGACACGGGGAGAATGTGAAAACTACACACGGACAGGATCAAACCCAGGTCCTTGGTGCAGCAGTGCTAACCACTGCATCACTGTACCACCCTGTAATAAGACCTTATTAAGGAAGTTACAAACTCTTAAGCACCGTAAAGCTTAATTCTGGTTATCTAAACAAAGCCAATGTGGTGGTATGAATGGGAGCACTGCCATTGGTGCAGAGCATTGGTTTCCCATTGGCTCTGGCTGGTCATGTGCCTCTCGTCTGATTGGCTGGGACTAGTCATGTGACTGCTCACCAATTGGTCGAGAGGCAAGTAGACCCCGCCTCAGAGGCGGGGTATAAGTACCCAGAGTTCCCAGCGGTCGGCCTTTCTCTGTAGTCGACCACCGGGCTAACAACTAGCTGATTAAAGCCTAAGTTTGGACCTTCATCATGCCTCGCGTCCAATTGATGGTACATCAGCCAAACACTGACAACAGTCTTGGCTGAGGAGTAGGATGGTTGGCAAAAAGTGAAGGGGCAAGTCACAGAAAGGAGCAAAGCACAAAAATGAGAACAGGGGCGCGATTTCATCAAAACAAATTGAAAAAAAATCGATGTCTGGTTTTGGGCCCATTTAGCACGGCGTTTCTCGGCGGCTATCCGACAGCACTTTGCAGTTTTCTTTTGGCCTCGGGGAGTTTCTCTCTGCCAGGGCCTAACTTAGAGCCATTTTCTGCTGGGCTCACCAGCAGGAAAGGCTATTTGCAGATGGGGATACCATTTTGTCTGGCAGCCTCACATAATCCCCCCCGCCCCTTTCATCCTCTTCCCCCCCGCTCCCCCCAAATCTCGGGGTGGTCGAGATCACGACATCTCACCAGACTGTTAAATCCGATGATGCCGGTTAGAGCGTCACAAATCTCGCGAGAGACCACTCATGAGATTCAATGGCCTCACTCCGGCATTAAGTCGGACGCGATGAGGCCCTTAAACCACGCCCCAGAGCAGAATAGGAGCACAAATATTCAAAGAACTGATTAGGCAAGACACCGTTAGAATGTATTTTAATGAAAAAATGAAAATGAAATGAAAATGAAATGAATTTTAATTGAAGCTTTGAGGAGGTTTCAGGTGAAAGAAATAAAAACTACTCAGCTGAATTGGTTTTTCAAGTTTACTCCCTGCTACTTTGTGTCTACACTTTGACATTTACAGAAATGTAGTGACAAGACAGATCCTGTAAAGCTAATCTCCTCAGATACATTCAAGGGAGTGGCAGATTTTGTGGTTGCTGCTAGAAGGGCACCTGGTTGTCTTTTGTCTGTGGCATGGCCTTACCTTAATGCCTTCCTCACTTTCTTCTTCCATCAAATAGAAATGGTCTGACAGTAAAGATTGCATGATTGAAAGATTGTAGGAAAGACATTTTTCGGTCTGAAACTGCTGAAAGTTTGCAGAAGCCTTTCTTAGCTTCAATGCTGAGGAAGATTTTTCTAATTGCGACAGTAAACGCTAATGTTTCAAACTAGTTTGTGAACTCCATCCCTCCCCTGGTTATGAAGATAATGTTGCCCCCTTTTCTACACTGTTTTGTTTGACAGTAATAACCAAGCAGACACAAACTGACATGAGTTTTTTATTGATTTATTTTTTTAAATTTAGAGTACGCAATTCATTTTTTCCAATTAAGGGGCAATTTAGCGTGGCCAGTCCACCTAGCCTGCACATTTTTGGGTTGTGGGGGTGAAACCCACGCAGACACAGGGAGAATGTGCAAACTCCACACAGACAGTGACCCAGAGCCGGGATCAAACCTGGGACCTCGGCACCGTGAGGCCGTAGTGCTAACCCACTGCGCCACCGTGCTGCCCTCAAACTGACATGAGTAATAAAGCCTCGCAGAATGCCTTGCATCCTACCTGGACGATGATCACACAGCTAACCAGTCTGAGCAGCAACTTGCAACTGCCACATTTTTCATCCCTCTCTGTTGAACTTCAGCCAGAATAAGAGCTAAAAAGCTCTGAATCTGAATCAACTAGCTATGGACTGGCTTGAATGTGCAAGATTAATGGCACACCCTTCATTAAATGTTAGCCAATTTAATTGACTGGCATACAGGAGTACAGTTGTGACAAATGTTACGAAGAACCTATTTATCATCACATTGCATTTACTGAAAAACTGCACTGGCACCAAATTCTCTTTCATGTTATTAGCCCTTTAAAGTTCATACAAGATTTCAAGAAAGCAGCTCACTACCTCCTTCTCAGGAGCAATTAGGGATGGGCAACAAATGCTGGCTTTGCCAGAAACACCCACATCCCATGAAAGAACATGTAAAAAAGGTTGGATCTGGTTCAGCTGAGAGCAATAAACCCTTTAATATTCTTCCACACGGTTGCTCAAATCTGCTGAAATTACTTTCTGACATGACAATCCAATTAGTCCTGACACATGACATGTCTACACTAGTGCTTTTCCCAGCACAGGGCGTCACACAACAACCTGCACTGTAATTGGCCAGCAGCACATACCACTTATAACTTTCAGGACTTGGAAGAATCTTTGCCTCAGAAAATATGTTTATGCCTTTAAATACCTCCCCAGCATTTGAGCACAGAATCTAGGCTGATACTCCGGTGTAAGCAGAAGAATGCAGCCGGAACTGGAACAAAGAAGTGGGAGCTGAGTGGGGGAAAGCAGCCAGAGCACCAAGAGCAGAGTGCAAGCGGCCGGATGCCTCACAGAGCACAGGGAGCTGAGTGGGGTGAAAGTGACCAGAGCCAGGCCAGTGCACCGGGAGCTGAGTGGGATGAAAGCAGTCAGAGCCAGTGCACTGGGAGTTGAGTGGGGTGAAAGCAACCAGAGCCAGGCCAGTGCACCGGGAGCTGAGTGGGATGAAAACAGTCAGAGCCAGGCCAGTGCACTGGCAGCTGAGTGGGATGAAAGCAGTCAGAGCCAGTGCACTGGGAGCTGAGTGGGATGAAAGCAGTCAGAGCCTGGCCAGTGCACTGGGAGCTGAGTGGGGTGAAAGCAGTCAGAGCCGGTGCACTGGGAGCTGAGTGGGGTGAAAGCAGTCAGAGCCAGTGCACTGGGAGCTGGGTGGGGTGAAAGCAGTCAGAGCCAGTGCACTGGGAGCTGAGCGGGGTGAAAGCAGTCAGAGCCAGGCCAGTGCACTGGGAGCTGAGTGGGGTGAAAGCAACCAGAGCCAGGCCAGTGCACCGGGAGCTGAGTGGGATGAAAGCAACCAGAGCCAGGCCAGTGCACTGGGAGCTGAGTGGGGTGAAAGCAGTCAGAGCCAGTGCACTGGGAGCTGAGTGGGGTGAAAGCAGTCAGAGCCAGTGCACTGGGAGCTGAGTGGGGTGAAAGCAGTCAGAGCCAGTGCACTGGGAGCTGAGTGGGGTGAAAGCAGTCAGAGCCAGGCCAGTGCACTGGGAGCTGAGTGGGGTGAATGCGACCCGGGCCAGGCCAGTGCACCAGGTGCAGAGTGGGGTGAAAGCAGTCAGAGCCAGTGCACTGGGAGCCGAGTGGGGTGAAAGCAGTCAGAGCCAGTGCACTGGGAGCCGAGTGGGGTGAATGCGACCCGGGCCAGGCCAGTGCACCAGGAGCTGAGTGGGGTGAAAGCAGTCAGAGCCAGTGCACTGGGAGCTGAGTGGGGTGAAAGCAGCCAGAGCCAGTGCACCAGGAGCTGAGTGGCGTGAAAGCAGTCCGAGCCAGGCCAGTGCACTGGGAGCTGAGTGGGGTGAAAGCAGTCAGAGCCAGTGCACTGGGAGCTGAGTGGGGTGAAAGCAGTCAGAGCCAGGCCAGTGCACTGGGAGCTGAGTGGGGTGAAAGCAGTCAGAGCCAGTGCACTGGGAGCTGAGTGGGGTGAAAGCAGTCAGAGCCAGGCCAGTGCACTGGGAGCTGAGTGGGGTGAAAGCAGTCAGAGCCAGTGCACTGGGAGCTGAGTGGGATGAAAGCAGTCAGAGCCAGGCCAGTGCACTGGGAGCTGAGTGGGGTGAAAGTCGCCAGAGCCAGGCCAGTGCACCGGGAGCTGAGTGGGGTGAAAGCAGTCAGAGCCAGGCCAGTGCACTGGGAGCTGAGTGGGGTGAAAGCAGTCAGAGCCAGTGCACTGGGAGCTGAGTGGGGTGAAAGCAGTCAGAGCCAGGCCAGTGCACTGGGAGCTGAGTGGGGTGAAAGCAGTCAGAGCCAGTGCACTGGGAGCTGAGTGGGGTGAAAGCAGTCAGAGCCAGGCCAGTGCACTGGGAAAAAGGGAAAGGAGCCAGAGCCACAGCAAAGTGTGGGGAGCAGAGTTCCAGCAGACTCCATATCATCATATTTGCAATTGCCAACATTTGCTGCTCTTCCAATCACAGCAATTTTCTCTTCTGTGTTTGCTGCTGATAGGCAGCAGCAAATGCAGCAGAGAAGTAGACCGTCATTGGAGGAACAATCCCCTGCAGAAATCTTCAAACTCACCGAGCTGTCTTACTGGCATTTTTAACAATTGCTTTGTGGGCCAAATAGAGGAGCTATGGGCTGCATTCAACAAGCTTGCTCTCTACCAATGACTTATATGTAGGGACTAAAGTTGCTGCTAACACCAATTCATGTGGGAAAGTAAGTTGTTAAGAGGAGATAAGAGTGTCTTCAAAGGGATATAGACAGGTTAAGTGGTGGGCAAGGATTTGGCAGATGGAGTACAATGTAGGAAAATGTGAACTTGTCCACTTTGGCAGGAAGAATAGAAAAGCGGTATGCTATATAAATGGAAAGAGATCGCAGAAAGTGATGCTAGAGGGCATCCTGACACAAAACATTAGCACACAGGTACAGCAGATAATTAGGAAGGCAACTGAAATGTTAGTTTTCATTGCAAGGGAAATGGAATATAAAAGTAGAGCTATTTTGCTGCAGTTATACAGTGCAATTGTTTTCAACCAGTCTGGCCAGGCACAATGGTGTGGCAGGAGAACTGTCCAAATTTGCTGTGACATTTTGTACCAAGTTACTGAAAAATCAATGGAAAACAAACATGTTGTTTCATCTGAATCAATATTCAGTCCAACCAAAATTACAACTCAGAAAAATGAATCATCAACTACTTAAAAAGTGAGGTCTTGGTTCTTCGATTCTAAAACATGAACATTCTAAGGCAGGTGGCCGAAGTGTGGAATTGTGATGGTTTCTGTCATGATGTGCAGGCACACACACACACATAATGATATACAGACAAGCAGCTAATGGACACAGGGAACAGGACATCACCAATAAGCAAGCAGGACACTCAGGGGTGGGATCTGACTATAAAAGACACGAGGCACTCACACTCTGCCTCTTTGCACTGATGAACATCTAGAGAGTCAGTCAAGGGTGTTATTACAATCTCACACCTCCATCACGTGGCTGAGAGGTAGTCCGGTTCAGTCAGACAGAGTAACCACACTGAAGTTAGCAGAGAGTCGAACTCACAGAGAACTGTGCTAACTGTGCTATAGTTCAATAAACCTGATTGAACTAACTTCAAAGGTCTGGAGTATCTTTCTGATCTAAACTGCATCCAGTTGCAGCCAGTGTTAGACCAGTGTACCTAACACGGCAGTTTGTGTGGTGACTAGTAAAAACTAAGCAATGGCATTCGCGTGGTTTCTTACTGATAGTAAAAGGAGACCAAACAAGCTGGCAGACGCAGCAAAATTGACTGTAACTATTTTTCTTTGCCGGATCTATTTTATATTCCCTGATCAAAGAAGAAATGGATATGTTTGATTCCTCCGCTTTTATTCAATCCTTGCTGAAACATCTGAACCCCGAGAAAAAAAAGCATTAAATATTCAGAGACAGTATAATGAGAGCTATGTGCCCTATGTGAGCAAGGTAGCATAGTAGTTAGCACTGTTGCTTCACAGCTCCAGGGTCCCTCGTTCCATTCCCGTCTTGGGTCACTGTCTGTGTGGAGTCTGCACGTTTTTCCCGTGTCTGTGTGGGTTTCCTCTGGGTCCTCCGGTTTCCTCTGACAATTCCCGAAAGCCCCTAGTCGCCACATTCCGCCGCCTGTCCGGGGAGGCTGGTACGGGACATGACCAATAAGCAAGCAGGACACTCAGGGGTGGGATCTGACTATAAAAGACTATAAAAGATGCGCTGGTAAGTGAATTGGACATTCTTAATTCTCCCTCTGTGTACCTGAACAGGCGCCGGAATGTGGCGACTAGGGGATTTAAAAAAAATTAGTGTCCAATTAATTTTTTTGTTCCAATTAAGGGGAAATTTAGCAATGCCAATCCACTAACCCTGCACATCTTTGGGTTGTGGGGGCGAAACCCACATGAACACAGAGAGAATGTGCAAAATCCACACGGACAGTGATCCAGAGCCGGGATCGAACCCGGGTCCTCGGCGACGTGAGGCAGCGGTGCTATCCACTGTGCCACCTTGCTGCCCAATTAGGGGATTTTCACAGTAACTGCATGCCAGTGTTAATATAAGCCTACTTGTTAGAATAAAGATTATTATTGAATTTTCATGGACAGGAGATGCCACTTGCCACTTAACCTGAATGTCTCATCTGCAGAGAAAAGTTGGCAAACAGATTTAGGGGTAGGAATAGTTAGAAATAGTGGAGTTGAGCAGCTTTTGAAAATGTGTCTGTGCTCTCTGTCGAAGATGGTGGATTCTGTGGTGGATTTGAAACATGAATGCATTTGATCCTCATTCAGCTTGCTGTATGCTCTATGTTGCAACCCTCCTCCGTAAGACCGTAATCATAGTAAATGGAACGTTTATGAGCAATTGATTCAGCTGAAAAACAAGTGTGTGGTGTGGAATTGTTTGTTCTATTGAAATGTACCGTGCTACTGGAAAGGTTGGGAACCAGTGATATAGTGTATTGGCAAAACCATGTATAGAGTACCGAGTACAGTTTTGGTCCCCTTCTTTGAAAAAAGACGTACAATTGCATCAGAGATGGTTCACTCGACTCATTCCTGCGATGCAGGGGCTTACCTTATGAAAAGATTGAACAGATTCAGCTTATACCTGTTGGAGTTTAGAAGAATGAGAGGTGATCTTATTAAAACATAAACTCCTGAGGGGACTTGATAGGGTGGATATCAGGAGGATGTTTCCTCTTCTGGGGGAAACTAGAACTAGAGGACACAAGAATAAGATGTCTTGACTTTAAGACAGAGATGGGGAGAAATGTGTTCTCTCCGAAGGCATCGTCTAAGTTCGGGGCATATATATTGACCAAGACTGCCGGGGTCCCTCCCAGGGTGACCATAACAAATCACCCCCCTGTTGTGCCCATCGTCGTGAATGTAACTGTCCTGTTTACTAGTATGGCCACCCCCCGCTTGACCTAATGTCAAAGCACGCAGGAATGCTTGTCCCACCCAGCCCTTCGTTACCTGCAGTCGGTCCCTCTCCCTTAGGTGTGTCTCCTGTAGGAAGGCTACGTCTACCCTCAAGACTCTTGAGATGGGCGAGGACTCTGGATCTTTCTATGGCCCGTTTTTAAAATTTATTTACGCGATGTGGGCACTGCTGGCTAGGCCAGCCCTTCAGGTGGTGGTGAGTTGCCTTTTGAACCGTTTCAGTCCCTAAGATGAAGGTATAACTACTGTGCTGATAGGTTCCAGGATTTTGACCCAATGACAGTGAAAGAACGGCGATTTATTTCCAAGTCAGGGTGGTGAGTGATTTGGTGGGGAACTTCCAGGTGGTGGGGTTACCAGGTATCTGCTGCTTTTATCCTTCTAGATGGTAGTGTTCATGGGTTTGAAAGGTGTTGTCTAAGGAACCTTGGTGTTACTTAGTGCATCTTGCAGATGGTACACGCGGCTGCCACTATTCATCAGTGGTAGAGGGATTGAATGTTTTTGGAAAGGGGAAACAATCAAGCGGGCTGCTTTGTTCTGGATGGTGTAGAGTGTCTTGAGTATTGTTGGAGCTGCATTCAGCCAGGAAAGGGGAGAGTATGCCATTACCCCCCTGACTTGTGCCTTGTAGATAGTGGACAGGCTTTGAGGGGGTAAGGAGGCGAGATACTCGCCCTACAATTCCTAGCCTTACCCTAGTATTAATATGGCTAGTCCAGTTTCTGATCAATGGTAACCCCCTGGACGTTGATTGTGTGGGATTCAGCGATGGTGATGCCATTGAATGTCAAGGGGCGATGGTTAGATCCTCTCTTGTAGGAGACTGTCATTATCAAGCACTTGTGTGGCGCAAATGTAACTTGCCACTTGCCCAGGGACATAGAGAAGCTGTCCTTGCCAACCAGCTTCCCGAGTATCTCTGCAACATATTTTATGGGGTTTCTCCCCCTCTGTTCCATCCGGCAACCCTGCGATCCTCAGGTTTTGTCGACGCAACCAGTTTTCTTGGTTGTCGACCTTGTCCTTCAACCCCTTCTGAGTCTTGACCAGCCTCGCCACCTCATCCTCGTGTGTCACTACCCAGTTCCCTTGGTCCGTGGCGGTTTTTTCGAGATGCTGTGTCACTGACTTCTGGGCCTCTAGCCTCCATTACATTCTGTCCATTGCCTCCCTCATCGGGGCCATTTCAAACTTCACTGCCGCCTCGATGACCACCATCTCCTCCCTGTGTCTCTGGAGCTTGGAGGTCATAAAAGCACTTCATTTGTTCCATCAGCACCCAGGTCTGTGCTGAGAGTTCGACCCTCAGATGGTGATGTCCAGCACTAGGGGACATAGCTTTAAATTGAGGGGAGATAGATATAGGACAGATGTCACGAGGTAGGTTCTTTACTCAGAGAGTAGTAATGGGCGTGGAATGCCCTGCTTGCAACAGTAGTGGACTCGCCAACACTAAATACATTCAAATGGTCATTGCATAGGCATATGGACGATAAGGGAATAGTGTAGAGGGACTTTAGAGGGGTTTCACAGGACGGCGCAACATCGAGGGCCGAAGGGCCTCTTCTGCACTGTAATGTTCTATGTTCTCACTGGTTCTGTGCCTCCATGTGTGTTTCCCTGGCTGAGGTGCCCTTCTCCTCGACTCTGCTGGCTTTTCAGCTGGGCAGCTGGTTCATTCCCATCTGAGGTGGCAGTGTGGTCGATGGGGATTAATTTGGGAGATTTTGGTACCCATTTATTGGGGTTAAAAGGCAGCTGCTGTTTTTGGATGCTCCGTCCCCTCCAAACTGGCTTCATCGGGGAGTACACCACACACTTTTGGGACGGCCTCAGAACGTCACAGCCCATGGGGACAATATCTGGCAGGCGAGGTTCTATGGCGCGAGCGCTGCAGGTTGTCACCGTGCGCATGCACGGCTACGGACCATCATAGGGGATTCAATCGTAAGGGGAGTAGACAGGCATTTCTGTGGTTGAAAATGAATGGTATGTTGCCTCCCGGGTGCACGGGTCAGGAACGTCTCAGATTGGCTGCAGGACATACTGAAGGGGAAGGGTGAACAGCCAGTTGTCGTGGTGCATATAGGCACCAACGATATAGGCAGAAAACAGGATGAGGTCCTAAAATAAGAATTTAGGGAGTTAGGAGATAAGTTAAAAAGTAGGACCTCAAAGGTAGTAATCTCAGGATTGCTACCAATGCCACGGAACAGTCAGAGTAGAAATTCAAGAATAGTCAGAATGAATACGTGGCTTGAGAGATGGTGCAGGAGGGAGGGGCTCAGATATTTGGGGCATTGGAACCGGTTCTGGGGCGGTTGGACCATTACAAATCGGATGGTCTACACCTGGGCAGGATTGGAATCAATGTTCTAGGGGGTGCTTTTTTAGAGCAGTATGTAAATAGTCCAACTCGGGAAGGGGCCATACTGGACCTGGTATTGGGGAATGATCCCGGCCAGGTGGTTGAAGTTTCAGTCGGTGATTACTTTGGGAATAGCGATCACAATTCCGTACGTTTTAGAATACTCATGGACAAAGACAAGAGTGGTCCTAAAGAAAGAGTGCTAAATTGGGGAAACGCCAAGTATAACAAAATTCGGCAGGAGCTAGGGAATGTGGATTTGGAGCAGCTGTTCAAGGGTAAATCCACATTTGAAATGTGGGAGTCTTTTAAGGAAAGGTTGATTAGAGTGCAGGACAGACATGTCCCTGTGAAAATGAGGGATAGAAATGGCAAGATTAGGGAACCATGGATGACGGGTGGAATTGTGAGACTAGCTCAGATGAAAAAGGAAACATACATAAGATCTAGGCGACTTAAAACTGATGAAGCTTTGGAGGAATATCGGGAAAGTAGGACAAATCTCAAACACGCAATAAAGAGGGCTAAAAGGGGTCATGAAATATCTTTGGCTAACAGGGTTAAGGAAAATCCCAAAGCCTTTTATTCGTATATAAGGAGCAAGAGGGTAACTAGAGAAAGGATTGGCTCACTCAAAGACAAAAGAGGGAATTTATGCATGGAGTCAGAGGAAATGGGTGAGATTCTTAATGAGTACTTTGCATCGGTATTCACCAAGGAGAGGGACATGACGGATGTTGAGGCTAGGGATGGATGTTTAAATACTCTAGGTCAAGTCGGCATAAGGAAGGGGGAAGTTTTGGGTATTCTAAAAGGCATTAAGGTGGACAAGTCCCCAGGACCGGATGGAATCGATCCCAGGTTACTGAGGGAAGTGAGGGACGAAATAGCTGGGTCCTTAACAGACATCTTTGCAGCATCCTTGAGCACGGGTGAGGTCCCGGAGGACTGGAGAATTGCTAATGTTGTCCCTTTGTTTAAGAAGGGTAGCAGGGATAATCCAGGGAATTATAGAGCTGTGAGCTTGACGTCAATGGTAGGCAAACTGTTGGAGAAGATACTGAGGGATAGGATCTATTCACATTTGGAAGAAAATAGGCTTATCAGTGATAGCAGCATGGTTTTGTGCAGGGAAGGTCATGTCTTACAAACCTAATAGAATTCTTTGAGGAAGTGACAAAGTTAATTGATGAGGGAAGGGCTGTAGATGTCATATACATGGATTTCAGTAAGGCGTTTGATAAAGTTTCCCATGGCAGGTTGATGGAAAAAGTGAAGTCGCATGGGGTTCAGGGTGTACTAGCTAGATGGATAAAGAACTGGCTGGGCAACAAGAGACAGAGAGTAGTGGTGGAAGGGAGTGTCTCAAAATGGAAAAAGGTGACTAGTGGTGTTCCACAGGAATCCGTGCTCGGACCACTGTTGTTTGTGATACACATAAATGATCTGGATGAAGGTATAGGTGGTCTGATTAGCAAGTTTGCAGATGATACTAAGATTGGTGGAGTTGCAGATAGTGAAGGGGACTGTCAGAGAATAAAGCAAAATATAGATAGATTGGAAAGTTGGGCAGAGAAATGGCAGATGGAGTTCAATCCAGGCAAATGCGAGGTGATGCATTTTGGAAGATCCAATTCAAGAGCGGACTATACGGTCAATGGAAGAGTCCTGGGGAAAATTGATGTACAGAGAGATCTGGGAGTTCAGGTCCATTGTACCCTGAAGGTGGCAACGCAGGTCGATAGAGTGGTCAAAAAGGCATACAGCATGCTTGCCTTCATCGGACGGGGTATTGAGTACAAGAGTCGGCAGGTTATGTTACAGTTGTATAGGACTTTGGTTAGGCCACATTTGGAATACTGCGTGCAGTTCTGGTCGCCACATTACCAGAAGGATGTGGATGCTTTAGAGAGGGTGCAAAGGAGGTTCACCAGGATGTTGCCTGGTATGGAGGGTGCTAGCTATGAAGAAAGGTTAAGTAGATTAGGATTGTTTTCGTTGGAAAGATGGAGGTTATGGGGGGACCTGATTGATGTCTACAAAATTATGAGAGGTATGGACAGGGTGGATAGCAACAAACTTTTTCCAAGAGTGGGGGTGTCAATTACAAGGGGTCACAATTTCAAGGTGAGAGGGGGAAAGTTTAAGGGAGATGTGCGTGGAAAGGTTTTTACGCAGAGGGTGGTGGGTGCCTGGAACCTTTGCAAGCGGAGGTGGTAGAGGCGGGCACGATAGCATCATTTAAGATGTATCTAGACAGATATATGAACGGGCAGGGAAGAGAGAGATGTAGATCCTTGGAAAATAGGTGACAGGTTTAGATAAAGGATCTGGATTGGCGCAGGCTGGGAGAGCCAAAGGGCCTGTTCCTGTGCTGTAATTTTCTTTGTTCTTTAATATGGCAGTGACAACAACTTCAAAAGAGCCTCATTGGCTCACTTTGTAACTGAGAAAGGCACTATATAAATGCAAATTTCTTTTCAGAAGATTATTGGATATATACTTAAAAAGTATAAATTTGCGACACCGTACTGGACGCAACAAGAAGGAAATGGGAGGACGACCTGGGGATGGAGATAGGGTGGGGACTCTGGAGCGAAGCACTGCATAGGGTCAACTCCACCTCCACGTGCGCAAGGCTCAGCCTGACGCAACTAAAAGTGGTACATAGAGCCCACTTAACGAGAAACCGTATGAGTAGGTTCTTCCCGGAGGTGGAGGACAGATGTGAGCGGTGCCAAAGAGGCCCGGCCAACCACGCCCACATGTTCTGGTCTTGCCCCAGACTTGTGGAGTACTGGACAGCCTTCTTCGAGGCTATGTCCAAAGTGGTGGGGGTGAGGGTGGAGCCATGCCCGATAGTGGCGGTCTTCGGGGTTTCAGACCAGCCAGATCTATTCCTGGGGAGGAGGGCGGACGCCCTTGCCTTTGCCTCCCTGATCGCCCGCCGTAGAATCCTGTTTGGCTGGCGGTCAGCAGCACTGGCTGCAGACTGGCTGTCCGACCTCTCGGATTCTCTCCAAATGGAGAAAATCAAATTCGCCATCCGAGGGTCGGACGACGGCTTCCACAGAACATGGGAGCCATTCATGCAATTGTTCCGGGACCTGTTTGTGGCCAACGTACAAGAGGAAGAATAGTCGGGGGAAGGTAGCCGGCGGGGAGCTACGGGCTCGTTACGGGGGTTTGATGGCTAGCTAAGGCCCAAAACCAAACTAAATAAATGCCAATAAACATGTTGGGCAGTGTAAAATATGTATGCCGGCGAAAAGGGGGAGGCCACAGTTATTACTACGAAGATGCTCACCTGTAAATATATATGTTAATTTTTGCGTGTTCTTTTTTTTTCTCTCTCTAACAATTTGTAATTTGTTCAATATAAAACGTGAAAACTGAATAAAAAACATTTATAAAAAAAAAAAGTATAAATTTGCAAGTCTTTTAAGGAAGGATTGATTGGATAGCTCTTATTAAAGGCATGCACAGAGACAATGGGATCATGGCCCGAGCCTGTGCTATAAAATTCTATTCTATTCTGAATGGGATGCCCCAGCTATCAATGTTAAGGCCACCACTGTACTTAATTTGTCTTCAAAACATCCCTGAAGAGATATTATATACCTGCCAACTCATGGGAGACTCTGGCTTATGACTGACTAAAATGGAGCAGGCCCTTTTGGAAAGTCACCAAACAACTCTCTCGGGAAGTACAGAGGCAGAATCGAGGCACCGGAGGAAGTGCGCAACTGCCACCCCCCACCCCCCCCAATCCTTCAAGCACCAACTACCCTATATGTGCCAGAATTTGTAGATTGTGCATTGGACTTATCAGTCATCTCATAGCCCATCAAACAGAGGAAGCGAGGCATTCTCAATTCTGAGAGACTGCCCGAGAAAAGTAATTTGTATTAAATTGGATTCAGAAACTCTAAGCAAACTTGAAGAATGTACAAGCAGTAACAAACTCGGAGAAACTCAAAATGAATTAGACGAGGGGATCTATGGCAGATGAAACATACTAGACAAGTGTAACTTCTGCCACCTGTTGGCTGCATGCAGTACTACCCCCTATCATAATAATAATAATCTTCATTACTGTCACAAGTAGGTTTACATTAACACTACAACGAAGTTACTGTGAAAATCCCCAAGTCGCCCACACTCCGGCGCCTGTTCGGGTACACTGAGGGAGAATTCAGAATGTCCAATTCACTACAAGCCTGTCTTTCGGGACTTGTGGGAGGAAACCGAAGCACCCGGAGTAAACCCACGCAAACATGGGGAAAAGGTGCAGATTCCACACAGACAGTGACCCAAGCTGGGAATCAAACCCAGGATCCTAGCACTGTGAAGCAACAGTGTTACCCACTGTGTTACCGTGACTACCATTATTAATATGCAGTTATATCTCAGATAAACATTTTTCCAGTCATCTCATAGCCACCTTTCACATATAGTGTATTTGTGACCAGTGCACTTAGTTTGTACTGAAGAATTGAAGCAAATCAAGATGAGCTGCAGTAAGTTGCACACGGCATCCATAATGTGTCAAATCTCCCCTGCCCTCCGCCCCGACGTTACTTCCAGGACACGACCATCAAGATCCTCAACGCTCCTAGAAACATGGCGAATTGCGCCATCAATATAGACTCATATCTGGACCCCCATCCTCAAGAAAGCATCAGAACCCATGCCTCACAAGCACCCTCTACAACTGTTGCCCTTCACTACCATCTACGCAAGTCATTACGAGCATTAATAATGGTTTTCTTTCCTTGCAGAAGAGAACACCAAACCTTGGGAGAAGCAGAGACCAGGGCAGGGGGAGGGGGAGGAGGCAGAGCTACCCCTCCAGAGAAGGACAGCATATTGGCCTCTGGCAATGTGTGGCTGATGGTCTCCATTATTTAACCAGCTCTGACATCACAAATCAAAATATGTGATGTCCCACTTGTATCACAAGGTGGTGCTATTATCATGCGGCTTTGAAAATAGAAAGAATTGCATTTATATAGTGCCTTTCTTGACCTTAGACTGTCCCAAAGTGATTTATGATGTGCTTCGATAGGTTGGTCATAAGACATATGAACTCCATACTCCCAGAATGCCTCGATCCACTGCAATTTGCATTCTGCCACAATCGGTCCACACCAGACGCCATCTCCATGGCCCTACACTCATCTGTGAAGCATCTCGACAACAAGGACTCACACGTCAAAGACTCCTATTCATTGACTGCAGCTCTGCCTTCAACAGCACAATCCCAGCCAAACTCATATCCAAACCCCAAAAGCTAGGACTTGGCTCATCCTCTGCAAATGGATCTTCGA
Source organism: Scyliorhinus canicula (assembly GCF_902713615.1). Lineage (NCBI taxonomy): Eukaryota > Metazoa > Chordata > Chondrichthyes > Carcharhiniformes > Scyliorhinidae > Scyliorhinus > Scyliorhinus canicula. Next base: position 10,405,289 of record NC_052147.1, on the reverse strand, counting down.
CTTCCTGACCCATAGACCACAATCAGTGACGATAAACAACGACACGTCCTCCACGATAATCCTCAATACTAGTGCCCCACAAAGCTGTGTACTTAGCACCCTTCTATACTCCCTCCACACACACGACTGTGGGGCAAAATTCGCCATCAACGCGTTTGCTGATGACACGACCATAGTGGGTCGGATCTTGAACAACAATGAGCCAGAGTACAGGAGGGAGATAGAGAACCTAGTGGCATGGTGCAACGACAACAATTTCTTCCCCAATATCAGCAAAACTAAGGAGCTGGTCATCGACTTCAGGAAGCAAAATGCCGTACACACCCCTGTCTGCATCAATGGTGACAATGTGGAAATGGTTGACAGCTTCAGATTCCTAGGTGTGTACATCACCAAAAATCTGACCTTCACCCACATTGCCACGATGACTAAGAAAGCACAACGTGCCTATGCTTCCTCAGGAAACTAAGGAAATTCAGCATATCCATATTGACTCTTACCAATTTTTACAGATGCACCATAGAAAGCACCCTATCTGGCTGCATCACAGCCTGACATGGCAACTGCTCAGCCCAAGACCATAAGAAACTACACAGAGTTGTAAACACAACCCAGTCCATCAACCCACCTCCCATCCATTGACTGTCTACACCTCCTGCTGTCTTGGGAAAGTGGGCAGCATAATAAAAGACTCCTCTCACCCGCGTTATTCTCTCTTCAAACTTCTTATATCCGGCAGAAGATACAAAAGTCTGAGATCATGCACACACACCAACAGATTCAAAAACAGCTTCTTGCAGACTCTTGAATGACTCTCTTATTTATTGAACTGATCTCTCTATGCATCTTCTCTATTGTTGTAGCACTATACTCTGTATGATTCACCTGATGTCTATGCATTTACATTGTGCATTTATCGTATGTCCTACATTTTTCATGCATGGAGCGATCTGTTTGGACTGTACGCAGAACAATCCTTTTCACTATACCTTGGTACATGTGAGAATAAATCTAATCTAAATCTAATTTATATTTATGAAGTACCCATAACATGTAGAAACTGTTGTAGGAAAAATCGCAATCAATTGTGCAAAATCCCTCAAACAGTAAAGCAAAAATGACCAGATCATCTGGCATTAGGTGTTGTGTAGTCTTAATTTAATGAGGCAACTGTTTCATTCATTTTGCCATGAATCAGCAAAGATTTTTGAACATGTAAAGAAAAGTATTTTGCCTTTTCCCATAGAAATGCTGACAATATTTGCAAATGTGTCCAAAGAATGATCTCAACCAGCACATGGAGTTTATTTGCTAAAGTAGTTGTGGGTTTCATTCATTCTCATCGACACCCACATCCGTACTAAAAAAAACAAATTCTCCTCTACAGCAGAAAACTGCTGCAGGGAAGGGAAGCAAAACAGGAGTAAATGGATGGCATACAGGAATTTTATTTCGTAATTTCACCACAGATTTGACTCACATGACAAGAGATACATCAAATAGCATATTGTACTTTGAGCAGTCAATTTGAAAATTTACAAATCAACCAGACTCAAAATGTTAGCTCCCTTCTCCCTCACAGATGCTGTCAGACCTGCCTAGATTGTCCAGTATGTTCCGTTTTTGTTTCAGATTCCAGCATCCACAGTAAATTCCTTTTATTTTACAATGAAATAAGTTTGACTAGAGCTTTATGGGCGGCAGATAGCACAGTGGTTAGCACAGTTCCTTCACAGCTCCACGGTCCCAGGTTCGATTCCCAGCTTGGGTTGCTGTGCAGAGTCTGCACAGGTTTCCTCCGGGTGCTCCAATTCCTCCCACAAGTCCCCAAAGACATGCTGTTAGGTAATTTGGAGTTTCTGAATTCTCCCTCCGTGTACCCGAACAAGCACCGGAATGTGGCGACTAGAAACGTTTCACAGTAACTTCATTGCAGTGTTAATGTAAGCCTACTTGTGACAATAAAGATTATTATTAAATTGCTGGTCGTTAAGGAAAATAGCTCTTCACACCTAATAATTTGGATGGGCCATCCACTTCCTGCCTGCACATGGAAACATCAGAATTATCACACGATCACGACTGTCATGATCCTCAATGAGGTTACAAAAAATTGTATCAGTGATATTCAATGCAACATTGTTGCAGATTACATTTTACATGCTGTTACATAAAAGATCTCTTACTACATAGGTGCAGATGCACAAATCACATCAGTTTTAATGTTTCTGGTCAAAATACATTGTTCACCTTAGGAAATAGATGGTGGTTATTTGTGCCTCCGCAAGTCTAACGAGTTTCAATGTTCTCTTTCAGATATAACTCCAGACTGAGATGACAGGCCATCTGCTGATCCCTTGTTTTGTTGATTGTAATGAGTCCACACAATGGTAGGTGTAATTACTATTGGAAGTCTCCAGAACTGTAGAACTTGCAAACATATAACCTGTAATGCTATGTTTGTATTCTCGTAAAGTCCATTTTTAAATAAGCAGAAAGTAAGGTTTGATTTTAAAAGTTATGATCTCCTTCATGTCTTCGGGCCATGACAGCTGACTTAGGAATCCAGGCGAAATCAGTCTCAGGTGAAGAGATTAAAACTTGTGAGGTCAGCAGTCATTCAGTTAGTCCAAGCTGGAGTGACTTTTGGAGAGAATTCCAAGGCTACATCTTCAAAGGTGAAAACTGCAATCCCTTTTGAGAGAAATGGGGTTTAAATAAGGTTGGTTGACTTAGTGCATCTAGGAGGGTTGCTGAGAAATTGTGGGCTCCGTCTTGGTCGCATTTGTCATTTATTGTGCAGTGTGGTGTATTTGACTACCTTTTGCCTGTTGTTGACATCTACCCCATATACAAGATCAATGTTCTAAATTGTTTTCAATTCTGGTCTTATAAAATAAAGCTTTTTTGGTGAAAAACCATGGAATCTTGTGGCTTTATTCTCTTTGCAAGTGGCTTGAATCTCAAGCTTTGTTTACTTTGAACAAAGAGTTACTGGTCCCGAACCGGATCTTACCAAACACTGGGGGCCTGGTCCAGAAACATTACAACTTGGAGCCTCAACTGTTCACAATCTATATCAATGATTTAGATGTGGAGATCAAATGCAATATTTCAAGTTTGCGGATGACACCAAACTAAGTGGGAATGCATATTCCAAAGCTAATGCAACAAGGCTTCAAAGATGAACAAAAACAAAAAATTGGCAGATGGAATATAATGTGGATAAATGCACTTTGGTAGGAGGAATGGAAACACAGTGTATTTCTTAAATGTTGAGAGACTGGGAATTGATGACATACAAAGGGACTCTGTTGTCTTTGTTTATCAGACACTGAAAGCTAACACGCAGATACAAAAAGCAATTAGGAAGGCAAGTGGTATGTTGGCCTTTATCGCAAGAATATTTGGATACAGGAGAAAACAGGTCTTGCTTCCGGAGCATTGAATACAATTTTGGTCCACTTACTTGCCATAAGAAGGATATGCTTGTCATAGAGGAAGAGTGTAGCTGAGACATTACCACACTAATTCCTGGACTGTCCTGTGAGGAGGGGTTGAGACAACTTTATTTTTCAAATTAATCTGTTCATAAGGTGCAGGTGTTGGCACCACCAGGCCAGTTAACTCAGATGGTTGGTGCGTGGTACTAATAACGCCAAAGTTCGATCCCCGTACTGGCCAACGATGCTAGACCAGCATTTGGTGCCAATCCACATTGCCTTTAAGAAGGTGGTGGTGAGCCTCCTTCTTGAACCACTACAGTCCATGTGTTGTAGGAACACCCAGAGTGCTGTTAGGGAGGGAGTTCCAGGGCATAGAACAGGATCCTGCAGACAAAACCACTGATATTGGATTTGGACTCAATGGACACGCCATTCATGTGACTTTACAACAATAACTGCTTTGGTTTTGTGAGAGGAAGTTAACTTCTCTCTGAGACTCTGAAATATACTGAATGGCAGCATTTGCATCTTGCTGATTGGGGTATTTGCTCCTGCATTGGACTGGCTCCTGCTTCAACGATGTCATCGGCTGATTTTTCCATCTCGTTGCTCATCACCAAGTTCCATGTTTACTCGCCTCATGACACACATCATAAATGTTTCCATCTTTACCGTCATTCTGACAAGAGGCAAACTTCGATTTCAATTCAGCAGTTATTCACAGAGACACATTTTTTCAAGTTGAAAAAAACCCACTAAATCAGGCAGCACGGCGGCACAGTGGTTAGCACTGCTGCCTCACTGTGCTGAGGACTCTGGCTCGATCCCAGCCCAGGGACACTGTCCGTGTGGCATTTGTACATTCTCCTTGTGTCTGCATGGATCTCGATCCCACAACCCAAAAAGGTGTACAGGGTAGGTGCATTGGCCATGCTAAATTGTCGTTTAATTGGGAAACAAAATGAATTGGGTATTTAAAAAAACACTAAAGCAGTTAAGCAGTGATCAATTTGAGTATTTTTGCAACTTGCATCTTTGCTTTCTGTGAAATATTTTTATTAGTATTTCCAGTTTTTACAGAGTAACAGCTTAAGTGAATCTGGTATTTACAAACAGGTTAACTAAATAGTTACTTTGCATCAGTCTTCATGGTGGAAGACACCAGTGGGATGCCAGAGCTCCAGAAGGACCATGGGGCAGAGGTGAGTGCAGTGACCATTACTAAGGAGAAGGTTCTGGGGAAACTGAAAGGTCTGAAGGTGGATAAGTCACCTGGACCGATGGACTACACCCAGGGTCCTAAAAGAGATAGCTGAGGAAATTGTGGAGGCATTAGTGATGATCTTTCAGGAATCACTGGAGGCAGGAAGGATCCCAGAGGACTGGAAGGTGGCTAATGTAACACACTGTTTAAGGGAGGCAGAAGATGGGAAATTATAGGCCGGTTAGTATGACTTCGGTCATTGGTAAGATTTTAGAGTCTGTTGCTAAAGATGAGATCGCGAAGTACTTGGAAGTGCATGGTAAAATAGGACTGAGTCAGCACGGCTTTGTCAAAGGGAGGTCGTGTCTGACAAATCTGTTAGAGTTCTTTGAGGAGGTAACAAGGAAGTTAGACAAAGGAGAACCAGTGGACGTGATTTATTTAGATTTCCAGAAGGCCTTTGACAAGGTGCCGCATAGGAGTCTGTTAAATAAGTTAAGAGCCCATGGTGTACGGGTAAGATCTGGCATGCATAGAGGATTGGCTGACTGACAGAAGGCAGAGAGTGGGGATAAAGGGGTCTTTTTAAAGGATGGCAGCCAGTGACTAGTGGTGTGCCTCAGGGGTCTGTGCTGGGACCACAACCTTTTACAATATACATAAATGATCTGGAAGAAGGAACTGAAGGCACTGTTGCTAAGTTTGCAGATGATACAAAGATCTGTAGAGGGACAGGTAGTATTGAGGAAGCAGGGGGGCTGCAGAAGGATTTGGACAAGCTAGGAGAGTGGGCAAAGAAGTGGCAAATGAAATACAATGTGGAAAAGTATGAGGTTATGCACATTGGAAGGAGAAATTTAGGCATAGACCATTTTCTAAATGTGGAAATGCTTAGGAAATCAGAAGCGCAATGGGACTTGGGAGTCCTTGTTCATGATTCTCTTAAGGTTAATGTGCAGGTTCAGTCGGCAGTTAAGAAGGCAAATGCAATGTTAGCATTCATGTCAAGAGGGCTAGAATACAGGATCAGGGATGTATTTCTGAGGCTGTATAAGGCTCTGGTCAGACCCCATTTGGAGTATTGTCAGCAGTTTTGGGCCCTGTATCTAAGGAAGGATGTGCTGGCCTTGGAAAGGGTCCAGAGGAGGTTCACAAGAATGATCCCTGGAATGAAGAACTTATGAGGAACAGTTGAGGACTCTGGGTCGGTACTCGTTGGAGTTGAGAAGGATGAGGGGGGGGATCTTATTGAAACTTACAGGATACAGCGAGGCCTGGATAGAGTGGACGTGGAGAGGGCGTGGAGACTTGTAGGGAAACATAGAAGCAGAGGACACCACCTCAGACTAAAGGGACGATCCTTCAAAACGGAGATGAGGAATTTCTTCAGCCAGAGGGTGGTGAATCTGTTTACCGCAGAAGGCTGTGGAGGCCAAATCATTGAGTGTCTTTAAGACAGAGTTAGATAGGTTCTTGATTAATAAGGGTATCAGGGGTTACGAGGAGAAGGCAGGAGAATGGGGATGAGAAAATATCAGCCATGATTGAATGGGGGAGCAGACTCGATGGGCCGAGTGGCCTAATTCTGTTCCTATGTCTTATGGTCTACGTTTGTCTCTTATTTAAAACAGTTTTTACATGAGGTCCCCCCTCCCTCCCCTCTCCTCATTGGTAGTTTAGTTCCCCTCTTAGTGTTGCCATCTGTCCTGGATGCAGCGTATTGTGTTCCGCTTCTTTCTGCTGTTATTTTTTATTGTTTAGTGTTGAGAGGGGGGCTTCGCCTTGTCCCCGTGCTTTGTTTTGTGCTTCCATTGGGTTCCCTTCTCCCCCCCCCCCCAACCTGCCCCTTTCTCTTGTGTGCCTTCCCTCTCTCTTCCTAGTCGCTGTTGGCCTCAAACAGGTCTTTGAACGGGCTGATGAATGGCCTCCATGTTTTGTGGAAGTCCTCGTCCGATCCTCAAAGGTGTATAGTTCTGCCAGCCAGTCTGCAATTGTGGGTGATGCTGATCGCCAGCTGAGCAGAATTCTCCAGTACGCGATTAAGGAAGCAAAAGCCAGGGCGTCAGCCCTCTTCCCCATATGTAGTTCTGGCTGGTCTGATACCCTGAAGATGATACTCTCGGGCATGGCTCTACCCTCACCCCATCCAGCTTGGGCATCGCCTCAAAGAAGGCTGTCCAGAACCCTACAAGTCTGGGGCAGCCCCAGAAAACATGGGTGTGGTTGGCTGGGCCTCCCTGGCACCGTTCACATTTATCCTCCACCTCCAGGAAGAACCTGCTCATCCGGGTTCCAGTCAGGTGGGCTCTATGCATCACTTTAAACTGCATAAGGCTTAGCCTAGCGCAGGAGGTGGAGTTGGGCCTGCTCAGTGCTTTGCTCCAGAGTTCCAATCCACTTCTGTCCCCAGTTCGTCCTCCCATTTCTGCCTAGCTTCATCCAGTGGCAGTCTTGCCCTGTCCAGCAACTGTCCATGTATGTTCCCACAGTTCCCGTCCATCTTATTGTCGGTGTTGAATAGTTCCTCTAGTAGGGAGTCTCTCGGGGCCCTGGTGGAGAAGGTGTTTAATTTTGTTGGTGGCTGAGCTCCTGTAACAACAGGTCCAAGTCCTCCGTCAGCTTATCCAAGGTCGTAAGTCTGTCCCCTGTGTAAAGGTCCCTAACCACTAGCATCCCCACATCCTGTCTCTATTTGTGGCGTCAAGCATGGCTGGTGTGAATTTGTGGCTACTGCAGATGAGGGCCATGGAGGACATCTTGGTTAGACTGAAATTCCCCCTTATTTGGTTCCACGTCTTCAGTGTGGCAACCACCACTGGGCTGGATGTGTACTTGGATTTGGGGGGGGGGGGGGGGGGGGGGGGATGGGAGTGCTGCTGTGGTGAGTGATTGGGGGGTCAAACTCTTGCAGGAGGACTCCTCCAGCCTAACCCATTCCACGTTTGTTTCTCATATCCATCTCCTCACCCTTTTGTCTGTGGCTGCCCCGTGGTATTACTGTAGATTTGGCAAGGCTAGACTGCCTATTTACTTCCTCCTTTGCAGTGTTGACTTAGAGATCCTCTGGTACTTACTCCCTCACACAAACACCATAATCATTTTGTCTACTTTGTGGAAATAGGCCATGGGGATGAAGATCCCCATGGATCTCAACATGAAGGGGAATCTCGGCAGTATGTTCATTTGGATCATCTGCACCCTACCCTCCAGGGAGAGCGGATCTCTGTAGGTCCTTTTTACTTCCTCCGCCAGATGGGTCAGGTTCCACTTGTGGATCTGATTCCTGTCATCGGCTAGCTGGATTTGTTTAGGGCGAGTTTGAATGGTAGTCCCCCCAGCTCTGTACCCCCCCCCCCCCCCCCCCCCCCCCCCAGCTCTGTACCCCCCCCCCCCCCCCCCCCCCCCCCATTCGGGTTCACTGGGATTGCCTCTATTGGGTTTGTAGCCTGAGAAGGCTCCAAACTCTCCCAGAAGTTGTATGATTGCTTTCAGGTCATTCTGTGGGTCTGAGACGTAGAGGAGCAGGTCATCCGCACAGAGCGACAACTCTTGTGCTCCCAGCCCCCTCTTTGGATACCCTTCCTGCTTTTCACGTCTCACAGGGCGATCGTCAGTGGTTCGATTGCCAGGGCGAATAAGAGCTGGGACAGTGGGCATCCCTACCTTGTGCCTCTGTGCAGCTGTAAGTATTCAAAGCTGGTGGTGTTCGTCCGAACGCTCGTCTTGGGGGCATTGTACAAGAGTTTAACCCACAAGATAAATCCTGTCCTAGCACAAACCGCTCCATTACCTCGATGATGTACTTCCATTCGACTCTGTTGAAGGCCTTTTCTGCGTCCAAGGAGACAATCACCTCTGGTCTTCTCTCCCCAGAAGGGGTCATTATTACATTCAGCAGTCGCTTGATATTCACAGTTAGCTGCCTACCCTTGACAAAGCCTGTCTGGTCTGCTGCTATCACCTCCAGTATGCAGTTCTCCAGTCTCTTGGCCAGGACCTTTGCAAATATCTTCACGCCGACATTAAGCAGTGAAATGGGTCTATATGATCCACATTCCGTCGGGTCTTTTTTTTGGATGTATCAGCAATATCGTGGCTTGTGTTAGCGTAGGAGGCAGGGTGCCCCTCGTTAGTGAGTCTGCAAACATATCCCGTAGGTATGGGGCCAGGTCTGGTGCGAATTTCTCATATAACCCGTCAGGCCCTGGCACCTTCCCCGCCTGCGTGGAGCTGATACTCTCTCACAGTCCTGTTTCCATGTTCGCTCACAGTCCTGTTGGTGCTTCCAGCTACCCCAGCCTTTCGTCTCCCATGATTGGCATAACAGTCCACTGAGGAACCGTTTCACGTTTCATCTCCGCATCCCCATCGGGGGGTCGGAGGTGTACAGCCCTCGGTAGAAGGTCTCAATCACTCGGTTGATCTCTTTTTGCTCGATTACCAGTCTGCCTCTGCTATCCTTCATCTGCATTATCTCCCTCATGGCTGCCTGTTTTCTCAGCTGGTGAGGCAGTAGGCGGCCTTTTCCCCATGTCTGGTGGAGTTACTGCACTGCTTTCCTGGTGGATAGCAGCTTGAAGTCCATCTATAGCTTTTTCCTCTCTGCTAGAAGCTCTACGGCAGGGGTGGGCAAACTACGGCCCGCGGGCCGCATACGGCCCGCCAAAGGTATTTCTGCGGCCCACCAAGTCATTAAAAAAAAAAAAAAAAAAATTTTTGTTTAAAAAAAAAATTTTTTTTTTTTTTTTTTTAATTTTTTTTCTAAAGGTTAATGGGTGGGGGGGCTGTTGGGTTACTTACTGGTATAGGGTGGATACGTTGACTTGAGTAGGGTGATCATTGCTTGGCAGAACATCGAGGGCCGAAGGGCCTGTTCTGTGCTGTACTGTTCTATGTTCTATATGAGGCGCCCAGAATCATAACCGGGTGACGTAATTATTTTACTTAATATACTATGCGGCCCTTTGTGAATTGTGAATTTCTGAATGCGGCCCTTGCACGGAAAAGTTTGCCCACCCCTGCTCTACGGTCAGGGCATTTTCTGTCAACTTCCAGAATGGAGTCGATCAGTTGTTGCCTGGCCACCCTCTCTTCCCCATCTCTTGTGCCTTGTGTCTATTGCATTTGCTGCTCCCAATGTCGTCTCCTCTATATTGGAGAGACCAAACGCAGACTGGGTGATTGCTTTGCTGAGCGCCTTCGGTCTGTGCGTATTCAGAACCCTGACCTTCCCATGCCCACATGTCTGTACTTGGCCTGCTACAATGTTCCAGTGAAGCTCAACGCAAACTGGAGGAACAACATCTCATCTTCCGGTTAGGCACGCGACAGCCTTCCGGCCTCAATATTGAATGCAACAACTTCAAATGATTAGCTCGACCCTACCTCGACCCATTTGTTTTCATCCCTTTCATTTTAACTGTTTTTTACCATCTCTTTCTCTCTTGTCTTTCTTTATATATATATTCATTTCCCCCCCCCCTCCCCCCCCCCCCCCCCCCCCCCCAATCTTATCCACCTTTCGTTACCCTTTCTCCCCTTGGCTTCCCCCTTGCCCTCCCCCCACATCCACATCTGTCACAGTTTATCCTCGGATGTTAGTTTCTCTGCAGTTTGGCCTTTCACACCTTTTGTTCTCTGGGGACTGCCATTAGCACTCTTTCCCCTTGGTTTCTGTAGCTATTAGCACCCCGTTTCCCTGGGTTTCTGTGGCTATGACTCATCTTTCATTCTCACTCCACAGTATAAATATTTCCCACTTTCTCGGTCTTTAGCTTTGACAAAGGGTCATCTGGACTCAAAACGTTAGCTCTTTTCTCTCCCTACAGATGCTGCCAGACCTGCTGAGATTTTCCAGCATTTTCTTTTTTGTTTCAGATTCCTGCATCTGCAGTAATTTGTTTTTTCAAATATATACCGTAACCCAGGCTTTTAATAACATTACTGCAACAGATATAAAACACAATATATATAACAATTTCTCCCATTCATCACAATTATAATACAGGTACAGCAAATGGAATGTAGCCTTTTATTGTAAAGAAGATGGACTATAATGGTAGGAAAGTCTTGCTACAAATGTAAAGGACATTGAGGGGATCGCACCTGTACAGTTTTGATCTCCTGTCTTAAGAAAGGGTATACTTGCATTGGAAACAATTCACAGAAGAACAAAGAAAGAATGAAGAAAAGTACAGCACAGGAACAGACCCTTCGTCCCTCCAAACCTGCGCCAACCATGCTGCTCGTCCAAACTAAAATCCGGAGTCCGTATCCCTCTATGTGAATCTATGGAATTCGTTGCTCAGTGAAGCAGTTGAGGCTCCTTCATTAAATGTTTTTAAGATAAAGATAGATAGTTTTTTGAAGAATAAAAGGGATTAAAGGTTATGGTATTCGGGCCGGAAAGTGGAGCTGAGTCCACAAAAGATCAGCCATGATCTCATTGAATGGCGGAACAGGCTCGAGGGTCCAGATGTCCTACTCCTGCTCCTAGTTCTTATGCTCTTATTCCCATCCTATTCATATATTTGTCAAGACACCCCTTAAACATCACTATCGTCCCTGCTTCCACCACCTCCTCCGGCAACGAGTTCCAGGCACCCACTACCCTCTGTAAAATAAACTTGCCTCATACATCTCCTCTAAACTTTGTCCCTCACATCTTAAACCTATGCCCCCTAGTAATTGACCCCTGTACCCTGGGAAAAAGTCTCCCGACTATCCACTCTGTCTGTGCCCCACATAATTTTGTAGACCTCCATCAGGTTGCCCCCCAACTTCCGTCATTCCAGTGAGAACAAACTGAGTTTATATTCAACCTCTCCTCATAGCTAATGCCCTCCCTACCTGGCAACATCCTGATAAATCTCTTCTGCACCCTCTCTAAAGTGTTCACATCCTTCTGTGGAGTGTGGTGACCAGAATTGAACACTATACTCCAAGTGTGGCCAAACTAAGGTTCTATACAGCTGCAACGTGACTTGCCAATTTTTATACTCAATGCCCCAGCCAATGAAGGCAAGCATGCCGCATGCCTTCTTGACTGCCTTCTCCACCTGTGTTGCCACTTTCAGTGACCTGTGGACCTGTACACCTAGATCTCTCTGACTGTCAATACTTGATGGTTCTACCATTCATTATATATTCCCTACCTGTATTAGACCTTTCAAAATGCATTACCTCACATTTGCCCGGATTAAACTCCATCTGCCATCTCTCCGCCCAAGTCTCCAAACAATTTAAATCCTGCTGTATCCTCTGACAGTCCTCATCGCTATCTGAAATTCCACCAACCTTTGTGTCGTCTGCAAACTTACTAATCAGACCAGTTACATTTTCCTCCGAATCACTTATATATACTACGACCAGCAAAGGTCCCAGCACTGATCCTTGCAGAACACCACTAGTCACAGCCCTCCAATCAGAAAAGCACCCTTCTATTGCTACTCTCTGCCTTCTATGACTTAGCCAATTCTGTATCCATTTTGCCAGCTCACCTCTGATCCCGTGTGACTTCACCTTTTGTACCAGTCTGCCATGAGGGACCTTGTCTTACTGAAGTCCGCATAGACAACATCCAATGCCCTACCAGCATCAATTATCTTTGTGACCTCCTCGAAAAACTCTCCTCGAAAAAGAAGGTTCACTGAGCTGATTCTTAGAATGAAGGGGGTGTCTGATAATGTCTTATAACAAAGTTAGACCTCTACTCATTGGAGTTTGGAAGAATGGTATGTCATTTTAGTAAAACACACAAGAATCTGTGGGGGCTTGACAGAGTGGATGCTGAGATCATGTTTCCCGTAGTGGGAATCTGAAAATTAGGGGATACAGTTTTAAAATATTTAAAATGGAGAGGAGGAGAATTTTTTCTCTCCTGAGGATTGTTAGACTTTGGAATTCTCTGCCCGAGAGCGCAATGGACGCAATTCTTTAAAAGAAGTATTTCACAGGCTGTGGACGTCGATAGTTGAGAAATTGAAGAAATATTTGTACAGAAGGGATGAATATCCGGTACAGATCCAAAAGGATGGTGTTACATCCCTAGATTATGCTACTGCAGTTCTAGATGCAGAAGAGTGCGACTCATGTCCCATAAAAGGTGTTCAGACTGCTTATGGGAGCAACTAATTCCATTAAATCCTAGAAAAACGGTCTACGGCAGATACAAATTTGGATCAGAAACAAAATGAAATTTTCTAATGTTTACCAGTAAAACATTAACAAATGGCATCCTTGCAATCAGGTAATGGGATACATTTTATGTGGTCAGGTCTACTGCTCCCTTTTTGAAATGATGTACAATGTGACACAATTGATGGCCAAGCATATGAATCATACCATTATTTCAGAGATTGAATTCTTCTTCCATTGCTGGGATTACACTTTTTTTCTCTCATTAAATCTCCTTATTTCGCCAGCCATTTAATCATTTGTTCTCCATGCAAGCAGCTCACGTCATTAAATTCATTTTCCTTTTTGTTTTATATATATTTTTAATCCTCTTCCTCTGCCCCCCCCTCCCCCCTCCCCCCCCCCAACCACCACCCTCCCCCTTCCACCCAGCCGTAGTCCCTTGATTCTGCTTCTTTTTATATGTTGTTTATCTGTAATACATTCTATGTCTGAGGAAGGTGGTGTGAAATGTCAAATAACTTCTATTTACACAGATGCTGCTGACCTGATGACCAAGCAGCCAATGGTGGAACTGTGGAGCCAGAATGTTTGTAAGGAGGTGACGGTGAAACCTTCAGGAACATGGAAATAGGCCCTTCGGCCCAGCTTGACCATGCCGCCCAGTTTCTATCACTAAGCCCACATTTGGCCCATATCCCTCTATACCCACCCTGCCCATGTAACTGTCTAACTGTTTTTTTTTAAAAAGGAAAAGGCCTCTACCACTGCCTCTGGCAGCTCGTTCCAGATGCTCACCACCCTCTTTGTGAAATAAGTTCCCCTCTGGTCTCTTTTGCATCTCTCCCCTCTTACCTTAAACCTATGCCCTCTAGTTCTAGACTCCTCTACTTTTGGGAAAAGGTGTTGAACATCTACCTCATCTATGCTCCTCAGTATTTGATAGACCTCTATAAGATCACCCGTAAACATTCTACGCTCCAGGGAAAAAGTCCCATCCTATCCAGCCTCTCCTTATAACTCAGGTCATCAAGCCCTGGTAGCATCCTCATAAATCTCTTCTGCTCTCTTTCTAGTTTAACAATATCCTTCCTATAATAGGGTGACCAGAACTGAACACAGTATTCCATGTGTGGTCTTACCAATGTCTTGTACAACTTCAACAAGACGTTCCAACTCCTGTATTCAACAATCTGACCAATAAAACCTAGCATGCTGAATTCCTTCGTCACCACCCTGTCCACCTGCGACTCCACCTTCAAGGAGCTAAGGAGCTATGAACCTGTATTCCTAAATCTCTTTGTTCTGTAACTCTCCCCAACTCTCCCCAACCCCCTATCATTAACAGAGTAGGTCCTGCCCTGATTTGATCTACCAAAATACATCACCTCACATTTATCCAAATTAAACTCCATCTGCCATTAATCGGCCCAATTGGTCAAGACCCTGTTGCAATCTTATAGAATCTTCTTCACTATCCACGATGCCACCAATCTTGGTGTCATCTGCAAAACTTACTAACCATGCCTCCTACATTCTCATCCAAATCATTAATATTCATACAAATCATTAATTTGGATCCAAAACATTCATAAAACGGACAGATTGTTATTAACTAGAAATAGAATGCCCCACAACATAAAAGAGAACCATGGCAGGCCTTCTAACCAGCCAACCTAAGCAGTTGCCTGCCCATGCCCTCCAAACATCTGCTTCCTGGGACAATGCACCTGACTTCACCCCTCCACACCCACCCCACCAGGTAAAGAAACCTTGTGATTCAGGGTACTTTTGAAACCAAGATAAGCCAATGAGTAAAACCTTACACTCAAGCTACCCACCTCAGTAGCCAAAATCATTTCCCCAGACTTAGACTCAAACTAATAATTAAAAACTTAGACAAAACTAGCTTCTGTCCTGTAATACATTAACATACAGAATACACAAGAGTTTTTAATTCTAAATAGTTATTTGGCATCCTTGCACAGGGGCAGGAAGATGCAATCAGGTAAATAAGCCTTGCAGAGAGTCACACATGTTGTGCTGAACAGTTTCCCCGTGATGCAGAATTTTATGCTTAGTTTCCAATGATAACAAAAGGATGTATGGTGTTGCCTTCTTTCTTCAAACACATATCGTTCACACACCACTGGCAACAGGAAACACTAACTGGGAAGTATCAAATTAGGAAGTCTCCTTTTACGACAATATATGATCTCATAGGATCATGATGTTGATGTTGATGCCAACCCCATGTGGCCAATACTGTTTCGATAAAGTGCCTGCCCCACCCTGGCCCATCTGTTTTTGTCAGATTAGAGTTACTGCTTTATGTTTATGTCAAATGCTCTACAAAACGGAACAAATATTGTTTCCTCCAGGTTTCTTTGTAAATTCTTAAATTCATCCTTCTTGCTTCACTTCCACTGGGCATAGGGGAATAATACAATGTAATCCCTGCACCCACAAACAGATATTCAGCAATGTTTAGCCCTAAAACTCCAAATTATCCCAAGATGGACTTGCTCTGGTGTTGGACTCCTCTGGCAGAGTAACGGGAATGCAATCTAGAAACATACAGTTTACCATTCAAAAAGTGGTCAGCTTTTGAGAACTGCTACATAACAAAGAACTAGCCATTCAAAGTATATTGAAGATATCAGATTCATTTAGAACTATAGCTGATAGCATAATATACTTAACAAATGGTAATTACTTGGCAACTTCTACGTAATTATGGGTGTAATTTTCTTCAAACCCAAATATAAGGTTGGGAATCCCCCCCCAAATCAAGTTAAAAATACAAGTTAAAATATTTTGGAAGTAACCTTTTAAATTACTGTAGTTTGAGAGTCTCCAAGATCAAAAGCTTCCAGGGGTGCACAATAGTTTTTGAGATCCCTGGAATTAATTATATTTCAATTTCATGCAACACATATTGGGTGCTACCTTAACAACAGCAGGTTATCATGGAGACAGAACACAATAGAAAATTGTTTACTGTTGGATATTCAACTTCAATCAGCTATTTCTCCTCTTATTTATTAATGGCATATTTGACATTCCAGTATGTTGAAGAAGCTGCGAATTGTATTTATATAGAGAAACTGGAAAGGTGGAGCCAAAATTGTCTGAGAGCCGCCAGTTAAATCAGTGATCTCCGATCCAAGGTGTTCATATTTCAGCTTCTTTTCTTCCCATGCCTTTTCAAGAGCCATGTTGTTGGCCTCGTAACGTACTGTGACATCTACCACTGCTACATTCCGATCTTTTCTAAATATATCAGGTTTCCAAAGGGAGCCGTCCTTGGCCACTAGTCTCAGGTCCTAGCAGGATGTGCAGCCATACTTGGTAACATACAGGCAAAGCTGTTCCAAAATCTTTTATGCCGTTTTACTCTCGCAATCTTGACAAACTGGCACCAACCAGAAACGTGCGCAAGTGTTTCGATAGGAGCCTCACATCTCGTACAATTTCTGACTGTTCGTGGACTAAGCCTCAAGACTGGAATAGCAGCTTTTGGTCACTCCTCCATAAGTGTTTTTTAAAATAAAAATGGTGAGTAATTGAAACACTGGAAATGCTTCCATGCTGTGATCTCAAGTGGTTCCAATAATGACAAAGGTCAGAAGTGAAGGCATGGAACATATTTGAGGTTCACAATATGAATACACCATTAGAATTACTCCTATAGGTTTCGTGGGTCTCCCATTACCCAATTTTTTTTATCCACTTCAGGAATCTTAGGAACAGTCTCCATTAATGACAATATATGATCTCATGGGATCATGATGTTGATGCCAACCCCATGTGGCCAATACTGCATTGATAAAGTGCCTGCCCCACCCTGGGCCATCTGTTTTTGTCAGTTTAGAGTCACTGCTTTATGTTTCTATCAAGCGCTCTACAAAACGGAACAAATATTGTTTCCTCCAGATTTCTTTGTAAGTTCTTAAATTCATCCTTCTTGCATCACCTCTACTGGGCATAGGGGAATAATACAATGTAATCCCTTTTCCCAAGAAAATATTCTCAATCTTTTCAGTTTTTGATTCCTTCTTTTTATCTGCTCATCTCATGTTTTTCATTTTCCTTCCCTCTATCTTTCTTTACATGTGAGCTGGAGACCTTTCCAATCACTTCAGTGGTTCCGATTGTCACGCTGCTTGTTCAACATCCAGTTCTGAATAAGCAGAAATGTCCACTAAAAATTGGGAATACTAAAACCATTTGGTCATATCACCAAGTCTATTTCTTAGTTGATTCAATTCTTCTCAAACCACTCGCAGTCTTGGTTATCATTTGACCCCACACACTTATCTGCACATCACCAGTACCACCTACCTCCTGCTCCGTAACACTGCACGTCTGTGCCATCTCAGCTCACTTGTCACTGAATTAATTTCTTATTTCTAGGCTCAAATATTCAAATGCTTTGTTGACCAGCCTTCTATTTTGCACCCTACATAAACTTAACCTCATCCAAAACTCCATTCCCTGTATATGAAATAAAATAAAGTCCTATACACCATTAATCCTGTGCCCACTGACCATAAGACAGGGTAGCAGAAGTAGGCTATTCATCCTGTAACCTAGGCTTAGATTTAGGCCCGATCAAAAATGGGTATTTTGAACTAAAGAATTGGGCACTTTAAATTAAGCCGCAGACACTCCAGCACAGAGCACCATGGGAATTCAAACTGGCCAAGTTCAAATACGCAACAAACAGACAAGCTGTCAGAATATGTCTGGACCTACCCCGGAAATCAACGATCAGGAGATCATCACACCCTATTAATATACGCAAACCCAATGTCAAAGCTCTGGTCGGGCCAGATTGTAGGTCACGGAGTTACCTATATGGCAACAGGTTACGTACAGATCACACCACCAGCAATGGACACGTCCTGCAAACAAGTCATCAATCAGACCATTGGATGCTGTGACCCTCTTCTGAGACCCCATTGGCAGGAGGTATGGGGAAATTGCAAAAGGGAGGGGAGATAAAAACAGGCACCCAAGGCACATCAGCAGCGGCAACTCTTAGAGACCAACCAGCGGCAAGGGCGACCCTGGACCATCCGGAGAAGAAGGTAGTACAGACCAGACCCAGAAGAGGATCAGACCAGACTGCAGAGACCAACACGTCGATACAGGGCAATATCTGGTTGGGTACTTGTCAGTTAAAGTTAAGTCAACGTCCAGCATTAAGTTTGAATCTTGATCATTCTGTAAAAGTAATTACCATAACTAATATTAATTGTGTTAATGAATAAACATTATTGTATTAATAACAAGTTGACACGTAGTTCTTTGTCAACCTTATAAGGGTTAAAAACACACTATGTGGGGGCAGCACGGTAGCACAGTGGTTCACACTGCTGCCTCATGGCACCGAGGTCCCAGGTTCGACCCTGGTCACTGTCCGTGTAGAGTTTGTGCTTTCTCCCAGTGTTTGCATGGGTTTCTCCCGAACAACCCAAAGATGTGGAGGCTAGGTAGATTGACCACACTAAATTGCCCCTTAATCAGAAAAAATGAATTGGGTACTCTAAATCATTTTTAAAACACACTGTGTGGCAAGACACAACAGGTCCATCGAGCCTGCTCCTCCATTCAATAAGATTATAGTTGATCTGATATAATCCTCAAATCCACTTTCCTGCCTTATCCCCATAACCCTAGATTTCCTTCCTGATTAATAATCACTATCTCAACCTTGAACATACTCAACCACCCAGCCTCTACAGTCCTCTACGGTAAAGAATTTCACAGATTCACTATCCTGAGAGAAGAAATTCCTCCTCATCTCTGTCTTAAATGGTCAACCCCCGACTCTGAGATTATGCCCTCTGATCCTAGACTCTCTTGCAAGAGGTCACATCCTGTTAGCATCAACCCTGATGAGCCCCACCCCCCATTTAGTCAGCTGTCTTCATATTTTATGTGGCCTGGAGAGATGGCGGCAAAGTAGCAATGTCACTGGACATAAGGACCAAAAACCCAGCAAATGCTCTGGGGACAGGGGTTCAAATCCCACCTCTGGTTGAATTCAAATTGTTAATAAATCTTGAATTGAAAGCTGGTCTCAGTAATGGTGACCATGAAACAATCATCGATAGTACCCACCTGGTTCACTAATGCTTTTTAGGGAAGGAAATTGGCAAATTCTACCTGGTCTGGCCTACATTGTGGTTGATCCTTAACTGTCCTTGAAATGGCCGAGCAAACCACTCAGTTCAGGGCAATTAGGGATGGGTAACAAATGCAGGCCTTGCCAGCAAAGCTCATATTCCATGAAAGAATAAAGAAAAAAAGCTTTGTTTGGTAATGCTCCTATGAAGTATTATGAGATGTTTTACGGTGTTAAATTTCCAGGTTGACTACTGTCAAACATTAATGGTCAATAACACCCTCATTTTGAAGTTGACGGTTAAATATATTTTATTCCCACTTTGGCAAAATTGACCAGTTCACCCCATCATTCTGGAAATCAAGTTTCTTCCTGACGTACAGCACAAAGCTGTACAGCCAGGCTCAGCATGAGTATCAAATAAGCAATTATCACCACAGCTGAGAGAATGTATTAATAGTAATAGGAAACTTACTGGCAGAAATACATCAAGTTTTATAAAAAGAGTGCTCAAGGGTGTAAACATGCTATGTAGTCTGGGCATCATTCACAAATACTCAAATCATTAGTCTTGGGGTATGTGAACCACAACATGATCTGTTAAAGTATTCCAAACATTTTTTAGTGCTTAATCACGCATCTATAGGCAAGATTTCCACATTTCTAGTTAACTAGCCCTGACTTAAAGTTAACATTGCATGCTGGATATACATCAATACTAGTTGTGACCACCTGCCTTTTAACTAGCTATTACACAGCACATGCCAACTCACGGGGTTAACAAATGACTTTTCCGATTACAGTACTACTGTTGGACTTATTCATACATTCATAGAATCCCTACAGTGCAGAAGGAGGCCATTCAGCCCATTGAGTCAACAGCGATCCTCTGAAAGAGCACGCGGCCTAGGCCCACTCTCCCACCCGATTCCCACCTAACCCACAGATCTTTGAGCACTATGGGACAATTTAGCATGCTCAATTCACCTAACCTGCACATCTTTGCACTGGAGGAAACTGGAGCACCCAGAAGAAATCCACGCATACAGGAGGAGTGTGTGCAAACTCAACACAGTCACCCAAGGTTGGAATTGAACCCGGGTCCCTGGTTATGTGAGGCAGCAGTGCTAATCACTGTGCCACCATGCTGACCAATTCTAGTCATAAATTGTGTTTGTATCTTTGCGCTACATCTGTCCATTTTTGGCCCAAGTTCAAATGCAAAAGAAAGTATATATACTTTATTTCTAAAAAAGCAAATCTTTGTAATTAAGTCTCAGTGAAGTGTACATTGTGGAGTGTGCCAGATCTAATGAAATATGCTCTCTTACGGATCTGCGTTAATTTGTGCTTACCTGGAGACTCAGATCTGGAAATACTGTTACTGTACAAATCATCTGTGTCAGTAGAATGCAGGTCTGTGTCAGATCGAGCCAAATTCGGGTTATTGGGTTCTTCAAAGTGTGTAGCCCAGCTGCCTTCTAAAGGAGGAGGCCTTCTTGAATCTGAAAGTAATACAATAGAGAGAGAGTGTAAGAACTGTAGCACGATAGCACTTTAAAAATAAATAAGGTAGTAAAAAACTTTGTAGCCACTGATATTACAATCTTGCATGTGAGAGGAAGAGAGGATTTTCTCTAAACATCACTTCAAATCTGCTTTATACATATCTTGCGCTCAGCAGCACCTATATGGGTATACTTCAAGAACATAACATTTTTGGAACTCAGATGATGCCATCTGTGCAATGTGGTGCATATGTTTACCTAAGTTATGTAATGCATACAGGGAGTGTTCAGGGCTGCTTTCTTTTAATAATTTTATTAGCTCCCAAATCAGATCAGATTTCACAAGATCATAGGATAATTACAGATGAGACAAGTCATTCAGCTATTCTTAACTATCCAGAAAAGCTTCCCGTTGAGCATCTAATTATTTCCAAAAATAATTCCAGGGGTTTCATGGAAACATTGAAAATAGAAGCAGGAGCGAGTGCGACTTCAAGTCCATGATTCACCATGATTATGGTTGGTCATCCAACTCAATATAGCCTGTTCTCGTATCCTCAGACTGTGACCTCTGGTTCTGGACTCCCCAACCATCGGGAACATCCCATCATTGTGCCATCACAAATTTGGAGATCTTATACGAATGATTTAGATAAGGAACTAAATGTATGTTGTGAATAGTTGGGTCCCCAGAACCAATCCCTGCAGTCACTGCCTCGTGAAAAAGACTTGTTGATTCCTACTCTATTTCCTACCTACCAACCACTTTTCCACGAATCTGAATACATTAACCCCTAATGCCATGCATTTTAAGTTTACACGTTAATCTCTTGTGTGGGACTTGTTAAAAGCCTTCCGGAAGTCCAAATAAACTACATCCACTGGATCCCCTCTACTCGTTACAGCCTTGAAGAATTGTAGATTTGTCAAGCATGATTTCCATAGATTTGTCAAGCATGGTTTCGCATGATTTCCAAAGAGTTATTGCCAGTTAATACCACCGGTTGGATGTCATGAAGTGCAGGTTCTCACTTCTTCAGGTGGTCCATGTGTTTTTGCTGAGCTCCCCCGAGCCTGAACTTTGTACAAGACTGGACCAGTTCTCTTCAGGACTATGCACCATCACCAAAATTGCAGGCATAGACCCCCTCCCCCCCCCAAAGATTTCCACCCTGGTGTCAAGTCGTGGCATCTCCACTTTCCTGACGAGGCTCGGAAACGTGAGATTCAACTGGGTTAAGTCGTTGGCCCATCAACAGTGCCACAGGGTTCGGTATTTTACTAAGGTGCGTCAATGTTGTATAAAATCAAAATTTCTCAATAAAAATTATTTAAAAAAAAAAAACAGTGCCACAGGGGCGACTGCCATCATCGCATGTGGCGTTGTACGGTAGTTAAAAAGGAACCGCTCCAGCCATATGACCACAGAACCGGTGGATTGTTTTTTTTATGCCCCTTTTGGAGGTCTGGTCCACCCTTTCTGCCAGGCCATTGGAGGGGGGGGGGATGATATGGGGTAGTTTTATTATGCCGTTTCACTTTGTAAACAAGGCAAATACTTGGCTCATGAATGACGTCCCATTATCTGTCAACAGGACCTCAGGTATCCCATGGGGCTAACTGATCACTCGCGGCCCTTGTTGAGGCTATCTTGCACACCTCTAGCCACACTGAGTGGGCATCCACGATAATGAGGGACATGGATCCTATGAATGATGCTCTGAAATTTATTTTTAAAATTCATTTACGGGACGTGGGCATGGCTGGTTAGGCCAGCATTTATTGCCCATCCCTAGTTGCCCATCAGAAGGTGGTGGTGAGCTGCCTTCGTGAACCGCTGCAGTTCTTCAGGTATAGGTACACACACTGTGCTGTCAGGAGGGAGTTCCAGGATTCTGCCCCAATGACAGCGAAAAAAACGGCAATATATTTCCAAGTCAGGGTGGTGAGTGACTTGCTGATGCACCCACAGGCATCCTTGCCATTCCCAGGGATGAAGGGAGGTTGCCGGAGGGAGTTTCTGATGTTTCTGGCACACCGTCAACTGCGCACGACCCTCTCAATGTCCTCATCGATGCCGAGCCACCAGACATAACTATGGACAAACATCTTCATCTTAGAGATGCCTGCCTGGGTGGCCAATTGTGAAGGTCCTGCAGCAGGGATTCTGACCACGCGAGCGCCCCACAATTCGTTGCCATCTTCTATGCAGAGTTCCATGACCTTCTTGGCAAAAGGCTGGAGAGTTACAGGAAAGGGCCCCCCTTTCTCCGCCGTGCAACTGCACGAGGCGAAGCTTCGCTAATCCTGAATCTCGCTGCGTCCATGCATGCACCCAAATAGCTGTCATTGGCACTGTATCCATAAAGTTAAGAGTTGCAACCATCTCTTCCGCCACTGGTGGGGAGAGGACAGTCGAGGGCAACAGTAGACGGCAGAGGGCGTTGGCACGGGCAGTCTTCGTACCCTGGCAGTGATGAAACGATATTCATACACGTGAGCAGAAGCACCCAATGCTGAATTCTAACCAATGCGATGGGTGGGATTCCCTTACCCTCCTCAAATAGGCCGAGCAGTGGCTTGTGGTCTCTCACAATGGAAAAATACCACCCACAAACATACTGGTGGAACTTTTACCCTACGTCCGCCAGGGTCCTTGAAGTAAATTCAACGGGGTGTTCTGTGCTATCGTCGCATCTGTGGGCCAGCACCACCCAAAGCCGGAAGCATCACATGTCAAGATTAGAGGCCGGGCTGGATCATAACATGCGAGGAGCTGCATGGATGACAGATGCTTTCTTATTTCGGCAAATGCTTTGTCCTGTGAAGCAGACCAGAATCACCCCTGGTTCTCTTCAACAATACATGGAGCGGAGCTAAGTGGCTAGGTTTGCAACAAAATTCCCATAGTAGTTAACCAGGCCTAGGAATGACCAGAGCTCAGTGGCGTTCTTTGGGGTCAGGGCCCCTTTTAGAGCCTGAACCTTACCTTCGACCAGGGTGTAGACCATCCCTGTTCACTCTGTGACTTAAATAGGTCACCGCTCTAGCATGGAACACACTCTTGCTCCTCTTTCACTGGACGCCTACTTGGGAAAACAGCTAGAGCATTTTCCTGCTCCTTCTCTGTGGTGCCCATGATGTATACATCGTCCATATAGAAGGCCACCTTCGGCAAGGTCCTGCAACATATTTTCCATTACCTTCTGGAAAATCATTGGGTCTGATGAAACCCCAAACGGTAGGCGGGTGTGTTCAAACAAACCCACGTGAATGTATTTGGTTGTACATTTCAGGTGGAGCTAGACTCAGGTCTGGCTCCACCTGTGAATAGGCGTGGCTCATGTCAGGTTTCGTGAAGGAGCATCCTCCAGGCAAGGCATCGGGTACCCGGTCCAAGCATGAAGCTCTGTTCATAGGGAGCTTGAAATCTCCCCAGAGTTGTATAGATTGGTCAGGCTTAATTACCTGCTGCATAGACGCGGCCCATTCCACAAACTGCACCGGACGCATGACTCCCAGATTCTGCAGGCACTAAAGCTCCATGTCGACCTTGGCAAGCAACACGCAAGAGAATAGCCTCACCCGAAAATACCGAGTGAGCATCAGGATCCATATAGATATGGGTCTGGCCTTCTTTATCCTGCCTAGATCCTCCTGGAACACTTTGGCGTATTTTCCCAGTACGTCGTAGAGATTCCCAGTGCCCATCCAAAAAGTCTGTTGCCAATTGAAAAGAGGACTCGCAACCAGTCCTGTCTCAACAAATTGGGCCCAGTCCTGCACCTCAACCAAGGGAAGACTGACCGAATGTTGCCCACTGGTTGAGGAGGAATGTTTAACCTAGCCGAACTGCACCTCGCCCCCAAAGTTGCACTGATCCAGGTCACGTTGCAGTACAATGGTCATCCCATGATAACGAAACTGTACACTGGAGCTGCCACCTCCATCGTGGACCATAGCACATTTCGGCGACTCTGCACAGGGATCATTGCGAGGTGCAGTTCGGCTACGTTAAACATTCCTCCTCAACCAGTGGGCAACATTCGGTCTGTCTTCCCTTGGTTGAGGTGCAGGACTGGGCCCAATTTGTTGAGACAAGACTGGTTGCGAGTCCTCTATTTCAATTGGTGTGTTACTAGTGTCACAGTGGTCCCCACAATATTTAAAGGCTCACCGGTATAGGTCTCTAATCACACCTTGATGATGCGCAATGTCAGCGGCATGATCCCTACGTTACCGAAATGTGCTATGGTCCACGATGGAGGTGGCAGCTCTAGTGTACAGTTTTGTTATCACGGGATGACCATTGTACTGCAATGTGACCTGGATCAGTGCAACTTTGGGGGCGAGGTGCAGTTCGGCTACGTTAAACATTCCTCCTCAACCAGTGGGCCCATGTACAAGGCCCTGGTCACGGTGATCTCGGCGGCTGTCATGGACGATGTTCTCTGCACCAAAACTGGCGGCTCTGGCCATCACAAGTTCTCCACCCTCACATTTGGCAATATGACCAGCTTCCCCCTTCATGCTTGGGGGAGGTATCCCACCAGTCAGCGGTAGCTCCTGACCTGGCTGTGGAATAGCCTCTGGGGTTGCCCTTTCGGATCAGGTCTGCTCAGACTGGCAGTGGTCTGTGATGCAGAGAATGATTGAAACAAATGACGAGCCAAACTATAGATGCCATAGTCCATGGACCTCTGCTGCTCCTGCACTTCTTTCTCCGCAGGACAGCAAAAGCTCGATGGCCTTTTCAAATTCAAGATGGGCTCTGCCAACAGCTTCCTCCATGTGGCCATGTTGTTTATGCCACACACGAGCCTATTCCTCAACATTTCCGAGGGGGGATGGCCCGAACTCTCAAATGATCAGTTGGACGTCTAATATGGGTCAAGAAGTCAGTGACCAATTCACCCAGAGACTGCACCGCTGTATTAAAACGATACCACTGCGTAATGACAGAAGGCTTGGGGTCACAGTGTTCAGAAACCAAAGCAACAAGCTCATTGAAGGATTTAGAGTTGAGTGCAGCCAGGTAAGTCAGACCTTTATGATCCCAAAAGTCCAGGCCCCACAGGTGGTCAGGAGGATGACTTTCTGGTGGTCTTCCCCCAAAATCCCGTTCGCCTGGAGGAAATACCTCATGTGCTCCGCATAATAGTTCCAGTCTTCCAGGCCCGCATCAAAGGCTTCCAACTTCACAAAAAACAGCATTTTGCCGGTTATGTTTGACTGTTATGACCCTACGTTCAGGGATAGCAAATTATCTTGTGGCTAGGCAGTTCCACGAGCGAGCACGGCGTTTCTTTTTTCCCTCATCGCCAAGTTAGTAACTTGATGAAGCCAGCAGTAAGAGAACAGGGGTTTATTTAACTATATACAGTTAAATATATAGCTGCTTGAGGCAGCAACTCGCTCCCAGCAAGGACTTCACATTAGACCCTGCTTTGGGCCGGTTTATATGTTAATTTGTAACAAGCTCCAGCTAGGTGGCCTCCGCTCCTAACTGGGAAGCTCTTATTCCATGAATCGTATAAGGAGAACAACAGTGGTTCACATGGAGGTTATAACACTAACCATGTGTGACAATGCTTTGCCTTAGATCACTTCTGCTTCTTTTACTAATTACTTTAAATCTGTGCCTTTTGTTCTTGATCCTTTCACGAGTGGGAACAGTTTATCCCTATCCAGTCTGCCTAGATCCAGCATGATTTTGAATACTTCTATCAAATCCCGACCTTCTTTGCTCGAAGGAAACCTGTCCTAACTTTTCCAATCTATCTTCATAGCTGAAATTTCTCATGCCTAGAACCATTCTCATGAATCTCCAGAATTTTACAACATATTACGGTCAGATAAGGAATACAGACGAGCGTTCTGAAGTTACCGTTTCCGTTCTCTTAACTGTGTCATACACCTTTAAGTTGGCCTCTGAAATGCCTTCTTCACAAGCCAAAAAAAAAAGGTCTCATTTCTCCTATTTTTATTTATAGCTCAAACCTAGGAGTCAGCCCCCAACTTTCCCCTGCACATTGCACATTACAGGAGATAAACAAATTTTATGCAAATTAAAGACAGAGGGGAGAAAAAGTAAGTACCGGATATTTCCAAAAATTTTTTTTTAAAGCAATCCAAGATTCAACAACCCAAATTTAAAACTATATTAGTGCCTTCCATTTACTGAGTTGTACAATAAGCAGTGATTTATCTACTATGGAGATGCAACTTGACCGTTTGCACCTGTTGGGTTTAAATGCTATTTGGAGATGAAAATTAAATTGGGTTCGGGGGAAGGCTCTTCCTTAAATGGTTCAGCAAATGTATGTCGTGTTCTTAAACCTTGCAGATTATGCAGAACCCAGATTTGGTTTCTGATCAAATAATCTCATGCCAGGAAGCAAAACTGGCGTTTGCGCTCATAAAATAGGGAGGGAATTCAGCCAGGGTACCCTGTTCCTAAATATTATCCAGTCATCTCTCTTTTGAGCATGTATTTTGTATGCACAGAGGGAAGGATTAAGCTTGGTTGTTATTAGCCCCCACTCACCCTCCACTATGAACAAATGGTCTGCAATCAAGATTGACATATAATAATAAATGACTAGTTGCAGGTATCAAGAACCCAGTGTCACTGACACCATGCCACGTGAAAGCATTAGCATGTGGAGGGAAGTGATAAAATTGGTAATGCACCAGAAAAGAATAAATGTTTCTGGAAATCATACACGAGGCTGTATCACATTCTACCAGATTGGTTTTAAATCCACTATTTCCTCCTCCTTCTCTATTTCACATGTTCACCACAACTTCACACTTTACATGGTTTCCCCACATTTTAATTGCTTTCTATTAAGTCCTCGCCATCTGGCCTCTGAAATTGGAAGTATTCACTGCAACAAAAGGACCAATAAATCATCAGGAAAAATGCTGTAATCTCTCGAGAAACCAGAGAGCCAAAAAGCGCACTCACTTAATTATGATAATTAAAAGTGAATGGTATGCAAGCTGTATGTCCCAGCGATTTGCTGATTATTTTTATTCTTCGACTGTCACTGGCAAGGCTAGCATTTGCTTCCCATCTCTAATTGCCATTGAACTGAGTGGCTTGCTAAGCCATTAGGGGACAGTATTATAATCCCAGGCCAGACCCCAACAGTTGCTAGGAGTGATTGCATAAAGAAATTGGGATTTATAAAACAAAGCTTTATTAGGAATACGATATTAAACTTTTTAAACTTCACACCTGAAAAGAACAGCTTGCAATTACCCCTTAAACACTATTCCTCAATTCCCCATGAAGCAAAAAGAAAATAAACATACAATCCATCTTAAAATCATCCTGGCATAGAGTAATACTTGCTTTACAGAACAGATTTGGCTCCTGTTAGAACCCCTTCAGACTCTGGCTGAATATCTTCAAAAAACTGGTTCACTTGGTGTGTTTTAGCTTCTTACTTGTCCTCAAACAAGACTGCTCTGCTTTAAATCTCATTACTCTTTTTCTAACTATCCTACTGTGCGATATTTGTGGACTCAGTGTCAGACAGATCACACTTGAACTCCTCTCCAAAGCTTTTGCAAAAATGTCTTGGCATTCCTTGGCTACACTCAGCAATTACATCATCTCCCCAAGCCAAAAAAAACCCAAATTAACTCTGTAGGCTGAAAGCACATTAACCCCCCAGGGACTTTCCTCAGTCAAACCACAATGCGTTAACCCAGACAGAAAACCACATTCCTCTGGTCAATTTCACCTTCTGGCTCCTAAAAGCTCCCAGGCCCTGCAAAACAAAATCATTTTTAAAAATCATGACCACTGCGGTCAAACACACTATAACCCCAGGAATTTAACCCTTAAATTACCCCAATATTTAGACGCCAATATGCCTACAATCCTCCATTCATCACGACAATTTAGAGTGAATTTGGTCTGGAATCACATGTAAGCCAGACGTGTGTGAGGACAGCACATTTCTTCATAGACTTTTATAGAATTTACAATGCAGAAGGAGGCCATTCGGCCCATCAAGTCTGCACTGGCTCTTGGAAAGAGCACCCTACCCAAACCCACACCTCCACCCTATCCCCATAACCCAGTAACCCCACCCAACACTAAGGGCAATTTTGGACACATGGCAATTTAGCATGGCCAATCCACCCACCTGCACATCTTTGGACTGTGGGAGGAAACCGGAGCACCTGGAGGAACCCACGCACACATGGGGAGAATGTGCAGACTCCGCATAGACAGTGACCCAAGCCGGGAATCGAACCTGGGACCCTGGAGCTGTGAAACAATTGTGCTAACCACTATGCTACCGTGCTGCCCCTTCCTCAAAGGACATTAGTGAACCAGATGGGTTTTTACAACAATCAATGATAATTGCCATGGTCACAATTACTCAGACTAGCTTTATAATTCCAGATGTACTAATTGAATTCAAATTACTTCAGCTGCCATGAATGAATTTGAACCCATGTTGCCATGAATGAATTTGAAGCCATGTAATCAGAGTATTAGCCTGGTCCTCTGGGTTATTACCACTATGTCACTATTTCAAATATTTTTGATCAAATTAAAAATTATGTTCCTTCAGATGCTCACAATAGTCAGAGTACAGGCCGTACTCTACCAGCCCATGTTCGCAAAACCCAAAGCAAATGTCTACTGCTAGATGTGATTCTGCAATTGGGCAACACTTGCTGAATAATCCTGAGTGCACGAACTAGCAATTTAAGATAATCAGGCAAGCTCGCAACATGGCTCATTTACACTTGTTAGATGCAACAGACATCCATATAGAGGGACTGATTATCTGCAGGCAAAAGGAATATGTTCTAGCTTTTGCCTTTTTTAAATTACCCAGCAGCATTCCTGGCAATGCCTCAGCCAGAGTGCTCAGCACCTCTTCTCCTGTGGCATAAATTGTGATCATTTGAAATTCTTGCATTTGTCCTGATGAGCATATTATGATCCCAGACCATACCCCAACAGTAGCTAGGATACTGGACCAAAACTCCAATATTTTATGTTGTTTTAAGACTGCGTGAAAAGAATGATTTGCTCCACGGGTAATTGCATGAAATATATACGGCTTTGGTATTTCTAAAACAAAAATTATGAGTACAATATTAAACTTTTAACTTCACACCCAAAAAGAACAGCTTAACACTATACAATTTCCCATTAAACACCAAGAAACATACAGCTCTTAATCCATATTAAAATTAGCAGGACATAAGAGTAATACTTGCATTATAAAACAGATTTGGCTCTGATTCAGACTCTAGCTGAATATTTGCAAATAGCTGCTTCAACTAGGTTGTTCCAGCCTCTTCCTTGTCTTCAGACAAAAATGCTCTGCTTTAAAATATTATTATTCTTTTTTGTTTAACTATCCTACTGGGGCTCCTCAGGGGCTGGTTTAGCTCACCAGGCTAAATCGCTGGCTTTTAAAGCAGACCAAGGCAGGCCAGCAGCACGGTTCGATTCCCGTACCAGCCTCCCCGGACAGGCGCCGGAATGTGGCGACTAGGGGCTTTTCACAGTAACTTCATTGAAGCCTACTCGTGACAATAAGCGATTTTCATTTCATTTTCATTTCATACTTAGAAAGTATTGTGCACCGAGTCAGGCAGATCAGAACTCGGCTCCTCTCTCTCGCTCTCTCTCAAAGCTTCTCCTCCCTCAACGCTTCTCCAAACTCTGCCTTTCTGTGCTCCACCCAGCAATGACCTCACCTCCCCAAGCTAAACAAATTATCTCTGCAGGCTGGAAAAGCACATTAATTCCTCACGGACAACCCCAGTCAAACCACAGTCCATTAGCCTAGACTGAAAAACACATTCCTTCATCAATTTCACATGCTATTCCCTAGAAGCAAAGCAAAATCCTTTTTAAAACCATGATCACTGCAGCCACACAATATATCCCCAGGCTTTTAACTCTTAACTTGTCCCAATGTTTAGAACCCAATATTCCTCCAATCCCAATCAGCGTAAGTGCAAGTCAAAAGATTTGTCAATATTTCTTTCTTTTCAGCAACATTTAAGTGCTGTACTGCTAACGGATTATATCAACTCCGTCTAAATATCTTTTAGCCTACATCAGTCCTCTTAACATCAGTCGTCTTTCTGATCAATATTGTTACTTCTCCTCAGTCTCATATACTCTGTGCCTCCTTAGGATATTAGAATTCTTTTTATTTATTTTCCACTCCTGTCCAGCTTGAAGCCAAATTTCCATTAGTGCTATTGAATTAATGTCTTCCGGTGAACATAATTACTTTCTATTCCCCCAGTTAATTTCAGCATTAGGAGCATTATAACACATGCACTTTATTCTTTTGTTTGTGCTAGAAATGTCTCAATTTCTTATTGTTGTTCAAGAATATTCTTTGCAA
Source organism: Scyliorhinus canicula (assembly GCF_902713615.1). Taxonomy (NCBI): domain Eukaryota; kingdom Metazoa; phylum Chordata; class Chondrichthyes; order Carcharhiniformes; family Scyliorhinidae; genus Scyliorhinus; species Scyliorhinus canicula. The sequence continues at coordinate 10,374,459 of NC_052147.1, read as the reverse complement.
ATTTATCTCAGGTATCCCACAATACACTACGTAAATAATACACACTGCAGCCACATACAGTGCTCAAAAGCAGTCAGTATCCCGAATCTCTCGCTTTCACTCAAAAAATCTAGATGGCAACTTCAGCTGATGGAAACCAGATTAAAATAGCATCACAAACCTTTTGAACTGATGACCCAGGCCCCAAAAAGGATGGGGAAAGTGGAATCACAGCTTGGAGGAAAGGAGGAATTGGAGCTAATCCTGTAAGTTGACCATGTGAAGAACTATGATTTATGCCTCCAGTCTTAAAACAATTATGGGGATGGACAATGAGGACCATTTTGGCAGAAATATAAAACATGCATATGTGGTTCAACCACAAATTGAACACCCTTCCTGGTTTTGCCAAAGGTAATTGAGCAGTGTGCACTGACTTCACTATTGCCAAAGTTGACTTCAGTCCTGTGGTTCCACATCTATGACATCCTCGTCAAAACTCAAAAAATGAACTAAATTCACTACAGCCTCCATCTAGACAAGGCTGCTAGCCCCGACGGACTGCTCCTCTCCTTAGTCCAAAGCCCGGAATGGATTAAAGATTCTGTAAATTACATTCATAGCCTTTTAACAACTGCTCCACTATTCTGCCAGAAGTTCTTTTACATTAAAAAAGCATGTTTAATAGCTACTGTTATCATTCCAAATGGAGATCTGACAAAACACAGACAAGCAAGGCTTTTTGGAAGACTTATCATATTCATACTGTTAGATCCCTGGCTGCAGCTCTACACTCCTCAGAACATGATTGGTAACCTTCCCGACAAGAAATTATTTAAAATGTTTCTTTGTGTGTTACTTTTCAACCCCCAGTGAAGTGGACCTGCGACTTTGCAGTGATGTGGTATCTAAAAGAATGTCAGTTATGCAATTATGGTAAATCCAGTTACTGAACAGCAAAGTATAGTCAGTGGTCTGAATATATACATCACATCTAACACCAAGTCTATACAGGCACTCTCAAAAGGATTAGTAAAGCGTAAGGATTGTTAAAAAGTATAAGGAAAGGATTACTGTTAGCTGCTTCATACTGTTCACTTGAACTCAGACAAATGATGACTTTTCCACGTGGCTTAACTCTACCCTGCTGAATCAGGAAATTCTCAACCACTAACTCATCAGCACTGCACATCAGTCTTTAACTGAAGCCACTTCATTCTCATCCTCAAAAGCTGAAATAATGAGCATTTCACCTGGAGCATATGGCGACTGTTGAAATATACTCTTCTATTTCCTATTGGTTATTTTGGTTCAGTAGCATATCTTCAGTAGTGTTGTATGTGCCAAACACATGGGGAGTGTTGATGTTAGTTAAACAGAGAGGCTGTATTGATCAGAAATGGAGACAGTAGAAGCTGCAAAACCGCTTTACTTTCTAACGGACAAGTGCTGAGGTTGCCAACATTGAAATTCCCATTAGAAATGATAAGTTATCAATTTTACATAGTCAATTCACACATAAAACGGGCACTAAAACATTATGACAGGAATTGCAAGCAAGGAGTGCAGGAAGTGGGTGAAACATGTAAGGTTTTTAATTATATTAGTTACGGGGCTACATTAGCTAGGCCAGCAGGATATGAATAATGAGTAAAATGTGAATTCAAGTCGAACTGGCTTGTGTCATCTTAATGTCAACTGTTGTCTGATTTTTGAAATTAGATTTTTCTCTATTGGGGGCGGGATTCTCTCAGCCCGGGCTGGGCCAGAGAATCCCCGCACCAGCACGAATAGCGCCAAACCGCCCCCACGCCAGCACGTGATTCTCCACAATTGGCTCCTGCGTGGTTGGCGCTCCGCCAGTCGGGGGGCGCTCTACGCGGCCAGCCCACCGATTATCGGCCCACGATGGGCCGAGCGGTCGTCGTAAAAATGCCGAGTCCCGCCAACGGCGTCCACACCTGCTCTCAGCTGGCGGGAACTCGGCAGTGAAGGGTCGGGGTCGGCCTGTGGGGGGGAGGGAGGAGGGGGGGCCTCCGATGTGGCCTGGCCCACGATCGGGGCCCACCGATTGGCGGGCCGGTCTCTCTGGCTGGGGGCCTCCTTTCCTACGTGCTGGCCCCTGTAGCCCTCCGCCATTTGCATCAGGGCCGGCAAGTTGAAGGAGGCCACTTCGCATGCGCATTGGCGATGGTGCCACTGTGCATGCACGGATCCAGCAGCGCCCAGTTCACGCCGAGATCGGCAGCTGGAGCGGCGTGAACCGCTCCAGTGCCGTGCTGGCCCACTGTAGGAGCCAGAATTTGTCCTCAGCTTGGCCCGTTCACGTCATCGTAAAATGCGACGGCGTTTAAGACGGCATGGACACTCCATCACGGGATTAGATAATCCCGCCCTGGGAATTGTTTTGCTTAAAGTTAACCTTTAAATATCTTGCATCTCCTGGAAAATTGCAGCAACTGTTGTTTTGAAAGCAGTGATGTTAAAATAAACCCTATTGATTTGAGAAATAATATATTGTAAAATACAAGTTTTTTAAACCAAAAGTCATACCACATATTATCCATAAAACAAATGTCTTTACGAAACAATATTGCTAATTATATATGACAAATGTATAAACTATTTTAACTTTTTTTTTAAATGGAAAGATTATTTTTCTTCAGCATGCATTTGCTGTTTATTTCTCTTTATTCTATATTTACATTTGTAAAATTGTTTTACACTAACCTACATCTATTTTTCAGTCACTTAAGAGGAAATTCTGAGGGAGGAAAATCTGTGAGAATGACTCCATCCACCCGTAGGAAATATTAGCTGCATTGTTTAGGAGAAACATCAAAATTCATTTTCATTTTGCATTGCTATTTTAATTGAATTCCTCTTAAATGGTACCTACATCTTTTAGTATATTGGTGTTTGCTTGCAAGGCACTGGATAATTAAACCAAATTATGTTTTCTGTACAAGTGACAGCTCCACTGTAACAGTGCCATTTCCAAGCCAACTTGTTCCATTTTCACACTCATTTGCAAAATTTCAAACAAATTCTCAAGATAATGTCCAGGTCAGGGAACAACTGACCTTAGAACTACCTCCTGGGATCAAAACCACACTCTTCACTAAAAAGAATGAGATTGCCATTGAAATTCAATTGTACATCTTTGGGAGATACAAATGAAAATATACAGTTCAGAAATATTCACGCTAAAACAAAGTGCAAGCATACTCTTTATACATTTCATAAGATGGAATTTCCTATTAATTGACAAGACTGCTTTGTCACCAAGCATAACCTGTTCATTAATCTCATGTTGTTACTAGTCAACATGTAACTCAAAGTTTATTAGACCAGGTAAAATTTCAGATGGTGTTTTCCTAGGTATTTTCAGTAGTTTTGAACTGCAGTTTTAAAAAAAGTTTGAGAAAATGTTGGCGAAAGATTGCAGTTTTCAAATGAAAGGATTTTAATTATACAAGTGTCAATTGGTAGTGTCCAACTTGAGTATTGCTGGAAAAAAGAGACATACTGTTGAAGCTTTTCATCTTGCACTCATTAAGACAAAACCAACCTCAAAGGGAACAACATTTCAACTAAACAAAAGTTTGGGGGACAGCCGTTCTCTGGTTCATTCCCCATGGCAATGCCTTGACCAATCAGGGCCAACGTACCCAAGTTGAGTTGAAACAGAAGCTTGGAAATTAATTGTTCCCTGGTGCATTCACAATGACAACATCTCGGCAAGAGTCCACTTGCCAACCAACCAGTAGCCTCTTCTCATACAGTACAAATTATTCTTCTCTTTGAGATTTGGTATTCTTGTGAATCTGTCCTGATGAACCCAAGATGAAAAGCTTCTACAGCATGTCTCTTTTTAATATTTTATGTTATTCCTACATGTACTCAAAAGTCAATGCTTTGAGATGTCCACCATTCATAAAAAGCACTATGTAAATGCAAGTCCCTCCTTTTTATGTATCTTGTATGTACAGAACACGGCGCTGAGTTGTAGGAATCTTAATCATTCAGGAGTTCTTAATCATTGTCATGGATACCGTCATAGGGAAATCACTAACATAGATGCTGCTACAAGATTTAGCAGTTTATATTCAAAGATGTTCTGGTACTATAATTACATAATAGGGTAATTCAGAATTGTACTCCGGACTCTGAAAGGGATGAGCCGGGCACGCACGCATGCACGCACGCAAAAATTAAAAATTCTCTCACCAAATCTGCAGTCCTGACCTGGTCGGATCTCTATGTGACTCCAGGCACCTGCAGAGATTCTACAACCACCAATGCTACCAGCCTCACACCCACCTCTTACAACATCCACGCATCTCAAAGCTATTCACCCACGGTGGACATATCACCCAAACAGTGCCACACAAAAAAACTTATATTGTGCCTTCTCTCTCTAGCAGGGCAATGTGATAGACAATAGAATAAAGCAGAGTCAGCAGGGGGACAAGGAAGCTGGCATCTCCTGAGCCCTACAGAGTAGATGGTGCTCTGCATTATGATACTGATTGGACATGGGTCTCAGTATCACTTCACTGAGAACATGGAGGATGATGGCATTTTCCCACCTTACTTAACCCATTCTCATCGCCCAGCACAGTTTTACCTTTGTATTTGGCAAAATGGGAAAACTGCTAATGGTCAGAGAGATCTTGATGTACAGGTCCACAGGTCACTGCAAGGGGCAACACAGGTGGAGAAGGTAATCAAGAAGGCATACGGCATGCTTGCCTTCATTTGCCGGGGCATCGAGTATACAAATTGGCACGTCATGTTGCAGCTGTATAGAACCTTAGTTAGGCCACACTTGGTGTATAGTGTTCAATTCTGGTCGCCACACTACCAGAAGGATGTGGAGGCTTTAGAGAGGGTGCAGAAGAGATTTACCAGGACCTTGTCTGGTGTGGAGGGCATTAGCTATGAGGAGAGGTTGAATAAACTTGGTTTGTTCTTACTGGAACGAAGGAGGTTGAGGGGCGACCTGATAGAGGTCTATAAAATTATGAGGGGCATAGACTGAGTGGATAGTCAGAGACTTTTTCCCAGGGTAGAGGGGCCAATTACTAGGGGGCATAGGTTTAAGATGCGAGGGGCAAGGTTTAGAGGAGATGTACGAGGCAAGTCTTTTTTTTTTTTTACACAGAGGGTAGTGGGTGTCTGGAACTCGCTGCCGGAGGAAGTGGTGGAAGCAGGGACGATAGTGACGTTTAAGGGGCATCTTGACAAATACATGAATAGGATAGGAATAGAGGGATACAAACCCCAGAAGTGGAGAAGATTTTAGTTTAGACGGACAGCGTGGTCGGCGCAGGCTTGGAGGGCCGAAGGGCCTGTTCCTGTGCTGTACTTTTCTTTGTTCTTTGTATGGGACCCACCGTTTCCCATCTGGACTCATCCTCCTTCACATAAACTTTCTCCTTCTGAATTCCTGCTTTTCATAGGATGCCTTTCTGGCAAACTCACAACACCACCTCCAAAAACATTTAACTGCTTTTTGACTCTCACAACAGAAGGAAAATCAAAAATTTAGCTTTCTTGAAATCAGGGTGCCTGACCGTGTGAATAACACACCTGCTGGGCCCATCTTTCTGCCTCACTCCTCTTTTTAGAGCAGGAGACACCAGCATTGTCAGCACCTGCACTGTCCAAATTTGGAATCCTGGCTTCACATCATTCAATCAAGCTGTGTGGTGTCAGGCTAGCACCAGTTCAACATGCTTGGATGCCCATTTCATTAGAGAATGCCAAACAGCAGCAAAGGCCGCCAGGAAGGGCAGGTATTTTCATTGTGCAACTAGCATCTGTGCTACACATTTGAATAGCGTGTCTTAAGAATTTAAGAAAATCTAAGCAAATGCTAAAGGAAAGAAATACATAAACACTATCAATGCAAGCATTCCTTTGGGTACTGAAAAACAATTGACAAAATTACTTTCATGCTACCCTCATATTCTAACCACTCACCTGTAGACGGAAGATGGAGCGGTGAAAGATTAGGCCACAGTTGGTCATCAAACCGAATCCATCCACTGGGCACGGCTGCTGTTTGTGTTGGACATACTGGGTTATGCTGGTTTCTAACCAAAGGACTATCTTGAATGGATGAAGAGGATTGCTGAACTGCATGGTTCAAGTAATTAACATCTCCAAGTGATGGAAGTGAGGCTGGTGAATAGTTAGCGTGGTCTCCAGCTGTTGATTATGAAATTATTTTTACATTATCATGCAGTCTACAATGTTTTTGCTAATTCCATAAACATCAGTTCATAAACAATTAATTTAAAAGCATTGATCTCGACAGGACTAGTTCATAGAAATGGCATCAAAATTTAATTATTTTGTCTCAATCATTTTAAGGAAATTGAGCCCGAGACAAAAAAAGCAGGAAAAGGAACAAAAACAACAGTGAAAGGACTTTTCCAACACCAACTAATAATTATTTTTACTTTTCTAAAAGAAAATTAGTGCAATCCCACCTGCTCCCAACAAAAATAATCTTGATTTTTGATGATCTTTTGTAAACACTGTCCATCAGTTTGTTTGCTTTGAACTATCAGTTTCAGTAAACTACATTCTTCAGATACATGAAAGGAACAATATTCCATGCGTTTTGGACATCAATAATACTTTTCTAAACTGTGATACATAGCTCTCATTTTCCAATATATCAGAAGGATGAGATTCTGGTCAGTGCTTGAAGCAAAAGTGTAGTTTTCTTCAATCGCTTCTTGGCCTTTTGGCTCAGATCTGGTATGTCTCTCTTGTGGGGACCATGAATTGAATTCAGTTCGAATTTGAATTGGTTTTTGGAGCAGGCAAGGAGCTGGATTAGGGGTTTGCCCCTGACCACACTCTGAGCTCTGGCTTTGTAACTCTAAAAAAAAATTGTTAAATTACTTTTTCTAAGTATAGATTTCTAAATCCTGATTAAAACAGGTCATTTTGAAACGTAGGTTGCTGCAGTGCTTACTGAAGTGCTGATGTACTCTCTGACAATAAAGAAATTGTCTAATTTTAAATTAAGATTCTGATGCATGAAATATTAATTTCCCGTAAAGAGTTTTACCTGCATCTCTTGCATACGCTGTACATTGCGTATCATCATTAAAGGAGACCCATTCTGATCTGTGGGTAGCAATCACACTAGCTGATCTGTGGGTAGCAATCACACTAGCAGATAACATTGTTGCATCAAGTGCGTATAGGTTGTTCAATGTGATACTGCAATAATATGTCGATAGGGTCGCAACGTTGAAGGTTAATTTTCATCCAAAGCAATTTCATCAATTTTCTTGGGAACTCCTTGATGAGAGGACCAATCGTGGTACAAATCCCCCAAACTCTGCTGTAAAACATATAAAGCATTTAGTCATGAGGTCAGTTAGGACAATGAAACATTGAATCATTCAGCACTCAGCACTATCAGTGAATGACTCACATAGCTTACGTAACAAACATGCAGAAGCTATCTGCACGCTTACCAGTGTATCACTTGCTTGTAGTTTGAGCTCATGGTTTAGGATTTGAAATGTTTATCGTCAGAGAAAGCCTGAAAGACACATTTTGTACACAAATGTTGCCCTACAATAGAATCATAATATTCCAAGCTATTGATGTCACAAAGGAAGAATGCTGGCTACTGCCTCTTTCCCCCAATCATGCTGTCACTAGAACAAAAAAGTGCTGGCATCACTGTCGAATCAGCTTCAAACATTAGCTGTGCATCCAGATTTCCTCTCACTAAACAGATGTAAAAGAATAAAACACTGGAATAAAAGAGGATTGCGACACACCAGTAAAGGCAGATTAACACCCTATAGGTCACTACAAATGAAAGAGGTTTGGCAATCCACATGAATAGCTTCTCTCATGGGGTGCAGCAAGGGTTGTCCATCAGCCCTAAAGAATATATATATATATATCATATATACATACAGATAGATTTGTCTAATCAAGGAACTGGATTAAAAAATCAATTGCAATAAAGTAATGAGGACTCTAAAAAGTATTGGATGGCTTCCCTCTGTAGCAAGGCAGGATTCTGCAGGTAATGCTTCCCAACTTCCTACAAGACCCCCCCCCCCCCCCCCAAAAAAAAATCTGGAACAACCTTCTTGCATCTACCCAGTCTAGTCCTGTTAGAATTTTTATGGGTTTCCATAAGATCCTCCCCTCAGGCAGCACGGTGGCGCAATTGGTTAGCCCTGCAGCCTCACGGCGTCGAGGTCCCAGGTTTGATCTCGGCTCTGGGTCACTGTCCATGTGGAGTTTGCACATTCTCCCCGTGTTTGCGTGGGTTTCGCCCCCACAACCCAAAAAAAGATGTGCAGGCTAGGTGGATTGGCCCTGCTAAATTGTCCCTTAATTGTAAAAAATGAATTGGATACTCTAAATTTATAATAAAGATCTCTTCCCCCCCCCCCCCCCCATTCTTCTGGACTCCATTGAATACAATCCGAACCAACTCAATCTCTCCTCATACTTCAGTCCCGCCATTCCAGGAATCTGTCTGCTAAACCTTAGCTGCACTCTCACGAGAGCAAGAACATCCTTTCTCAGATAAAGGGACCAAAACTGCACAATATTCCAGGTATGGCCTCACTGAGGTCCTTTATAATTGCAGTAAGACATCCCTGCTCCTGTACTCAAATCGTCTCGCAATGAAGGCCAGCATGCCAACAGCATATACAAAAAGCTCACAAATACAATTTAATGTTGCTGTGGAACAGGAAATCATTCAGGTTGCATATTATTGAACAAAATTAAATTAGGCATGATTTACATATCTGGTATTGAACCCTTTGCTTCAACATCTATTTGATGTATTTTCCAATTTCTATTCTACGTGAGGAAGGATGCCACAGCTGAGGCTATTCTGAATCTGCACTTGAAAGTCAATTTTACAGAGCAATGCAGTGATTCGGGTTTTCCGTGGTGCTGCTTCTATCTACAGAGCCTGTAAAAGCCAATATTTAAATAATCCACATTTGCAAAAAATCCCTTGATGTATTCATTAAAGTAACTAAAAGAGATGGGCAGAGAATGCAAGGAGGACAGGAACAGAGAGAGAGCAAGAGAGAAACAGGGAGAGCGCAATATAAACACAATGAAACACAGAGACACACAGGCACACACACAGGTTAGTGATTCCTGATGGATGTTAGATGAGGCAGAAAGCACTCTCAGCTGCAGCATCCTTCCCACAGTGGTCTGTTCACTGTATAGACTTATATATAAAGAATTCAGACAAAGCTGAGAGTCCAGAGCATTCAGTAACCACAGAGCAATATTCCACCAACAGTCAATGGTCTTCAGAGGGAAGTGGAAAGGAAAAGATTGGCAAAGGAGGAAATTCTCATTTTAAACAACAGAGAGCCTTCCAACTTGGCATCACTTGCATCCACCCAGATTTAATGACCTACAACTCTGTTAATAACACCTAACTGTTTTTAAGCTTGCTCCCCTAAAATGCCTGTCCCTAACCCAAAAAATATAAAACGAATGAAGTGATTATGCTGCCAAATTAAACAATACCACAGATCACAAATGGAGACTATCAATAGTGACAGTCACAACATATGATCACTGCATTCAATGGGATTTAACAAGCATTGCAGAACAGTGGCTGAGGCCACATCTGAACAAAAAAAAACGCACAATAATGCATTGCATGTGGGCAGCAGAAAAAACAACCAAAATTATATCTGGATTTTTTTACTAATAAACAAGTCTACACTATATTTCCTGATGAAACAACATAAAGAAATCTCATGACACTTCTGTGACTGTATAGCACAAGTCAAATGAACACTTTTGGAAATCAGTAACAAACTCCAGAACTACTTCAAAATGAAATAAACTTCACAAAAAATCCTACACACAACAGGTATTACAGTGATGAAAGATTTAATTACAACCATGACTACACTTCAAAGGTTGGAAGAGTTTCGGGACATTCTCAGCTTGTGAAAGGCACTATAGAAATGCATGTCCTTCACTTTAATCTAATTCCAAGGTTCTAATAGGTTTCATGATTTAAGTCAGTAGATCGCCACGCTGATTTAGGTTACAATTTGTATCAAGCTCTGAACGTACTCCGATTTCTTACAATAAAACATCACTTCTGTTGTTCCTGGGAGGCCACAACTTTTGTTTTGTTTCATTTGGAGTTAGCTGTTTCAGAAATTGCCAATCACTTTGTTGACTGAATCTGCCTCACATGATGAAATGACCGAAATGCTACAAAATATACATAACAAAAAGATAGATATAAATTTCCAGGCATTTTTAATTTTAGGGCATACAACTCATAAGGAAGCTGTTGGTGATGAAGTTGAATTTATTTACATATTTACAATTGCATGCTTAGCACAGCATCTCATTCCCAGTGCAGACCTCGCCCCGAGTCGGGCTAAAATTGCGCCTGAATTAGAAAAGAACTTTAAAAGAAGAGCCCGGAACACTTCCTCAAAAGGCAGTGGTTTGTACCTCCTATGGTCGGACCTGATTAATACTACACTCCTGTATGCTTCACCTGATGCCGGTGTCTATGCATCTACATTGTGTACCTTGTGTTGCCCTATTATGTATTTTCTTTTCATGTACTAAATGATCGTTTGAGCTGCTCGTAGAAAAATACTTATTACTGTACCTCGGTTCATGTGACAATAAACAAATCCAATTTAAACAAATCCAATCCAAATACGCAGCTTCACTGGCAGCATTGTTAATTGGTCGTATATTGGAGTGAACTCGGTGCCAATATGGTCAACAAATTGCCACTGAGTATGATTCGTGTCTTCCTTCCCCCCTCTGCCAAAATACATCGCCTCTCACTTGTTCCATCTTCCATTAACCTGCCTATTCTGCTAACCTATCGCAGTCAACTGATATCTTTCTCACTGTTTGCCATTCCTTCAACTTTGAGATCAACTGCAAATTTTGAAAGTTTACTCTGTATTCAAATATACTTTTAATTCTTTCTGAATCTAATGGACCCCCATAATTCTTTCTGAATCTAACTTTAATGGACCCCCATAATTCTTTCTGAATCTAACTTTAATGGACCCCTATTTCATTTCTCAATGTTCCCGTTTCCCTACCCTTAATTCTTATTGATTAAATAAATGGACACTGTTGCTGCTGTCGTTAAGATCCCAGATGCTCAACGGGCGGATCCGGGGGTGCGTAGAAAGATACCTAGAGGTCAACGATAATGGGCAGATGCAGGTAGGGGTGGTCTGGGAGGTGCTGATCAGGGGAGAGCTAATCTCTATTAGGGCCCACAAGGAAGAGAAGGAGAGGAGAGAGAGGGAAGGCTGGTGGGGGAAATGGTAAGGGCAGATAGGAAGTACGCAGAGGCCCCTGAGGAGGGACTACTCAAGGAGCGACGAAGCCTCCAGGCTGAGTTCGACGTGTTGACTACCAAGAAAGCAGAGGTACAGTGGAGGAAGGTGCATGGGGCGGTGTATGAATACGGGGAGAAGGCTAGCGGGAGGAAGCGGGAGGCAGCGAGGGAGATCGGGGGAGTTAGAGATAAAGGGGGAACACGGTGCGGAGTGCGGTGGGAATAAACGGGGTATTTAGAGGCTTTTATGAGGGGCTGTATAGGTCGAAGCCCCCGACGGAGAGAGGGGGGGGGGGGGGGGGAGATGCGCCGGTTTCTGGACCGGTTGAGGTTCCCGAGGGTAGAGGAGGGGCAGGTGGCGGGGCTTGGGGCACCGGTAAGAATCTTCAGTTTACCCAAGTCATCTCCCTACCCTAACCTAATTCCAGCCCATGTCCCAGTTTAGGAAGTCATGTGCAAAGTGCTATTGTTCATTCAAGGTGCAACTGTAGTGGATACCGTTAGGAGTGGGCTGGACTGAAGGCAGCACGGTGGCGCAGTGGGTTAGCCCTGCAGCCGCACGGCGCTGAGGTCCCAGGTTTGATCCCGTCTCTGGGTCACTGTCCATGTGGAGTTTGTACATTCTCCCCGTGTTTGCATGGGTTTCGCCCCCACAACCCAAAGATGTGCAGAGTAGGTGGATTGGCCACGTTAAATTGCCCTTTAACTGGAAAAAATGAATTGGGTACTCTAAATTTTTTTTTTAAAGAGTGGGTTGGACTGTGTGCCCTGATTTTCACAAAAGCTTAAAGACACTAAAGCACAATGCATTTTATAGATTAACGGCAGAATATCAGTTTTACTAACCCCCCCCCCCACTCCAAAACTGGAATACAGGCAGGGCTGGGGGCCTTGGCATCGCATCATACTACCCCTTCCACTGTCTCCTTCAATGGGATAGGAACTCCACGATACAGTCTATTGCACGTTACTACCATTTAACCAGCTGCTGAGATAAGATGGACCACTGGCCGGTGCTGAGCGAGTGACCTCAAATCTTCAAGAGAATTTCTTCTTTGTTGCTGTGAAACGTTCCATATACTTATCATACCCCTCTAGATCTCGCAGATTCTTAATTTCAAAAAGATTTCGCTCAACAGCCAGCAGGGAGATCCGAGAGTCGGCCAGGATACTGGCAGGAATCATGGAGATTTCTAAACAGTTCTCTTCGATCCGCAAAACCTTCAGCCATGGAGCGCAGGAGATGTTTGATGAAATCTGAGAGACCTGGGGCGCGATTCTCCGCTGCCCACGACGGGTTGGAGAATAGCGGGAGGGCCTTCCCGACATTTTTCCCGACCTCCCGCTAGTCTCCCCCCCATGGCCGCCCCACGACACGAATCGCTGCTCGCCGTTTTTTACGGCGAACAGCGATTCTCCCCAGGCCGATGGGCCGAGTTCCCAGGCCTTTACGGCCGTTTTCACGAACGCAAACACACCTGCTCTCGCCGTTCGTGAAAACGGCCGCAAAGTGCCGTCCTGGACAACCATGGCATGGGCCTGCGATCGGTGGGCACCGATCGCGGGCAGTGGGTCCGATACCCGCGCACTATTTGTTCCTCCGCCGCCCCGCAGGATCAGTCCGCGGGGCGGCTGAGGGGCATGACGGCCTGCGCATGCGCGGGTTTGACCCATCTGCGTGATGACGTCATCCGCGCATGCGCGGGTTGGAGCCGTCCAACCCGCGCATGCGCGGCTGACGTCATCGTGTGCGTCAGCCGCCGTGACGCTTGGCGCGTGGACTTAGCAACGGTCGCTAAGCCCCCGATGCCGTGCTTCACGGGGCTGCGCTGCTAGCCCCGCCCGGGGGGGGAGAATCGGGTCCCGGAAGGGGGCGCGGAGGCTGCCGTGAAACACGGCCAGTTTCACGGCAGCCTTTACGACTCACCGCATTTGCGGAGAATCGCGCCCCTGGTTCTGGTTAACATTGAGTTCAATGGCCTGTAACTGCTCCAATTCATCTGGAAGGCCCTGGATTCGGTTCTTGGACAGATCCACTACATCCAGGTGTCGGTGGCGGCAGAGCTGGAGTGGGAACTCACGAAGCTGGTTCCCAGAGAGATTCAGGGTCTTCAGGGCTGCCAGCTGATCAAAGCTAGAGGGGAGCTGTTTCAGTGAGTTACTGTTTAGATGAAAAGTCTCCAGTTTTTTCAACTTGCCCACATCCTCAGGGAGAACAGACAATTTATTACTATTCAAATTCAAACTCTTCAAAACGGCAAAGTGGCCAATGACAGAAGGCAAGATTTCAATCTTGTTTCCTGAAAGATCCATTGTCCTTAGGCTCGATGCAAATCTCTGTAGGTCCATGGGAAACTCATTCAGGCCTTTCCCTGTGAGCTGGAACATGCCGGTCTTCTGTGCAGTTTCCAGGTGAGCTTTCAGGGCACTGTTCCCCATGGCAAAACTGTCTCTGCGACCTGCTCTTCCATTTGTCCGCTCCTCAATGTGGATGCGAAACTGTTAGCGAAGGTGTTGGCTACTAGAATTGAGGACTGTGCCCGGGGGTCATCCACGAGGACCAGACGGGTTTCGTGAAAGGAAGGCAGCTAAACACCAACGTGCGGAGGCTCCTAAATGTAATCATGATGCCGGCAGTGGAGGGGGAGGTTGAGATAGTGGCGGCTATGGATGCGGAGAAGGCCTTTGATAGGGTGGAGTGGGGGTACCTGTGGGAGGTATTGAGGAGGTTCGGGGAGGGGTTCGTCAGTTGGGTGCGGTTACTATACGAAGCCCCGGTGCCGAGTGTGGCCACGAATCGGAGGAGGTCAGAATACTTTTGGCTGTACCGGGAGACAAGGCAAGGGTGCCTCCTATCCCCCCTGCTATTTGCGTTGGCAATTGAGCCTTTGGCGATGGCTTTTAGGGAGTCCAGGAACTGGAGGGGGTTGGTGCGGGGGGTGGGGGTAATTGCTGTATGCTGACAATCTGTTATTGTATGTGGGGACCCGGTGGGGGGGATGCCGGACGTGTTGCGGATCCTCAGGGAGTTTGGGGACTTTTCCGGGTATAAGCTCAACATGGGGAATAGCGAGCTGTTCGTGGTGCACCCAGGGGGCCAGGGAAGGGGGATAGATGAGCTTCCACTGAAAAGGGCGGAAAGGAGTTTTAGGTACCTGGGGATCCAGGTGACCAGGAGCTGGGGGGCCGCACACAAGCTCAACTTGACGAGGCTGGTGGAGCAAATAGAGGAGGAGTTTAAAAGGTGGGATACGCTGCCGCTCTCCCTGGCGGGTAGGGTGCATTGGTGAAGATGATGGTGCTCCCGTGGTTCCTTTTTATATTCCAGTGCCTCCCCATCTTGATCTCCAAGGCCTTTTTTCAGCGGGTCAGCAGGAGCATTATGGGATTTGTATGGGCGAAGAAGACCCCGATGGTGAGAAGGGTGTTTCTGGAGCGGAGCAGGGACAGAGGAGGGCTAACGTTGCCTAATCTATGCAGGTACTACTGGGCTGCCAACGTGGTGATGATACGCAAGTGGGTAATGGAGGGGGAGGGGGCGGAGTGGAAGAGGCTGGAGATGGTGTCCTGTGTGGGTACGAGCCTGAGAGCGCTGGTGACGGCACCGCTGCCGCTCCCGCCGACAAGGTACACCATGAGTCCAGTGGTGGCGACGTCCCTCAAAATTTGGGGGCAATGGAGACGCCACAGGGGGGAGGTAGACGCTTTGGTGTGGTCCCCGATCCGAGAGAACCATTGGTTTGTCCCAGGGAGAATGGACAGGGGGTTCTTGAGCTGGCAGGTATTAGAAGGATGGGAACCTGTTTATAGCCGGGATGTTCGCGAGCCTTGGAGCGTTGGAGGAAAAATTCGGGTTCCCCCCTGGAAATGCCTTCAAGTACATACAGGTAAGGGCGTTCGTAAGACGGCAGGTGAGGGCATTCCCGCTGTTGCCAGCACGCAGGATCCAGGATCGGGTGCTCTCGGGGGCGTGGGTTGGAGAGGGCAAGGTTTCGGCGATCTACCAGGAGATGCAGGAGGAGGAAGGAGGCCTCGGTGGAGGAGCTAAAAGGTAAATGGGACGAGGAGCTTGGGGGAAGAGATAGACGAGGTTACGTGGGCGGACGTCCTGGGTAGGGTAAAGTCTTCCTCCTCTTGCGCCAGGCTTAGCCTGATACAATTTAAGGTTCTGCACAGGGCGCACATGACTGGGACAAGGCTGAGTCGGTTTTTTGGGGTAGAGGGCAGGTGTGTGAGGTGTTCGGGGAGCCTGGCAAACCACGCCCACATGTTCTGGGCGTGCCCAATGCTGGATGAGTTCTGGAGGGGCATTGCGAGGACGGTGTCGAAGGTGGTGAACACCAGGGTTAAGCCGAGCTGGGGGCTCGCAATATTTGGGGTATCGGACGAGCCGGGAGCGCAGGAGGCAAAAGAGGCCGGTATTCTGGCCTTTGCGTCCCTGGTAGCCCGGTGGAGAATTCTGTTGCAGTGGAAGGATGCGAGGCCCTCAAGTGTGGAAGCCTGGATCAGCGACATAGCAGGGTTTATTAAATTAGAGAAGGTAAAATTTGCCGTAAGAGGATCTGTGCAAGGGCTCTTCAGGCGGTGGCAACCGTTCCTAGACTTTCTAGCGGAACGTAGGAGATGGTCAGCAGCAGCAGCAACCGGGGGGGGGGGGGGGGGGGGGGGGGGGGAGGTACTTTGTGTTTACTATTGTATTTATTAGCGTTTATCGTTTAGTGGGGGGCATGTAGTCTGGGGGAATGTGTGATATAGCTATAATAGAACATAGAACATAGAACAGTACAGCACAGAACAGGCCCTTCGGCCCTCGATATTGTGCCGAGCAATGATCACCCTACTCAAACCCACGTATCCACGCTATACCCGTAACCCAACAACCCCCCCCTTCACCTTACTTTTTTAGGACACTACGGGCAATTTAGCATGGCCAATCCACCTAACCTGCACATCTTTGCACCCGGAGGAAACCCACGCACACACGGGGAGGACGTGCAGACTCCGCATGCGTTTTTTGTTGTTTCTCTTATTTTTGTATGGGGGGTTTGTTTGTTGTTGAAAATGTGAAAAATTTTGAATAAAAATTATTTATGAAATCCAAAAAAAAAGATCCCAGATGCTCCACTACCCTTGCATCGTTATGAAATTGCATTTCTAGCAATTTGCCATACAAAAACAATTGGAGCTGGGGGGGGGGGGGGGGGGGGGGGGGGATCCAACTTTCGGTTTATTATCCACAATTAAAAACCCCATGCCCTAAATATTGAATAGGCAAGAATCAATTATAACAATCTCACAAATTCAAACTGGTGTCATAAATTTACTGAGCTTACAGAATCAGCTCTTTCAGCTTTAACATTTTAATACCCTGTACTTTGAGTTACCTCAGATACAGTTTCTTAACAGTCGCACAGAAAATATTGAACTGTCTATTTAGTTAAGCAGTGTGTAAATTTACTACACAAGATACAGCATTATCAGATAAATGGAATTTTGGGTAGACTCGGTTCAAGCATAGCATACCACAGGGAAAAAAAGAGAACTTCTACAAAGCAAAAGATACGATTAAGAATGAAGCTTCTTTCTTTAAATGAGACAATGTTGCATTGTGACGACAGGATCAGATTTGCCTGCTGTGCTCCCAATCATTTACTCCAGATTTGAGTTGTAATGCAAGATGGAGTTAAAGAACTGTCTTATGAAAGGTCATTGACCCGAAACATTAACTCAGTTTTTTTCGGCATGATGCTGCTTGACCCACTGCATATTTCCAGCATTTTCTGTTTCATTTCAGATTTGCACTTGCCTAGAATAGCCTGTCCACCATCGAAAGGCAAAAATCAGTGTGAAAACGCGGAGGTCCGGATCTACCAGGGTTGGAGAGCGGAGGTGGCGAAGAAGAGGGCCGGTTACAATCGGGCGAAGGCAGTGCTGCACAGGAGGGGGGTGAAGTTTGGTGCGCTGCAGCCGGGGCGTCTGTGGGTCACCTACAAGGACCGACACCACTATTTCGAGTCCCCGGAGGAGGCGTGGACCTTTGTTCAGGCCGAAAAACTGGACTTGGGGATTATTGTGTTGTGTTCCGAGAGGGGGGTTCTTTGTTTTTCGGGGGTTGATTGGGCATTGTTTCGATTAGGTCCGCCGGGTGGGCTCGTGGGGGGGGGGTAAGGTAAACAGCTTGGGGGGGGGTTGATGTTCGGGGGGGGTTGATGTTCGGTGGGGGTAATGGGGCCACGGGGGGGGGGGGGGGGGGGGGAGAAGTGTCCTGAGTTGGGGGTAGTGGGGCCGGGCCTGGAAAGGGAGCTGCGCCAGATGAGGCGGGGCCGGGCGAGTGGAAAGCGCGGGCTTTTTCCCGTGCTGGGAGGGGAATGGGGAGGATGAGAGCCTGCTGGTGGACAAGGGGGGCGGGAGGCAAAGTTCCACACCGGGGGGAGGGGGGGGTCGATGGAGTGGCAGGAGTGGCCGGGGTCAGCAGGAGTCGGCTGACTTACAGGAGTGCAATGGGGGGAGCAACGCAGCTACGGGGAGGACCTAGCTGAGGGGGGGGGGGGGGGGGGGGGGAGTGGGTTGCTGCTGGAATGGCCAAGGGGGAGCTGGAGTTGGTAAACTAGGTCGGGGCGGGGGTCTGCCGCTGTGGGGAACGGGTTGTGCGGGGGACGGGGCACGTCGCTGGCCTAGGAAGGGCTATGGCTAGTCGGCGGGGGAGGGGGGGGCGAGTAGCCCCCTGATCCGGCTGATAACGTGGAATGTAAGGTTACTGAATGGACGGGTCAAGCAGGCCCAGGTGTTCGCGCACCTGAAGGGGCTGAAGGCGGATGTGGCCATGCTTCAGGAGACGCACTCGAGGGTGGCGTATCAGGTAAGGTTGAGAAAGGGGTGGGTGGGGCAGGTGTTTCATTCGGGTTTGGATGCAAAAAAATCGGGGGGTGGCGATTTTGGTGGGGAAGAGAGTGTCGTTTGAGGCGTCGAGCATTGTGGCAGACAATGGCGGTAGGTAAGTGGCAAGCTGCAGGGGGAGCGGGTGGTGTTGGTCAATGTATACGCCCCGAATTGGGACGATGTGGGGTTCATGCGGCGTATGCTGGGCCGGATTCCGGACCTGGAGTCAGGGGGCCTGATAATGGGGGGGGGGGGGGGGGGGGTGGATTTCAACACGGTGCTGGACCCGGCACTGGATCACTCTAGGTCGAGGACGGGCAGGAGGCTGGCGGCGGCAAAGGTGCTGAGGGGGTTCATGGACCAGATGGGAGGGGTGGACCCATGGAGGTTTGCGAGGCCGGGGGCCAGGGAATTTTCATTCTTCTCCCATGTCCACAAGGCCTACTCCCAGATAGACTTTTTTATCATGAGCAGGGCGTCGATTCCGAGGGTGGAGGATACAGAGTACTCAGCGATAGCCATCTCTGAGCATGTTCCGCATTGGGTGGACCTCGAGTTGGGGGAGGAGAGGGACCAGCGCCCATTGTGGCGGTTAGAGGTGGGGTTGCTGGCAGACGAGGAGGTGAGCGGGCGGGTCCGGAGGTGTATAGAGAGGTACCTGGAGGCTAATAACAATGGGGAGGTGCAAGTAGGGGTGGTCTGGGGGGCGCTGAAGGCGGTGGTCAGAGGAGAGCTGATCTCCATTAGGGCACACAAGGAGAGGGGGGAGAGGAGAGAGAGGGAGAGGTTGGTGGGGGAGATGGTGATGGTGGACAGGAGGTACGCGGATGCCCTGGAGGAGGGATTGCTTAGGGAGCGGCGCAGCCTCCAGGCTGAGTTCGATCTGTTGACCACCAGGAAGGCGGAGGCGCAGTGGAGGAGGGCGTGGGGGTGGCATATGAATACGGAGAAAAGGCGAGCCGGATGCTGGCGCACCAGCTTCGGAAGCGAGAGGCAGCTAGGGAGATCGAGGGAGTTAGGGATGGAAGAGGGAGCATGATGAGAAGTGCGGTGGGTATCAATGGGGTCTTCAGTGACTTCTACGAGGAACTGTACCGGTCTGAGCCCCCAGGGGAGGAGGTAGGGATGGGTCGCTTCCTGGACCGGCTGAGGTTTCCGAGGGTGGAGGAGAGGCAGGTGGCGGGGTTGGGGGTGCCGGTTGGGCTGGAGGAGTTGGTCAAAGGATAAGGAACATGCAGGCGGGGAAGGCACCGGGGCCGGATGGGTTCCCGGTTGAATTTTACAAGTAGTATTTGGACCTGCTGGGCCCGCGGTTGGTAAGGACCTTCAACGAGGCAAGGGAAGGGGGGGCTCTGCCCCCGACAATGTCTAGGGCGCTGATTTCCTTGATCCTGAAGTGGGACAAGGATCCCCTACAATAGAACATAGAACGATACAGCGCAGTACAGGCCCTTCGGCCCACGATGTTGCACCGACATGAGAAGTCAAAAACTAAAGGCAATCTAACCTACACTATGCCATTATCATCCATATGCTTATCCAATAAACTTTTAAATGCCCTCAATGTTGGCGAGTGCACTACTGTTGCAGGTAGGGCATTCCACGGCCTCACCACTCTTTGCATAAAAAACCTACCTCTGACCTCTGTCCTATATCTATTACCCCTCAATTTAAGTCTATGTCCCCTCGTGCTAGCCACCTCCATCCGCGGGAGAAGGCTCTCACTGTCCACCCTATCTAACCCTCTGATCATTTTGTATGCCTCTATTAAGTCACCTCTTAACCTTCTTCTCTCTAACGAAAACAACCTCAAGTCCATCAGCCTTTCCTCATAAGATTTTCCCTCCATACCAGGCAACGTCCTGGTAAATCTCCTCTGCACCCGTTCCAAAGCTTCCACCTCCTTCCTATAATGAGGCGACCAGAACTGTACGCAATACTCCAAATGCAGCCGTACCAGGGTTTTGTACAACTGCAACATGACCTCATGGCTCCGGAACTCAATCCCTCTACCAATAAAGGCCAACACACCATAGGCCTTCTTCACAACCCTATCAACCTGGGTGGCAACTTTCAGGGATCTATGTACATGGACACCGAGATCCCTCTGCTCATCCACACTACCAAGAATTTTACCATTAGCCTAATAGTCCGCATTCCTGTTATTCTTTCCAAAGTGAATCACCTCACACTTCTCTACATTAAACTCCATTTGCCACCTCTCAGCCCAGCTCTGCAACTTATCGATGTCCCTCTGTAACCTGCAACATCCTTCCACACTGTCTACAACTCCACCGACTTTAGTGTCGTCTGCAAATTTACTCACCCAACCTTCTGTGCCCTCCTCTAGGTCATTTATAAAAATGACAAACAGCAACGGCCCCAGAACAGATCCTTGTGGTACGCCACTCATAACTGAACTCCATTCTGAACATTTGCCATCAACCACCACCCTCTGTCTTCTTTCAACTAGCCAATTTCTGATCCACATCTCTAAATCACCCTCAATCCCCAGCCTCCGTATTTTCTGCAATAGCCGACCGTGGGGAACCTTATCAAACGCTTTACTGAAATCCATATACACCACATCAACTGCTCTACCCTCGTCTACCTGTTCAGTCACCTTCTCAAAGAACTCGATAAGGTTTGTGAGGCATGACCTACCCTTCACAAAACCATGTTGACTATCCCTAATCATATTATTCCTATCTAGATGATTATAAATCGTATCTCTTATAATCCTCTCCAAGACTTTACCCACAACAGACGTGAGGCTCACCGGCCTATAGTTACCGGGGTTATCTCTACTCCCCTTCTTGAACAAAGGGACCACATTTGCTATCCTCCAGTCCTCTGGCACTATTCCTGTAGCCAATGATGACATAAAAATCAAAGCCAAAGGCTCAGCAATCTCTTCCCTGGTTTCCCAGAGAATCCTAGGATAAATCCCATCAGGCCCCAGGGACTTATCTATTTTCACCTTGTCCAGAATTGCCAACACTTCTTCCCTACGCACCACAATGCCATCTACTCTAATAGCCTGGGTCTCAGCATTCTCCTCCACAACATTATCTTTTTCCTGAGTGAATACTGACGAAAAGTATTCATGTGGGTCATATAGGTCGATCTCACTTCTAAATGTAGATGCAAAGATTTTGGCCATGAGGATAGAGGACTGTGTGCCGCAGGTCATACACGAGGATCAGACGGGGTTCGTGAAAGGGAGGCAGTTGAATACTAATGTACGGAGGCTCTTGAATGTTATAATAATACCGGCGGTGGACTGGGAGGCGGAGATAGTGGCGGCGATGGATGCGGAGAAGTCCTTTGATAGGGTGGAATGGGGGTACCTGTGGGAGGTGCTGAAAAGGTTTGGGTTTGGAGAGGGGTTCGTCAGGTGGGTGAGGTTGCTATACGAGGCCCCGGTGGCGAGTGTGGCCACGAACAGAAGGAGGTCAGAGTATTTCCGGCTGCACCGTGGGACAAGGCAGGGGTCCCCCCTGTCCCCCCTGCTCTTTGCACTGCCGATCGAACCTCTGGCCATGGCGTTGAGGGAGTCGAGGAACTGGAGGGGGTTAGTGCGGGGTGGGGAGGAGCATCGGGTGTCACTTTATGCGGATGATCTGCTGCTATATGTGGCGGACCCGGTGGGGGCAATGCCGGAGGTGATGAGGATCCTTAGGGAGTTTGGAGATTTCTCCGAGTACAAGCTCAATATGAGGAAGAGCGAGTTATTCGTAGTGCACCCAGGGGACCAGGAGAGGGGGATTGGTAAGCTCCTGCTAAAAAGGGCGGAGAGGAGTTTCAGGTACCTGGGGGTCCAGGTGGCTAGGAGCTGGGGGGCCATGCATAAGCCTAACTTCACGAGGCTGGTGGAGCAGGAGTTTAAGAGGTGGGACGTGCTGCCACTCTCCCTGACGGGTAGGGTGCAGTCAGTTAAAATGACGGAGCTCCCGAGGTTTTTGTTCCTGTTCCAATGCCTCCCCATCCTGATCCCCAAGGCCTTTTTCAGGTGGGTTAACAGGAGCGTTATGGGGTTTGTGTGGGCACAGAAGACCCCGAGGGTGAGAAGGGTGTTCCTGGAGCGGAGTAGGGATGGGGGGGGTTGGCGTTGCCTAACCTCTGTGGGTATTATTGGGCCGCCAATGCAGCGATGGTACACAAGTGGGTGATGGAGGGGGAGGCATGGAAGAGGTTGGAGATGGCGTCCTATGTGGGCACAAGCCTGGAGGCGCTGGTGACGGTGCCCTTGCCGCTTCTCCCAACGAAGTATACCATGAGCCCAGTGTTGGTGGCTACCCTCAAAATCTGGGGGCAATGGAGACGGCACAGGGGGGAGGTGGGGGCCTCGGTGTGGTCCCCGATACAGGGGAACCACTGGTTTGTCCTGGGGAGAATGGACGGAGGATTCCTGAGTTGGCACAGGGCAGGTATTAGAAGAATGGGAGACCTGTTTGTGGACGGGAGGTTTGCGAGCCTGGGTGAGCTGGAGGGGAAGTTCGGCCTCCCCCCGGGGAAAACCTTCAGATATATGCAGGCAAGGGCGTTTGTTAGGCGGCAGGTGGTGGAGTTCCCACTGTTGCCGCCACGGAGGGTCCAGGACAGGGTGCTTTCAGGGATGTGGGTTGGGGAGGGTCTCGGCAATGTATCAGGTGGTGCAGGAGGAGGAGGAGGCCTCGGTAGAGGAGCTGAAGGGTAAGTGGGAGGAGGAGTTGGGTGAGGTGATCAACGAAGGGACGTGGGCGGATGCCCTGGGGAGGGTGAATTCGTCCTCCTCTTGTGCGAGGCTCAGCTTAATACAATTCAAGGTGCTGCATAGGCGCACATGGCCGGGGCAAGGCTGAGCCGGTTCTTTGGGAGAGAGGACAGATGTGTTAGGTGCTCAGGGAGCCCAGCAAACCACACCCACATGTTGTGGGCGTGCCCAGCGCTGGAGGACTTTTGGAGGGGCGTAGCAGAGACGATGTCAAGGGTGGTTGGTTCCAGGGTTGATCCGGGCTGGGGGCTCGCAATATTTGGAGTGGCAGAGGAGCCGGGAGTGCAGGAGGCGAAAGAGGCAGGTATTCTGGCCTTTGCGTCCCTAGTAGCCCGGCGAAGGATTCTTCTTCAGTGGAAGGATGCAAGGCCCCCAGGCGTCGAATCCTGGGTCAACGATATGGCTGGGTTTATTAAATTGGAGGGGGTCAAATTTGTCTTAAGGGGATCGGTGCAAGGGTTCTTCAGGCGGCGGTAGTCGTTTCTAGACTGCCTGGTGGAGCACTAGGTGATGGTCAGCATCAGCAGCAACGGGGAGGGGGGGGGAGATTGGGGGGAGTTTGGGGTGGGTGGTTTGGGGTGGGTGGGGGGCTTGTGTGATGGTTGGTTTGTTTTTTGATTGGGCGTGTATATTTGCCTATATGTTGATTATTTCTGTTAATTTATTACTTGTGTATACCGGGGGGCCGGGGGGTGGGGGGGGGGGGGGGGGGGGGGGGGGTGTTCTTGTTGTTGATAATATGTGAAAACTTGAATAAAAATTATTTATTAAAAAAATCAGTGTGAAGGAAAACGCACCACTTGCCTGGATGAATACACCTCAAATACTCACTTAAATACACTTAGCAGAGGTAGATAGATTTTTGACTAACGAGGGAATCAAAGGTTACTGGGGTATGTTGGAATGTGGAGTGAAGCCCAAAGTTGGACCATCCATGATCTTATAGAATGCTAGATCAGGGTTCAGAGCCCGATTGGCCAACTCCTACTCCACGTTCATAAACTACACGATCCAGGACAAAGCAGCCTGCTTAATCAGTGCTCAACTCTTCACCTTAAACATTCATTCTCTCCGTCAGTGATGCGCAGTTGTAGCCGAGTGCACCACCTATAAGATGCACTGTAGCAACTTGCCAAGTCTCTTTTGACAGCACCTTCCAAACCTACAATCTTTACCACCTAGAAAAACCTTAACAGCAGGCACCTGGAAACACCACCTTCTGCAAGTCCCCATCCAAACCACACACACACACCATCCGGACTTGGAACTATATCACCATTCCTTCACCGTCACTGGGTCAAAGGCCTGGAACTCCCTTCCTAATAGCAGTGTGGGTACACCATATGGACTGCAGTGGTTCAAGAAGATGGCTCACCACCATTTTCCAAGAGCAATTAGGAATAGACAATAAATGCCGGCACCCATGAATGAATAAAAAAAGTAATGCAGTGTATCAGAGAAGGATTCATGTTCATCCATTAAAACCATCTGTGATTAGAAGAGGATACCAGCGTAATAAACTTGCAGTTGTAATTAGAGCAATAAAATCTGCAAAGCTGCGCCAATACAATCCATCAGTTAGTTCAAGCTTTGATCATTAGAACATAAAGGAAAAAGTCATTTTAAAAATTAAA